>NW_024871132.1:1985000-2469329 GCF_019054845.1 Dipodomys spectabilis | reverse complement strand
ACCCTAATCTGAAAATAAACCGAAATAAAAAGGACTGGCGCAGTACTCAAGTGGTACAGCGTCTGCCTCAAAAGCTGCAAGGTCCCAAATTCAAACTCCAGCACAGGCAGTGAGGTGTGAAAAGGCCTTCCCCCCCTTTTCTTCCTTTTCCTTTTCTCTTACCTTTTCTCTTTTATTTTGTCTTGTCTTTTTTTTTCTTGACCAGAGAACTCTGCTAAGAAGATAATGGGGGAAGGTGCTTTAGTGGTAGAGTGCTTGCCTAGCATGCATGAAGCCCTGGGTTCGATTCCTTAGTACCACAAAAACAGAAAAGGCTGGAAGTGGCACTGTGGCTCAAGTGGCAGAGTGCTAGCCTTGAGCAAAAGAAGCTCAGAGACAGTGCCCAGGCCCTGAGTTCAAGACCCAGGACTGGCAAGAAGAAGGAGAAGAAAAGAAGGAGGAGGAGAAGGAGGAGGAGGGGGGAGGAGGAGGAGAAAAGGAGGAGAAAGAGAAGGAGAAGAAGAAGAAAAGGAGGAGGAGGAGGAAGAGGAAGAAGGGAAAGAAGGAAGAAGAAGGGGAAGAAGGAGAAGGAGGAGGAGGAGAATAAGATGAGGAGGAAGAGGAAGGGGAAGAAGGAAGAAGGGGAAGAAGGAGAAGAGGAGGAGGAGGAGGGAGGAGGGGGAAGGGGGAGGGGAAGGAGTGGAAGAAGAAAAGGAGGAGGAGGAAGAGGAGGAGGGGGAGGAAGAGGAGGAGGGGGAGGAAGAAGAAGTGGAAGAAGAGGAAGAGGAAGCAGGGGAAGAAGGAAGATGAAGGGGAAGAAGGAGAAGGAGGAGGAGGAGGAGGAGGAGGAAGAGGAGAAGAAGAAGAAGAAGAAGAAGAAGAAGAAGAAGAAGAAGAAGAAGAAGAAGAAGAAGAAGAAGAAGAAGAAGAAGAAGAAGAAGAGGAGAAGAAGAAGAAGAAGAAGAGGAGGAGGAGGAGGAGGAGGAGGAGGAGGAGGAGGAGGAGGAGGAGGATAAGAGGAGGAGGAGGAAGGAGGAGGAGGAGGAGGAGAAGGAGGAGTGGGGAGGAGGAGGAAGAGGAGGAGGAAGCGGAGGAGGACGAGAAGAACGTGGTAATGGGCCATGGGTTGGGGAGTGAGTTGTACTGCATGAGACTTGAAGAAATGATGTTGACATTGAAAGTGCAGAAGTGCTCACGTCTCGGGTTGGAATGGCGGCCTTCTATCTGCTGAACGTGTGGCTTCAGGGCGTGGGCAAGGCGTTGCGAGCACCCATCACACTCATCGTGGCCAGGTGTGGAAGAGGGCCCGGAGAAGGAAGGCACACCCTCAGCGCCTCAGCACCACCCTCCTCCCGCGCTCTCTGACAAAACACCAGCGGTGATTTGTCCTGGCTGATGGAGGAGGGAGGCGGGGAGATGCACTGTGCATCCTCAGCGGCCACGTGCAGAAGGTGAGAGGCACAGGAAACAAGTGGAGAGGAAAATGGGATGTAGCGCCACTCAAAGGGTCAAGAATGATAGCCATCAATTTGATACAGATGCAGAAGGAAGCACAATTTTGGGACGCTCTGGGAGGAGGCCATAAGGAGTAGTTTGGTTCTGAACCTACTTAATTCAGCAGCCTACCATGTGCTCAGGTGGAGAATGTCAGCAGGCTTCTGGAGATGTCCACAGTGCGGTTCTAATCTCACCTCCTCAAGCCATGTCCGCCAATCCTGAGACATATCATTACATGCCTACCATTCCTTGTAAAGGTTGGGTAAAACAAACAAATAAAAACAACCAAGGATTCTAGAAGCCATTCACTATTAAACTTGGAAAACAGTCTTTCTCCAGCAGCTTTGAAAGGCATTCTTGTACATAATTCATGTAGAATCCATAACACCAACATACATATTCCATAACAAATATAAGGCATAGGAAAGCAACTTCTAGAATGAGCCCTTATATTTTAGGCAGCCATGGAGAGGTGAGGTGTGAGGTGAAGTCTTTGCCCTGCAGTGAGACTCAGCACTAAGTTAAGTTTCTCCACCTGGCCATGTCATAGCCATGACTGAATCACAGATATCCCAACTCCTAGGCCCTCCCCTGCAATCACTAAAAAGCAATCTGAGCCAGGCATGGTGGCTTATGCCTGTAATCCTAGCTACTCAGGAGGCTGAGATCTGAAGGTCGTGATGCAAAGTCAGCCTGGGCAGAAATGTCTGCCTGAGACTCTTATCTCTAGTTAACCACTCAAAAGCTGGAAATGGCGCTGTAGCTCTAAGTGGTAGAGTGCTAGCTGAGCAAAAGGGCTCAGGGACAGCCCAGGCCCTGAGTTCAAGCCCTATGATGGGGGTGGGGGTGGGGTGGGAAGCAATCCGCTCCAATTAGTGGGGAATCAGGAGTCTCAGCTTCCCGGGCCTAGAAGATTTAATCTAGTGTTTCAAAAGGGGGTTTCCACTGAGCAAGTAAGGTAAGTTAATGACACGACTCTGCACACTGCTGGATAGTGAACAATAGGCTGATCCCAAATGACAGCCCCCTACCCCAGCTAAAGGGGCTATATTGGCTTCAGAGTACATGGCACACGTCTAGAAGGATCGGGTGTGCTCTCCTGGCACCGTGCGACCTCATAACATTATACATTACTGGAATCATCCAGACCCCGGTGGCTCACACCTGTAATCCTAGCTACTCCGGAGGCTGAGATTTGAGGACGGTGGTTCGAAGCCAGCCCCATCAGGAAAAGCCCAAGAGACTCTTATCTTCCATTAACTACCAAAACACGGAAGTGGAGCCGAGGTTCAAGTGACCGAACGCTAGCCGGGAGCAGAAAAGCTCAGGGACAGCGCCCGGGCCCTGAGTTCAAGCCCCAGGACCCGCACAAAATCGCGTACACAACCGAACAATAAACGCCGGGGGTGTCTGAGGTCGGGCCCAGCCCGCCCCCACCCGGCTCCTCCCTCCTCCCTCAGCCCTGCCCCCAGAACTCGGTTCCCAAAGCCGAAAGCGACCAGGGACCATCAGCAGCCCGTGTCGGCCCGGCGTCCAGTGACGCCGAGCTGGGGGCCTGCGCCGCCATCAGGACCCCAGGCTCTGCAGACCCGCACCCGGGAGGCGCCGGCGGGCGGCGCGCTGTGGGCGCAGGAGGACTCCAGAAAGGCAAAGGAGAGGCCGGCTGCACAGGCCTCGCCGCCGCAGGATGGCGCGGGCCGGCAGGTGGCGGCTCCACGCGGGACCCGGATCCGCGGGACCTGATCCGAAGGCGCAGAGCGTCGCGAGTTTCTGGGAGCGCCGCGCATCTGACTCCGCCCTCCCCTCGGCACCGCCCAATCAGACGTGTTCTTTAGACCAGGATCCGCCTCACGGAGCTTCGGGGGGCTGTGGATGGCGTCAGTGCGGCACCTCCCCTCGGCGCTGTCCAATCAGACGCGTCCTCCTCCCTCTCAGAGGCCAACGCCCCGCCCAACCTGGTTCCCGGGTGCGGAAAAGCGAGGGTTCTGACGGCTGCTTCGCTGGGACTCGGGACCCAGCCGACGCGGTCTTCCGCAGGGGAAGTTGGAGGATAGTGGGAGGATTTCCCAAACCTCCCTTTTCGAGCCAGCTCGAATCAAGGCCTGCCTCTGTCTAGGTCCGGGAACAGCACCGCCAAGAGGATTCCCGACTGCTCTCCGCTTGCCTCTGATGGCAGGAACGAACCAAACCTGCAGCCTGGCTTTGGGAGATTTAGTATGCATGCGATTCTCCGGAAGGTGATGTAGGCGTACCCGGAGAGGGCTTTCCCTCGGGGTCACCGAAAGGCAATCGTCAGCCCCAAACCAGAGCTAGCAGCTAGTTTTTGGAAGCCTGAGCCCCAGCATGGCCCCAGCCTCTGCCATCTAAGGAGGGCGTTCGGTATCTATGCTACACCACGGTGTTTGAGGTCTTCGGGGGCTTTCATGCCCTTTATCCCAAGCGTCCAGTCTCGGTTCTGTGCCGGATTCTGAGCTCCCTCCTGCCTTCAGCAGGCCCGATGACAAAGGGGCAGGGGAACCCCTGCAGGGAAGGCCTCCCACAGCTAGCTCCCACTCTCAGGATCCCACCCCAGGACAACCCAGGGCTTCAAGATGGTCTTCTATACATATCCCCGTTGGCAGTTTGTCTACAACTCTCCTTCCTCGTCTGTTTAGTTCCATCTGAGAATGGATGCTCTTCCAAGCCAACTCTCTAGGACTGGCCGAGTCACGCCTCAGAGACCAGCCTGGGATCTGAGAGACAAGTCCTTGGGAAAATACCAGAAAAATACTAGTAACAGGGTTTAGGATATGACTCAGTGGTAGAAAGCTTGTGTTAGTGGGTTAGATCGTCAGCACTACACACACACACACACACACACACACACACACACACACACACACAGAGGAGAGCTATTGACCATCAAAACTTCACTATGTGAAATCCCTCTTCAGAGAAGTTTACACCCATTCGGTTGCACCTCCCAATAACTTTATCAGAAAAATGCTATTGGCCTCACTTTACAAATGAGGAAACTGAGGCACAGAGCAGTTGAGTCAGCTTACACTGCTTGTAAGGGTTGGAGCTGAAATAATCAGAAGGTCAGTTCCAGATGGCAGTGCACATTCAAGAAACATTGCTGAGTAAGCTATCTTTAGTTTTGTTACCATTGTTTTTAAAGGGAAAATGGAAAAAGGGAGAGATGGGGAGGAGAGAGAGAGAGACAAAATGGATATTACAGTAATGATAAGGGAAGGGAAGAGGCATGCTGGTGGGTGGAAAAGGCCACAGGTGTCCCAAACTGTGGAAGGCAGAAGGAAGGTGGAGCAGGTGTACTCAGGCCTGACCACAGAAGCCGGGCATCCTCAGGATAAATCATCTGTATTAAAACCAGGACATTAGGGTGAAATAGAAGGTAGGAAAAACGGAAAGAGATTTACACACACACACACACACACTCATCATCATTTTTTGTTTGTTTGTTTTCTAGGAGTTACTTTCATTCCTCCATCCATTTTCCCACAGACACATCCTCTTGGGGCTACTGCCCAGTAGCTCTATGGAAAAAGAAAGTACTCAATACATGCTTGATGACCAGGTGATGGAGGCCAAGGGGTAGCCACCCTTGGGCTGGGTAGGTCATTAGCAGGGCAGTGTGGTTATGTCCAAGAACAGCCAGGGGTGTGTGTGTGTGTGTGTGTGTGTGTGTGTGTGACACGGAAGAGGGAGGGAGGGAGAGAGATTACCAAGTGTATCACCTAGACCTTGGGCCTGCACAGGCCACCAGAACTCCCCAATCTCACTCTCCAGCAAGGGTTGATTTAGACCAGGAAAAAGGGGGCAGTAGAGTCCCGCTGTAGTGTCCAGCTTCCAGGATCAACTGCATATACGTTGGGGGCTTAGGGCTCAGGCTGGAGACTGGGATTGCTCTCCCAACACCAGAGCGGGCACCAAAGAACCACCAACCCTGAGCTCTGGGTGCAGGGCGCCCCAGGACTCCTCCGTAGTGGGGGCAGCACGGGGAAAGGTTCTGCTTCAGTCCTTGAAAAACTAAGATCACCAGGCCGGTGACTAGCACTGTGATCTTCGTGGAACCCTTCGGGCCGAGCTGGTGCAGAGGTACCCAGACCCCCACCCCCATGCCAAGCTCAGATCACAGCCTGGGAAAGTGAGTCGTAGCTCCCTATGTAGCCACTGCCGCCTGCTGTATTGTGAGAAAACAGAACGCTCAGACAGCAGAACCTAGAGCCCCCATGCACCCCCAAATTCCAAACCGCAAGCACAGTACAAGCCACAGAAGACAGCCACGGCCTCCCAAACGGGGACGACCTGCGATGGCACCCCCGAATTGGCAACGGGAACCCGGAATTCTCCGGTGCGAGCTTCGGCACCGCCCGGTCGTCTGTCACACCACCACCCCGTCTCCTGAGACCCCCAATATTCACTCCTCGCCCCGCAGCCCAGAGCGCACATAACCAGATCCGCCGAATCCAAACAAGCAACATCTTTTAATTCTCCCTCCACATACTTGGAAACTACGTTCACAGTTTCTCAAACTATTGTGTTTTTCCTTCCTGATCCTCGCTCCCCTTCCTCCGTTTCCTCCGAGGAACAGCGGGGATCAGGGGCCGTGGCCTCTGGGGCCTGGCAGGCTGGGGGCTCCGGTTGCCCGCAGGGATGGGAGCGGCGCGGCCGGCGCGACCCAGAGGCCCCTTCCGTCTGGCGGCAAGGCTGCGGGAGGTGGGCGCGGGCGGGGGCTCCGCGGGCTCGCTCAAGGCTCGCTCAAGGCTTGCTCTTCCCGGGTGCAGGAGTGTCGGCCCGGCCCGCGGACTGGGCAAGAGTGGCCGAGTGAGGGCTTCCGGGAAGAGGAGGTGCTGGCGCGCAGCGCTGGGAGCCAAGCTCCCCTAGAGGGCCTGCCAGGGCTTCCCGATGGCCTGGATGTGCTCCTTGGCTTTGAGGCGCAGCGCCGCGATGCTGCTGTTCCGTGGATCCGCCTCCTCGAGTGGGAACTTGTCCCCGAAGCCCGGAGCGCACGGGTAGGCGGGTGGCGGCGGTCCCAGGGGCTGCAGACCCGGGCCCAGCGGCGGGGAATTGAGGAAGGGTGGCGGGGGTGGCGGGGTGTAGCTGGCCGGCAGGCCCTGCGTCGGCGGCCCGAAGCCAGGCAGGCTCTGCAGGGCCGTGGCGCCCCCGCCGGGCAGCGGAGGACCGAGCCAGGACTCCAGCGGCAAGGCGCCCCCGGGTGGCCCGCCGCCGCCGCCGCCGCCCCCCGGGCCGGCCCCGAGGGGCGCCAGAGCCGCCGAGGGCGGGGAGCGGTTGAAGGACAGGAGGGGCGAGTCCTGCAGCTTCATGGACGACACCTCCAGCTTCTCCTGCCTCCGCCACTTGGCCCGTCGGTTCTGGAACCACACCTGCCAGGAGAAGGAAGCACGCGGCCGTCGGGCTGCGGAGGGGGGCTGGGGTGGCGCAGCCCGGCCAGCTCAGACCACCCCCAACTCCACATCAAACGGGGGCTCGGACTCCGTCGGACTGCCCTTCCTTCCTCACCCACCCCGAGCTCCTTTCGGGCTTCTCCCTCTTTCTGGTCTCCCGGAGCCCCTTTGTCCCAGCCTAGTCCCATCCTTACCTTGTTTATCTCACCCAGAGCAGTGGGCTTGCTCCTGATAGGAGCAAGTGCGCCAGAGGAAATGAATTTTAATTCTGCACCTGGACCACTGGACCTGGAAACCAGTCTCACCAAATCGCGGCCTCCCTGTCTGCGGTCCCACCTTAGACCCGGCTTCCGCCCCGTGTGTACAGCCCTCCCTGACTTCGCGTTTGTCTCCGGCCTTTTTGGGGCCTTACCTCGCCTTGCCCTGTGTGACAGGCATAAAGGTAAATCTTGGCAACGTCTGAGGTTAAAATGTGGCTAATTTTCCAGCTCCCTAGTTCTGCGAACTACATTGAAGCACGTGGGTTTTTCTTAAAATCACAAGAATATTTCAATCGCTCCTTTAATATAACTTTTACTTTTATTTAGTTGATTTCTGCTTCCTAGTTCTGATGTTTCTCTACTTTGGGGGAGGGAAAGGTGCACAGAGTAGGACTCCGAACCTGGTACCTGATGTCTTTGAGCATTGGCTAGCGCTCTACTACCTGAGCCATGCCCCCAAAGGGTTGGTGGTGGTGTGTTTTTTTTTATTTTGTTTTACTTTTTTGGGGGGACGTTTCCTCTACATGACATTCATTACACTTAAGTTTACTGTGCCTGCTTTCATTTTGTGGAGTTAGTTTTGACACTGTCCTCAGCTCTGAGTACACAAAGCATCTCTCCTGGTTTTTTTCAAATAGAACTGAGAGTCTATTTGAGCCCATGACGTAACACTTTCTTCCCCTGGATTCTTCACTACAGATTTGATTTAAAGACTACAGGAAATGGCAAACAACCTTTCCTCCACCAAGTTCCCTTTGTAGATTGAACAGAGAAAACTTGAAAGCACTTTGGCCAAACTGAAGCACTGTGCACTTTGGCTTCAGTGTTACATTGATGAAGGGAGGTAGAGGGAGAATTCCAAGCTCTGAATGGAGCAGTGAGTGTTGGTATCCAAAAGGGGTGGGGGCTCCCTTCTCTGAGAGCTGAGAAAACAGCAATTTAGCCCCTGAGCAGAGAAGCACAAATATGTATGAAGCTTAAGTGAGAGAGAGAAAGAGAAAGGGGGGAGAGAGGGAGAAGGGAGACAGAGAGAAGGGAGAGGAGAGAGGGAGGGAGGGAGAGGGGAGAGGGGGAGAGAGAGAGGGAGAGAGAAGGGAGAGGAGAGAGGGAGGGAGAGGGGAGAGAGAGAGAGGGAGGGAGGGAGAGGGGAGAGGGAGAGAGAGAGAGAGAGAGAGAGAGAGAGAGAGAGAGAGAGAGAGAGAGAGAGAACAAAAGTGTAAGTAGCCTTGACCCCTTGCTATAGAAGTTTGTGCCATCACAGTTATGGGGCCCCCGTGGCCTGGAGAGATGCGATGCTCCCTGCCTCTCTGGCACAGAGAGGGCTCTGGTCTCTCACTGCCTCCCTGGCTCCCCGGACCCCCATTTTCAGCTCACTGCCTCCCTGGCTCCCTGGACCCCCATTTTCAGCCAAATCAAGTAGCCTGGCTGGAGACTTGGGATAGCTCCCACCCAGTGTGCTCCCTCCTGTTGCCCCAAACACTGTTGAGGGACTTCCTTTGGTCTCCCGACCCCATACCATCTGCCGACATCACACTCCTTTCTAAACTGACACACGCTGGGCACTGTGCTGGCCGTGTGATCACAGAATAATAATCGACAACACTGTTTTCACATGTCTAAGAATTTAGAGACGCCCAAAACCGCAAACAAGTAAAGGGCAGGGAGCTGCTGGGAGGTGGGCCTCAAGGGGCCAGGGTGCCTGAGGCTGCTGGGACCCACATTCTGCAGGGCACTGGAAGGCTTTGCCTTTTCTCGGTCTGTCCCTCAAATTGCCACCCTTTAGCGAAATCTTCGTGGTTTTACTGCCCCAAATTAGGGGAACTCAAACTCTTCTTATTAACTAATCGAATAATTTAGGGAACATTTACAAATGACTTGGACTCATTATTTTCAACCCCTAACTTTTATTTTTAAGACACAGCTTAAAGCACCCAGACACCTGTGTAGCCCAATAATAATAATAATAACTACTTTTCTAGAAACGTAATTTATTAGACACACACTTTTTAAAAATCCTATCTTATATTCTATTGCCTTTCCGATGTTCTGCAATTTGTCCCCAGTGTCTCCCTTTCGGGCCTCTGTTAAACTCATCCAATTTGGAAATCCTCCCAGATTCTTCACAGATGACTAGCAAATATTTAAGGCTTTCAAATATTTTAACGATCGAGGATTAAAGATAATTCAGCTATAATTAAGGGCGAAAATCTCTTTATGGAAAAAAAAAAAGATCTTTGCGGCGGGAAGTTTGGTTGGAGGTACACCGGAGGATGGAAGAGTCAGTTTCCTAAAACCAATCCACCAGAGTTTCACCTGGGATGGGGCCGGGTGTTCGCTCACCACGCGGCGGGGCGCGCAGCTAGTGCCAGGGGGTGGCAAGGTTGAACCCTCTGGTGCCTACATTCTTTCTGCTCACTGCACCCCCAATTGCATCCGGGTGCATCTAATGAGCTGTCAGCCAGGACCAATTTCTCCTTTAACTAGACCAGAATGTCCGAAAGGGGGAGAAAGATCGGTAATCTGTGTGTGTGTGTGTGTGTGTGTGTGTAAGAGTGTGTGTGTGTAAGTGTGTGTCTTGAGAGTGCCAAGCAGGGGGGAAAAAGTCCTCTACTAAATGCGTGGGCTCGGGAGGACTCGTTCAGAAGTGGCCATCCCCATTAGGCTCCAAGCCCTCCCGGGTCTCCGTCTCTTAATCCCGGGCGCCTTACCTGGACCCGGACTTCGGGGAGGTTGACCTTGCCCGCCAGCTCCTCGCGGCTGTACACGTCCGGGTAGTGCGACTTCTCGAAGGCGCGCTCCAGCTCGTGCAGCTGGTACGTGGTGAACGTCGTGCGGTTCCGGCGGTGCTTCTTCTTGGGCTGCTCGTCCTCCGACGGCTTCGCCTCGCCAGCCACCGGCCCGACCTGCAGCCCTGGGCTCGGCCGGGCCTCCCCGGGCTCCTTGGGGCAGCAGGGGTGAGGGGCTGGTGGGGGGGGGGGGGAGGAGATGAGGCCCGGAGTGTCAAGAACACACCCCGAAATAATCCCCCCCAGCCCACCCCATCTCCCTGCGCTCCCAGCGGAGACTAAAGGCTGGCCCGCGAGGTCCGGGTGGTCCCTACGCTTTCTCTGCGCCCCAGTTGGATGCTCTCCAAGGGACCCCAAGAAAGACACCGACCCGGGTGCGGTCTGTACCGCAGATGCTTGAGGCAAAGTGGAGGAAAGGGGAAAGGGGCGCACTCACCTTCGTAGTCGGAGCCGGGCGCCGGGGCGGGCGGTGGGGACAGCCCCGCGCCTCCCCCGGGCGCCTTGGGACAGGCAGGCCGCACCCCCAGCCTCCTCTCCCGCTCCTTGGCCCCCCGAGCGCCCCGCTCTGCGGGGAAGGCGCCCAGGAGCCCGTCGTCCTTGGTGAACCCCAGGATGGCCTCGATGCTGTGCAGCCGCGAGGTGCTTCCGCCCGGGCTGCGGAGCAGGTGGCCGGCGAGCGAGAAGCTGCCGTCGGCCATGGCTGGCGCGCAGCCCGGCAGGTGCATGGGGGGGGGGGGGGAGGGAGAGCGCGGGGCGCTTCGGAGATGGGAAGAAGAAACGCGGAGCCAAGCGTTGCACGTCGGGGCCGAGAAACTTCTTCGAAGTGCACAAGCGCACAACCCGCACGGATGGAGCTCACGCAAGGTCAGACTCTGCAGACAACCCCGCCGCGGGGTGAGCGATCGCTCGGCCCGGCGCCAGGTCGGGTCCCCGCACCAAGCTTGCTAGTTCGGCTTGGGCGTAAACCAACTGGGACTCGAGCTCTCCAGGCACAGCCCGCTGGCCCTGACCCCTCCTCTCTCCTCGGGGAAGGAGGGGGGGGGATCCAGTCCCTTCTCTCGGCCCCTCCTCCTGCCGAGGGCGGGTTCGTGCCCCGCCCAGCCTCGGGCGCCCAGTCCTGCCACCCCAAGCCAATACTGGAACAACCCCAACCTTTGGATCTGCTTCCCCTCCTCCTCCCCGCCGTCCCTCTCCCCAGTGAACGCACCCGGGGCTGACAGCGGGGTGCGCCCCAGGCCTGGGGCTCGATCCCCGCAGCCCAGTCCCGCCTTCCACCCCGGGACTCGCCTCCCTACCCCCGCTCCCCTGCTCCCACCGAGGGCTTTCCGGCGTCAGCGAGTGGGAAGCCAGCCCACGCTCCAAACTGCCCGATCACCCCCACACACTCCTCCCCGATCACCCCCACACACTCCTCCCCGGCGTTCCTGGCAGTTCTACCCCACGGGCAGCCTTCTGTGCAGACGGTCGACTTCGTGGTCCCAAGGCCCAGACCTCAGATTTCTTTTGTCTCTGTTCTTTTGTCACTACGCCTTGTCCCCTCGGAATGGTGCACCTCATTCCAGCCTGACCCCCCCCCCCCAGTCCCAGGTTGTGGGGTCATCTGTGCGCCCCGCCCATGACCTTCAGGGCTGGAGGCCCCAAGTCTGACCCGGGTGTTTCGTTGATTTGCGGTGTTGTGCCACCCCTCCTCCCCCAAACTCATCTCCCATAGCTAACCGGAAAGGCCCTTCCTTGGGGGGAAAAGGTCCACGGCTGCCCAAGGGTTACTGTGCTAATCCGCTTGTGTCTCTTCCCCCTTTGGGGCCCCTAGAGGCTTCCCTGACCCAGAGCGACTGAAAGGCTGAGTGGAAAGATGATTTGCCAGAGCGAGTCTGTTTTCTCAAATATGGGGCCAAGACCCCAAGCAGGCACCTGGCCGCCCCTGGAAGGTTGTCTGGAAGCGGAATTAAAATGCTTTCCTGGATGTCTTAGGATCTAGACAGGTCTCTAAAGTCTTCTTTCCCTTGGCACTGTGATCCCCGTCGCAGCGGTCCCTTCTTCATTCTGATCTTTATTTGCTTCCAGCCCAGAAGACAGCTGCTGGTCCAGCTCTGTGGTGGAAATCACACACTAAAGGCCAGGCCAGTGCCTGGTCCTTGAGAACTGTATGGAGCAGTATGTGAGACAAGACAAAGACAGAAACTGGGATATAAGGGCTGGTCACACTAATAATTAGCTTAAAATAAAACTCAGGAAGAAGACAAACGAAGAGAGCAGGTGTGTGAGTATTTATTCATGGATGAATCGAACTATTGATTCAGAAAGTTTTCAGGAAAAGCCAAATGGATGGAAATGTTACCATTTTCCTATTTCGTTATACTCTTCATATTACCTGATCCTCATACCTCTAGGAGGTGAGCAGGACAATCTGTCAGTTTGAGTTTCACAGAAGAGGAAACTCAGGCCCTGCTGGAGACAGCTATGGCAGGACTAGAACCCAGGCCAGCTGCTTCCTTGTTCCATGTTCTCTGATGGCAGGGCATTGGTAATACTTGTTATCACAGTGTGAAGGTTCCTCTCCTCCTCCTCTTCCTCCTCTCTCTCTCTCTCTCTCTCTCTCTCTCTCTGTCAGTCGTGGGGCTTGAACTCTGGGCCTGGGCACTCTCCCTGAGCTCTTCAGCTTAAGGCTAGTACTCTACCACTTGAGTCACAGCTCCACTTCCGGTTTTCTGGTGATTTATGGAAGAATCTCAGACTTTTCTGCCCAGGCTGGCTTTGAACGATGATCCTCAGATCTCAGCCTCCTGAGTAGCTAGGATTTCAGGTGTGAACTACTGGTGCCCAGCCTCTTTTCTCTTTTCTCCTCCTCATTCTTCTTCTCTTCTTCTCTTTTGTTCTCCTTTTCTCTCCCCCCCTCCTCATCTTCCTATCAAAGCACACTTTTAGCCTGCAACCTGTCTTTCACCCTTCCCTGAGTTATCCCTGAATTCTGTATCTCCAAGGTTGAAGTGTAGAGACTAGCCTTAGCTCTAATGCAACTCTTGGGAGGTAGATGCAGATCAAATGCCTTACAGATGGTCCAAAGCACTGGCTACAGCATAAACTACCTGGTGGCACCTCAGAAAGTCTGTGCTTGTCAACCAGACCAAGTATCTGCCCTGCTGAGGTGACCAGAAGGCAGTTATAGGGTAATTAATTGGTATGTGTTGTTTCCTCTCAGATGGAGAATGCTTTCTATGTAAACTTCCCCAACACTAAATGGATCTCTATAATCACCGATAAACAAAGGTTGGCAGGGTTATCTTAAGCTCCTGCCTGCACAAGGCAAAGGGGTTTATGGCCTTATTTTCTAAAGTTAATTCCCTCTGGACTGCCCAGTTCTCCCTAATAGGCCCAGGTGAGGTGAGCTTTTATTTAGTGTTTAGTAGAGAAAGGCAGAAAGACTTCCAGAGCCACTGAGGAGGGCCTGCCGGGCCGAGCTCCACAGGGCGAGCTGAGGCTGCCTTTGTGCAGGACACAAAGAGCCAGTCAGTACCATTGTGGGCACGGTGGAGGGTACTCCAAGCAATCAGTCGGGGGTCATTGTTAGGGGCTAATCTACATGTGTATTTCCCAAGAACTCAATTAGGAAAGATGAATGGAGCCGGCCATGTTCCTAATTCTTCTAGTAGGGAGCTACATTTTTTCCATCAACCCTTGCTTCAGAGCCTGGCTTCTGAACTCCACCTCTGTTTTAATTCATTAATTCATTAGATGGATCAAAGACAACTCCCTCCTCCAAGCCCCCCACCTGGGGTTGACCTTAGCCACAGATTGAGTTCCATTCAAGTTGGCATGATTCAGAGACATGAAATTTCCAGATGTGCAAAAATCTTAGTCTGAAGTAGCTCTGTTACCTCGAACGCATATACAGGAGGTTGAATGTCTGGAAGTCTGCTCAAAGGATGGGCTTCTCATTCTGTAGATGAGAGAGGACATGGATGCCAGCAGTCAGGCCATTTGGTCACAGTCTCTAGTATGTAACTTCACTCAGCAGTGTCTAATGTTTGGGTGAATGATGTCTGTTTAGTGATCTATAGGAGGTCACTTCATAGTGTGTGTAGAGTAAATCCAGTCATCTGCATGTAGATTGTCACCTTAACAGGTGTGTTTTAATCCCTGTGTCATACCACATCTGAGGACCATCTTCTCCTTTGACCTGATATACATGTTCAAAAAAGACAACATTATTTACCAACCCAATTCTTTTGTTCCTGAGTTTGCTTTGGCAATAGATCCAAGTCCAAATAGCCTTTATGGATTTTTTAAAAAAATAACTTGGCAGATATTTTGGTAAGTGATGGATATTCCTTCCTTTCTATTCATGAGTGTGTTGGGCCCAGGTCTTGCCGGCTTGTGAGAGCTGAAAGCTAACATCTTGTCCCAGCTCGGCATTCTGTCATTCACACTGTCATTCACATTCACTGAAATGAGCCATAGTAGACGTATTTTTATCATAGACATCCACAAACACTAAAAAACCCGGGGCGCGCCCCCAGTCATTTTTTTTTTAAACAGCTACTAGCATATCTCAGCTTTTTTCTCATCAAAGAATGCAAGAAATGGAGTGACATAATTATCTCAGAATATGTCAGTTAAAGGGAAAATTTGGATTTCTGCCAAAGAAATTGACTCTTTTTTTTTAGTTGTTAGGAGCAAAGCTATATTAAGATAATGCCTCTTTACTTGTTTTCTAATTAAACTAATTGAATTCAGAGTGTCCAGGAGAAGTACTAGAGACATTTATCTTGAGGGGATGATGGTCTTGAAGCTCCACGAATCCTCTTAGGGAGCTAAGAAGGCAAATCCGAGGACACCCATTTGCAGCAGCCTTGGCCCAACCCCCAGCAGGGCTATCTCCGCTCAGCTGCTCTCTCTTCTTTCTTCCTCCTGGGGGCTCATCCCATTCACAGTTCCCAGTGACCACCAGCACTCCAACTTAACACACGCAGCCCATTCCTCCCAGTGATGGCGAGCATTCCTCCCAGTGATGGTGAGCGTCTTCTTAAAATAAGAATTTAATACATCTGATCTTATGACTTTTAATTTGAAGAGTGAAAAGAGTCCAGAAGCCCTGACAAATTTGGTGTGAGCAAATCAGAAATACAAACAGCTCCAAGTGGAATCCTGTAGCTAAAGTTGTACCATTTTACCAAAGTATGCACTCGTGGGACACTAAGGATGCACCTGGTTCTACATCTGCCAATGCCAGCCTTCTCCAGAACATTGTCAATTGCCCAAACACTGGCCCATTAAACAATGACCCCTCCCGTCCTCTCACCCCAGTCAGGGCCTGGCAATGACTGGTCTACTTTCTGCCTCTATGAGTTTGACTACTATTAGGTATCTTGTATGGAGGAAATGATATACTATTTGTCCTTTGTAGTCTTTAAAGTGTATCTAAGTTTTAGCATGAATCAGAACTTTCTTCCTTTTAAAGGCTAAATAATATTTTGCCGTTCATACATACCACATTCTGCTTTCATGTTTTCATCCTTGATGGATACTTGGATTGTTTGTACCTTTTGACTATTGCAATAATGTGGTTATGCCCATTGATATATAATATGTACTATATATTACATATGAATGAGCACAGAATAGTACATATAATGTACACTTTATAAATAATAATGTATAAGTTATAATCAATTATATGCAATTATAGTATAGTATAATTACTATAATATGAAGTTTTCATAATTACAATATAATTCATAAAATATTATATACAGTTAAGTCCTGCATCCAATTATTTTAAATATATATGATGAAGCAGTTGCTATAACTGTTGTTATGGTAACTGTTAGTTCAAGTTTTTGAGGAAGCATGCTGTTTTTCTCAGTAGCTCTGCCATTTTCAACAAAGCGCATAGTTCTAGTTTCTCCATGCTTTTTACAATGTTTTATCTTTTCTTTCTTTAAAAAAATCACACCCATCACAATAGGTATGGAATGATATCCACTGATTTCCTGCACCCAGGATTTCCTGTTGCAAAGAATGATGGGTGATACACTACCAGGAACTCTACTTTGCATGTAGACTGTTAAATAACTCATCTATTTTACACAGCTAGTCATTGGCACAAATACTCTTTTTTTCCCCACAATCTTATACTCAGTCTTCTGGAGTTTTCTAAACTATTAGTTACTTCCCATGTGTTTGACAAATGTCAAACTGCTTTGTTTTCCTCCTCCAGTAGCCCACGGAAATCATTTGATCACTTTCAGAAGGCATTTTGGTCCACTCTGGTCTTGTTAGCATCAGCCTGGGCTGGGCTTCCCTCCTCCACCTTTGATGTGGGCCTTCGTTAAGTGAAGGGAGGAGTTCCCACACAGGGATGGGGCCATCTTGCTCAGAGCCAGCTTGTCTCAGGGATGCCATTCTTTATCCCACAGGCTCCTCTAACTCTATCACAGACACTGCTCTTTAGTGTACTTCTGCAGTTTACTATGGTTTTGTGGACAATTTTTTTGGTTGTGGTTCATTTTTTTTATTGTGCATCCTCCTTTGACCCCTTAATCCCTAAAATTGCTGATCCTATATGTCCTAGTGAATCTAATTAGACCCAGATGCTTTCCCAAAGGTGACTTGACTCAAGTGTTAGGAACTTGAGTGCATACAGCAGGGCACACACATTGTAAGTTAGGTGAATGACCCTCAACACCATGAAACTGGGAAATCTTAAACATTTCTGAAATGACTTCAGAAGACCAGAAAACATTGTTTGGTACCTGCTGGCTTAGAAGGTAGCCAGCCATGTAAGAATGAAGTCTTTATAGTTGTGGCCATGAAAAGTTTTTTCAAGGATAATACCACTTCACAGTTAAGTAAATACACCACATTTTGGTACCTGTGGATTTGCTCTATGTGTCTTCTTACTTTCGGTTAGGCTTGAAATTATTCCATAAGAAAGGTTTTCAAAAGGCACAGGATTTGTTTTATGGGAGTTCTGGGTCTGAATTTAATTTGGGTGGATTCCAAATTTTATAATATTTCTCAAGAATAATATTTGTAGTTCTCCAAACTACTATTACACAGATATAGAAAATGTCTGTGTGTCATCCAGCAACTTAATTTCTGAGTATAAACTCAAAAGAAAATAGAGACTCAATTAGGTGATTTATGTTCTTAATATCATTATTCTCAATAGCCAGAAAGTAGAAGAGCCTAAGTATTTACTAAAGCACAATACAATGTCTCCATGCCATGAAAATATTATACAGCTTACAAAAGATAAGAAATTATGACACATTTTACACGAATAAAGCTTGAAGATTTTCCTAAGTGAGATAAACTAATTATAGAAAGACATGAGTGTGCTGCTTCATATCTGTAATCCAAGCTACTTAGAGGAGAAGATCCAGAGGACTGAGGTCTGAGGCCAGCCTGGGAAAAAAGTTAGTGAAACCCCATCTCAATCTATAAGCCAGGCAGTGATGGTACATGCCTGTGATCCAGCTATATGGCAAGGTGGGATCAGGTGGATTGAGGCTCCAAGCCAGCGTAGGCAATAAAGTTCATGAGCCCCCTATCTCAACAGAAAAAGCTGGGCATGGTGGTATGTGCACATCACCTTAACTATGGCATGAAGTACAAAAGGAGGATGGATGTCCAGGACAACCTGGGGGCAAATCAATACCCAATCTCAAACACAATCACAGTCAAAAGGACTTGAAGAGTGACTCAAATGGTAGAGCATCTGCTTTGCAAGTGTGAACCCCTGAATTCAGACCCCAGAACTGCCAAAAACATGAAAAGGGTATAAATAATAAGTTTTGTATTGTATATATTTGCTTACCCTTAAAAGAAGAGAATTAGATTTTTTAAAAAAGAACAAAAATAAGAAAGTAACCTCAAACCTATTAAGAGTCTGAGGTTCACTGAAGCAAACTCTCGAGGTCTATTTATATTCTATAGAAATTTGTGTTATTGCTTGCAAATGTTCTATTGCCATCTTAGGGAAGGAATTTCTTGTGAGGATTTAAGGGATGTGTGCTGGGGTTGCATGGGGACACGCTTTATGCCTCTGTCACCTTGAGGGAGATATTTGGCTGTAACAACTGGTGCTGGGGATCCTCCTTTGAGTGTGGGCTGGGTCTGAACAGGAGGACAGAGAGGAGGCCCAAAGCCCCAGGTGCCTCTCATGGGTGACAGAGAGCATTCTGTGTTCAGCATTGCATAGAATCTGAACGCCCACATCAGCTGCACTCATGGCTCAGACACTTGTGGGACTTTGTCTTTCAAATGCCTGAAGACAAAAGACATCGTTTCCCTCTGCAGGAAGATTCATCTAGTAGAAGCTAAGCCTCAGTTCTTGGAAGCTGGAAGCCCATTTTGCCCCTTTTTTTATCTCACTCTTCTCCTTGTCTTGGCCAGTTCTGTCTGTAGGTAGTGATTAGGCAGGGGAGGTCATAAATGCTTAGGGAACTCACAGACAGGCTAGCTGGACAGTGGATAACTGAGCTTGCAAAGTCAGCCTTATTTCAAAAAGTAGAACTCCTGCTTCATGGTACTGCAGGAGTTCAGCTCTGATCCAGATGAGATGAGGTCTACTTAATTTGTCTTCTTGGATTTATTCGTCAACATCACTCCCTGGTGTCACTGTGGTTCTTCGTGCATGTGTGGAGATGCTCTCTGATCACAAGTTTTTTGTTTCCAGCCCTCTGTCTCTCTGAGCCCTCTCTCTTCTAGTACTTATCAAAAGCTCCCTCTGACTCTCCCAACCTCTCCCTGCTCCCAGAGCCCTGTTGTCACTTTGCTCACCTGAAGTCAGCAAAGAGACTGAAGCAGAGCTCAGTTCTCTCATATAAGCTACCTCTCCATCTGACGTTCATCACACCGTCAAGTATTGCAGCTCCAGCTGCAAAGTTCCAAAGAGCATAGACATCTTATCTGGCCAGGTGGAGGGCCAGTCAGAATGGACAAGGACAGTCAGTATGGCTACCTAATCGATGGCCCATGTTAGGACAGGAAGACAGAACTGATCCAAAGAAATAAGGATGCCTTTGGCATAGGAGGAAAGGTGGCTGGAGATATCACCAAAGTCCTGAGTGAGAGTTTGTCTAGTCTATGTTGTCTCATCGAATAGACTAGTGGGTCAAAGATACATGTTCATCTTAGGTCAGTTTTAAGAACTATGAGCATTATAAAAATTCTCCTACAAAACAAATCACAACTCACATGCCAGTTCTAAGTGGAGACAAGTCTTTTAAAGTGTGTCCACAGTATCTGGAGGGTTATAGACTATAAAGCTAATTATCCTTAAACACTATAAAAATATTTTTCAGCAAGTTCCAAGGACTGTAGATTCTGGATCTCCGATAATAATTTTATTTGCATTTTAAAAATAACATGAAGCTGCTTCTTCGACACACTCAGGAACTCAGGATGGAGCAGATTAATGCATGGATTTTGAGTCTTAGTTCCTTTGGTTCTCTAACAGAACAGTTCTTGGTAAAATGAGCCTTGAGCATTATTAATTCTATGAACGTGTTTGCTGAAAAGCTGCCATTTTGGTCGGGCTTGGTTAAACAGCTCTAAGTGCTGCAGAGATAAATCTGTAAATAAGTCCCTTCGCATGCGTGCGTGAGAAGATGTCAGGAAAAGATAGTGTGTCTGCCCTGGAAGACTGTGGTTTAATTTGTTGGAGGATAGTCTGAAGGGGGTGAGATGGGGAGGGATAGGAGTAGAAGAAGATAGGGAAAGGGGGCGAAGTAGGGGGGAGAAACAACTGGAGAGCAGACAGAGAGACAGAGGTTGACTCAGCTTCTTAATACTATTTGTCTATGCCTTTGTGCCCAATGCCATCACTAAGTTCAGACAAGAGACTTAGTATTATAGTAACATTCTCTCTAGTGGATCCTCTGCCTCTAATCTTGACTCCCTTAAGATCCTTGCACGGCCCCTGGGAAGAGCTCTGCAGTGCAAAGGGATGATGAAGTGGAGCCTCTGCCTCCAGTTCTTGTCTTTGGCTACGGCCCTGCTGCCAGCATGTACAGCTGCTGACCTTGCTGAGGAACATGGCAGATATCACGGAGTGGCGAGTCAGATGTGGGGTGACCTTTGATTGTCTTGTCACCTTGGCTTGCCATGGGTTCCCTCTCTTTCTGACATTGTGCTCATGGCTGGACAGGGTGAGGTTCTACCCTCTAGGGAAGAAAGTTGAAGAGGGAATGTCATTGGCCATCGCTCCTATTTGCTTCTTCCTGGCTCGCCTAAAGTTCTTTAAGATACGTGTTCTGCATCATCATTGACAGCTGAAATTGCCTAGTTACTCATAGTTATAACTAAAAGGAAAGCATGTTTCTTGCTGCAAGGGTAGTTAGGTGCGCTGTTTGGAACATAGTGAATGGTCAAATTATTGTCCATGGGTTTGTAGACAACTTTCTCATCATGGTTTCCTTAACAGTGTTTGCTATGTGGAAATGCATGCTGCTACATGCACACAGGGCAGAAGAGCAGTCTTCCTGCAGGTGAAGGGGTTCCCTCCCTCTCCACGCCCCCTCCTTTCACATCACAGAGCACTTCTGCTCTGCAGACTGCTTAATTTCAGTGAAGGTGGCCTGGGCCTTTTCTTTGATGGTATCCAAGTCCATGTTCTGAAGATTCTGTAGCTGCCCAAGAATAGAATCCTTATCTTCTTCCTCTTCTTGATCTTCGTCTACCATTTTCCGGAGATCTTCTGGCAAATCTACGTCATCTCCAGCCAACTGGATTTGAGTCTCATCCATTTCACTCTAAGTCAAAATTAAACAGAGAGAGAGAGAGAGAGAGAGAGAGAGAGAGAGAGAGAAAGAAAAAGAAAATACTGGAACCGTGATCAACTTATGTAAAATAGAAAAGCAGCAGGAAAACCCACAGTCTACCAAAGTGAAAGCAGTGAAAGTCAGGTTAGGCTGCTTAAAGCAGAGTCTGGTCTTGGTGGGAAAGACCAGAGCTCTGGGTTAGGCTACACGTTGGGCTGACAAGCACCTTCTAGCCTGGAGAGCTATCTAGCTGTGCTTCCCAGTCAAGCATCATTAACACTGGGTAGGAGCCTGCTAGAAATTGGAATTTTCTGGCTGTACTCTGGATATACTGGAGGAGAAACTCCAGCGATGGGGCCCAGCGATCTGGATATTAAGAAATCCTGTCTGTTATGTACATGCACCTGGAAGCTGGAAAAATCGCTCCCATTCCAACTTCCAACAGGAAAGTACTGGAAAGTACTAGAAGTTTTGCTGAGCCTGGGAGGGGGGTGGTAGTGGTGTCCCATGTCTTGATCCATGAATTGGCAGTGACAGAGTTGGTCATTACACTCATCAGATATTAGCAGCAACTTCTGCCAAAAACCCTTGCTTTTTCTCTCCCTTATGCTGGTCAAGGGCCCCTGGGGACACACAATCATGTCAATCATGCCAGCCTCACCCCCTTTTTGCCTGGAAGCACGTGGCGCTCAATGAACACATCTACATTATAGGCAGCTTGGGTGGCATGGCTCCTAGGGGATAGCCCTGTTGCCAGATCACCTGATAGCTTTGTTCTATGATTCTAGGCCTGGTCAAGAGTCCTGGCCAGCCCAGGGGTTCCAGTGCATGCTCCTTGACCCTTGGGACCTCCTTGCATGAACCGAGTGCTCTTTGTAATGGAAATCCAAAGAAAGGTTCATGGTTACTCCCATTCCCAGATGCTAGTTCTCAGATGGTTTTCATAGATCTGATTATAATGGGGTAAACTGAGCTTTAGTAAGGATTTGGAAGGTTAAAGAGTACCAGAAAAGGAACTGATAGGAAAGGCCAGTGACCAGTCTTGTTATTTGTAACCAATGCTTATGAAATCACCTAAAGATAACACGCGCCATCTTCATCTTAAATCCCACCACAATGCTCTGATAGAAAGATTTCAGCACCTGCTGGGGTCCTGCATGGAGCTAAAGCTAACTCCTAAGGGAGATATGGGATTTCCCTGGCCTAGATATGGGGAAGAAACAACTAGAAACACTCATCATCTCTTGGTGGCATGTCTGGGTAATGCATACACTATTCCTGGCCCACAGGAATCCAGGTTCCCTCCAGGTCTTTCCCAGTTCTGACACGTAGTGGCTTAGTACTTCTCTTGCTGATATTTGTATATGAGCCTGAATCCTTTCCCTGACATTATCTTTATGTGGCTCCCAATCTGCTTCCAGAACTGGCTGGGGGGGGCCTGGGGAGGTGGGGCGCTTGGAGTGGGGAGCTGTGCTCCAAAGATGAATGTGGCCTCGTCTAGACCTGGGTCTAGCCCCTCTGAGTGCTTAATGGATTAATTAGTTCCTCATCAAACCGAGTGGGGATTAATTAGCTAGTTAATCTGCAGGGGCTCTCGGCCAATCCTGTATTTCAATTTATTTGTTATTTCCCTACCCTAATGGCCGCTTTGCTCACTGATCATCCTCTGGGCATTTCTATGGGACAAGTGGAAACAGCAGACTTCATGGGTTCTAACTCGGTTTGTGCAAACACAGGCCATCTGCTCTGTCTGATGTACCCCCAGATTCAAGATAAAATAACGTGGAAAGACATTATTCCTGGGGACCATGGCACCTTCCCTCTGACACGTACATCTCAGTGCATGTCACTCAAGTTTGGTCCCAAACAGTGGCTGTGGACCTAGAGGTTCAGGCAGCCAGAGGTCAGAGCACCCGCCAGCCAGTGCCTCCGAGGACCCGGCCTTCTCTGCTCCTGCATCTCCTGATCACAGGCCGACCTCAGAGGAGCCCACACTTCTGCCCACTGCACAGGGGTCGCTTCCTTCCTTCCCTGGCCCAGGGGAGGTTGGACATTGGGATCCACTTTGCTTCACACTCAAAGAAAAAATTTGGATCCCCACAAGTTCCACCCAAAAGAAGATCTCAACATGGCCAGCAGCATCAGCATTGCCTGAGGCATTTCTAGAAAAATGCACCATCTCTGGCCCAACCTAGACCTGCTCATTCAGAAACTGGTGGCCTGAGCTTGATCTGGCCCTCCTGTTGGTGCTGGTGTTGCTCACGTCTGACTTAAATATTGCTACTCAATATTTATTGATTGATTGATTGATTGTCTTCCTTCAGGTGCATGGACCTGTTCAGAAGGCCTGGGAAAGACCCCTGGGAAACACAGGTGGGACACTGGAACTCTGAGTAGCTAGGGGAACAAGGGAATAGACTGCAGGTAGACATGTCTTGTGGCTCTGCAGATGCCTCACCTTACATGAGGGATGACCAAGGAAAGGCAGAGAGACTTTGCAATGTGTGAGGCCTGGAGAAGATGGCCTCAGCTGTGCAGATCTCAAGGCAGCATTGGATGTGGTCAAAGACTGTGTTCAGAGTCCCACACTCACCATCACACTAGAAGGCAATGGTACTAGCCCTCCCTGCGGAAGTGTTTTCTCTGGGCTGTTGTTGTGCCTTGCAGAAATTTGACTAAGCATGGGACAAGTAGACCAGGCCAGTGAGTGGCTAGGGGAAAGCAACAAAGTTATAGCATAGAACTTGGGCCTCTGGCTTCCTTAGATCTGGGGTTGAATCAATTGAACTGGCCCTAGAACCAGGTCTGGCCACTCTCCCTAGACTATGATCCTACAAGGTGGCCTACAACAAGAGAAAAAGTTGGGACTTGGAAGTCAGAAGACCTAAGTTCAAATCCCAGATCTGTCGTTCGTGTTCTGCGTGATTGTTCAGCTGGCTGGAGAAGGTATGGCGTGAAATGGCCTCACAAGCTTCCCACCCTGGGCAAAGGGTAACTGTGGTTATTAATGTCTCAGTGGAAAGAGGGCAGCTCTGGACCTGGATCCCTGCTGAAAGAAGGCCTGGACGGTGACTCACACACTAGGAGCCCACGGGCCTTAAGAGTGTGCGTCAGGACAGACAGAGCAAGCGTGATGGGATGGATGGTCTCTGGGTATTCTCATTTCTGCCTTTCCTAGCGAACCACCTGCTGACAAGCCTTTGTCTATGATTTGCCCAATGAATGTCTTGTCCAGATTTCTGCTGACCAGTTGCAAACCTGAAGTGGAGAGAACAGGGATCGCTGGACACAGTTCATCATTTGAGGAAAAGCAATGTCCAGTAGAGCCCCCAGGACAAGAGCAGTTAGAGCCAATAGAAACCAGCATCACAGTGGGGCTGGAAGCAGCTCAGGGCGAGGGCTGAGGGCTGAGCTAGGTTAGCAAGTGAGTGAATGAGCAAGTATGTCATGAGGGGACTGACAGGCAACACTTTGTGCTTATGAATCTCCTCTAGATGTCATTGCATTTCTATAACTCTTACCAACTTAGAACAGTGTTTGATGCATTTAACAGCGAATTATTGTATGCCAACTGAAAGAATCCATCTTAAACTCTTCTTTCTTCACCAGGCTCATTAGTATAGTTATTGCCAGAGTTGACTATTTTAATGTGTAGGTACCAATACTGGGGCTTGAACTCAGGACATGGGCACTGTCTTATAGTTTTTGTACTCAAGGCTGGTACTCTACCACTTGAGCCACAGCTCCACTTCTGACTTTTTCCCGGTTAATTGGAGGCAAGAGTCTCATGAACGTTCCCTCTTGGGCTGACTTGGAACTGTGAACCTCAAGTCCCAGCTTCCTGAATAGCTAAGATTACAGGTGTGTGCCACTGATGAGTGGCCATCCGCTATCTTGATGGTGTCCTTCCCTCTTACTGACCTCTGACTTCCTACGTAAGAGTGAGGAACCACTCTAGATTTCAGACCTGCCATGTCCTGGGTCTTGATGGCTAAACTTCTCTGATCAAGCAAGATGAGGTGAGAAATTATCTTGGGTGATTCTACCTTCAAAAGTGTGCACTACTTGTGCAGGCCAGTCAACAGACCTTTGAGTAAGTACCAGTTCAAACAGTGAGGTTGTATTTGATGCTATGTTGGGTTGTTCACTCACTTTGGGAATGCAGTTTCTCAGACAGCTGTTTGGAGGTTTCTAGCTTTGTGAGCCTTGCTTCCAGCAGCCCCTTGTCCTCTAAAGCCATTTCTCTCTGTGCTAATTCTGAGCCAGGTGCTTCCCAGGATGCTGGGTGCTGGTACTCATGCCTGTACTTGGAAGGCTGAGAGCTGAGGATAACGGTTCAGTCTGTGAGACTATTACCAATTAACCATCAGAAAGCCAGATGTGGAGCTGTGGCTCCAGTAGTAGAGTGCTAGGCTTGAGTGAGCAAGCTCGGGGACACTGTTCCAACCCTACTACCAGCCCAATAAAAATTCCCTAGGTGATTCCAGCGTGTAGTGTGGCCCTGTCTAGGGCTTTCTAGCTGCTTCTGCTTATTCCACTGTGGTTCTTACTCTGAGCTACTTAAAGAGCCATAGCAGCACCAACTAGCACAGATGGTGTGGATTTGTCTTTTGGATCTCTCTGTCTCTGTCTCTCTGTCTCTCTCTCTCTGTCCGTCTGTCTGTCTCTCTCTCTGGTCCTGAGGCTTGAACTCGAGGCCTGTGTACTGTCCCTCAGTTTTACTTAATTCAAGGCTGGCATTCCGCTACCTGAGCCACACTTCCACTTCCAGCCTTTTGCTGATTAGTTGGAGATAAGAGTCTCACAGCCTTTCCTGCCTGGGCTGGCTCTGAACTAGGATCTTCAGATCTTCATCTTCTGCGTAGCTAGGATTACAGGCGTCACCCCCAGAGCCTGGCTGGAGCTCAGTTTTTAACGATGATTGAACGCCTGTACCTCTTGGGCTCTACATGAGTCAAGAATTTCTAGATACTAGCACAGACCACCTTATAGTTCTTTTCTTCTAGGGGCTCAAGAAGCATCTAAAGGCCATGATCCAAACTTCTCTCATGACAGATGAGGAAATCAAGATCTCAAGAGAAGAAGATACTCACACTTACACACACATACACACACACACAAATTGTCACTCCTCTTGTTAGAAATGTTATTTTCATAACCCTGGTCTGTGGGGCCAGGCTGGCTTGGGGTGGAATCTGGCTGTCCATGTGCAGGCTGTGTGATGTTGAGAAGCTACGGTCCCTCTCTGAGCCAGTGTTCTCACTCACAAAGATGTATCCCCCTTATAGCGGGTATTTGAGAAGGCTGTGTGGATGAGGGAAGTCACTGAAACCTGCCTCCCTATGATTTCACCTCCCTTTCTTCCCACCCATCCCTGGGTTCTTCTAGACGCTGAATTCAGTGCTGGGTCAGGGGCTGGGTGGGAGAGGCAAAAGGAGCAGGAACTGGGGCAGGCTGTGAGGGGGGGAAGGAGGGGCGGTGCAGGGAATCCCGCTGCTCATCACCAGAGCAGCTGCCGGCCACAGGAAGTGTCTCAGATCTGGCCGGGCAGCCCGGGGACGCCTACTCTGAAGGAAGCTGGCTAAGAAGATTCAAGAATCATCCATTTATGCTTCCAGAAGTAAAGTCTAAACTCAATGCGAATGGAGCCTTGAGTAGAACACATTGAAAGAGAGCTTTCTGGGACATTTCTTCTATGTTTCAACATGATGGTAATGAACTGGGCCCTTCCTGTAGCAGACAAACACCAGGTGTAACTAAATCGTCCGTCTCGGCGGGGGGCATGACGTGATTCTCCAGTGACTAACCCAGACTGACAATTCTGTTAATAGGATTAGAATTCATTGTGGAACTCTTTTCTCTTTATTAATTTGGCTTGACTCACATATACATTTTGAATTGGCTGGAGACAGGGTTCCTTTTGCTTTTAGAAAGAATCTTACAGCCTTAAGACACGTGATTTCCTATATTTGAGGAACTAGGGCATTTTAATGAGAATAACATAAAACTTTTTTTGTGTTATGCAAAAATGTAATGTCCTCTTTGGCCTTGTTCTTTGTGAGAAAATCTACTTGAAGTCCCTTCACTGTTCTTGTTATATTGCTCTTTGAGTGTGTTACCTTTCTCAACTATTTTCCCTAACAATATCTATTTATTCAGCAATCAGTGTGTGTGTGTGTGTGTGTGTGTGTCCGTCCAAGATGGTTACCAGAAGGGTAAGTTTTCCACCTTTCTGCCCAGAATCATATAGTGCGTATCAACAGTCGGGGTATTGCTATAAGAGACATGTACTAAGTACTAAGAAGACATGAAGGAGAGTGGCCCTGTCTAGGCTTAGGTGGGAAAAGGGAGGTCATGGAAAATTCTGGAAGAAGCAAGCACTAAAACAAAATCTTATAGAAAGGAAAGGAGTCATCAGGAGCAGGGTGCAGGGACAGCAGAGGAAGGTCCTGTCTAGGCAGGGAGCAGCAGGAGACCAGGCTGGAAGAACAGAAGTGATGCCCAGGCCAGTTTGGCCTTTATCCTACAAAGTCACGATCAGCCTTTTAGAAACAAAAGAGGGGGGTTGGGATGGCTCACGTCTGTAATCCCAGCTACACAGAAGACTGAGATCTAAGGATTGTGGTTAGGAACCAGCCTGGGCAGCGAAGTCCATGAGACTCTTATCCCCAGTTCACCACCAAAAAACCAGAGAGCTGTGGTTCAAGTGGTAGAAAGCCAGCCTTGAGAGAGAGAGAAAAAATAAAGCTAAGGGACAGAGCCTAGGACCCAGTACTGGTGTTAAAAAATACACAGACAGACAGATAGACAGACAGAAAAAAAAACCAGTCTCAGATCCGCATTTGAAGGCTTTCCTTCGCAAGTGGCAATGCTATGTAACTGTGGCCGTGCTAATAGAGATGTACAATAGCATACATGCACTGGTCGTGGGAGGAGCCATTGCCCCAGGAGCATTTGGAGAGACTTGCTTTTCACCAGACCTGAAGCTGTGGTGCAGGGGGCGGGGGCGCACGGGGGAACGGGACTTTCCGATGCCAGCTGGAGTGGCTGGCCAGGAGAGCCATCCGTGCAGACAGAGCCCATAGGAAGACAACAAGCAGGCATGTTATGTACACAGCTTGCTCTGCCTGTGAGATGTCCAGCTGAGGGGAAGATGGGGCCCTCGAAGAAGGAGATCCAGATGTGAGTGGGCATGGATTCGTATGGAGAAGCTAAAAGCAACAGCCAGATACAGCTACCCAGCAAGAACATGAAGACCTGAGTGAGAAAAAGAGCTGACGGAGGGCATGCTGGGACATTCTAAAACTTCAGTGGCAGACTGGAGAAGGGTCACTTATCAGGAAGACAAAGAAGAAAGACTCGGAGGGATGTGAAGAACAGGAGTGTAGCTGGGCACCGGTGGCTCACGCCTGTAATCCTAGCTACTCAGGAGGCTGAGATCTGAGGATCCGAGGGCAAAGCCACCTGAGCAGGAAAGTCCATGACACCCTTATCTCCAAGAAACCATCAGAAAACCAGAAATGGCACTGTGGCTTAAGTGGTAGAGTGCTTGCCTTGAGCTGAAGAGCTGAGGGACAGCACCCAGGCCCCAAGTTCAAGCCCATGACTGACCAAAAAAAAAAAAAAAACAAAACAGAACGTAATTGGGGGTGGGGAGGTGGGGAGGAGAACAGGGTAAAGAAGCCTTCTGCAGAGTGGGAACAGGGCATTTAAAGGAAGGTGGCTAGCAAGGATCACTCAGAAAGCACCACCGGAAGAGACATGATCTTTAGAAGGAGGAGACCAGCAGAAAAGAAGAAACTGAAGATGTAGGCTAGGGAATAACCGATGGACAAGATCCAGTGTAATATGAGCATGGTGGATTATTTTAGTCATGGTCCTAAAATATGGTCCTATAAATAAAACTTGGTCCTAAATAGGATCCTATAGATTATGAGTCCTATAATGACTCATAACTAAAAACTAGAGGTTGGGTGTGTGATGAACAGGGTAACAACTGATACAGATGTGGACATACAGACATATAACTTAGATCCCTGCAATGGGATTGCTGAACTTTGTTGGTTACTCATCTGATTACTGCAATGAGCAATAGTCATTAAAAGACATAGATACAAATATTAGTACAGCCATTAGCAATTAGCCATCACCTTGGAACTGCAGACATTTAACTGTTCGTCTAGAGAGCCAGGACCCATATTGTTCCTTATGAAAGAGCTCCAATTTGTTTGCACCAGCCAGTCATAGAGTGAAACTTTCTTTCCTAGCAAACACCAGCCAGCCAATGTCTTCAGAAAACACAGTTCTAATTCCAAAATGTGACATAGTTATCCTTATTAGACCTGACAGCTCCTGGGAGGATATTTTCTCAAATCTGCTCCCTGTTGGGACTTGTGAAGGGGAAGGGTATGAACTGACCCTCATAGTTATGTAACTGCTGTGGTGGGACCCTGGGGAATTGTGGATGAGGTACCAGGGTCATCCTTTGTTCACAGGGGGATGTGATGGGTTCGTCCCGTTCCTATAGACGTTAACACTACTGTTAGGGCTACTTAGCCAACGTGGATTTTATAAGCTAACACAGGCCAACACATCCTTCAAACCTTGAGAACTTATCTGGCACCCACTGAAGTTTGGTGACCTTTACCTTCAGCCCAGTGCCATTTGTTTCGTGAGACTGTCAGTTCTATGTCACCTCCATAGAGGACAGAGTTCAGGAGTTTGAGGAGAAAGGGCATGGCAGGAAAAAGTAGTGGATTCATCAAGAAGAAGGAGGCTCCAGTCCCTTCTGTCACTATAAGCTTACACTATGGCTTTGAGTTTGCATCTAGGCCTGTAATTTGAGGAAAGTTCTAGAAAAGAAAACTGCCACTCAGACTCCAGCACCAGAGCCATCTTGACTTGCAAAGTAGTTGTAGGAAGAGAATTGAAGGGCTGAGGAGGGAAGCTGTGGGTGTCATGGTCTAGAGTGACCATAGATGGGATTCATTAACGATTCAAGACTCATTCATTCTTTAATTCATTAATGAAGGAGTTTCCAACCTGATAGCTGCTTTCGTTCTAGACTTCAGCCAGTCCGACCTGGGCAGCTAGACCTGCCTCTCATCTTTTTTCTCTCTCCTGGGAACCTGGAGATTTTGCCATGTAACCCTCAGCCATGTGGATGGGAGATTTTTGGCCATCCAGGATCTCTAGCTCCTTCTTGGGACATCTATAAACACTAACCCAAATTCTCACTGTTTTTTTTTTTTTTTTTTTTAGGGCATCCTGAAAGTTCTCCTGGGAAGGGCTTCAGAGCACGATCCAAGGGAGAGGAGAGATTGAGCCCCAGTACAGCCACTGGAGGGCTGGCTAGAGACAGGGTTAGAATGAAAGTCCAGCCTTTGGAGCCTGGGAGACGGCTGCGCTCACAGTCTTACATTGCCCTAGTCATAAATTCTCAAGGCTGGAGATTCCATATCTATCAATTTGCCTGTCCTTTCAGAATTGTACATCATCCTGGGGAGACACTAGCGTCCTGCTGTTTCTAGAACTTTCTCCCAGTATATCATTGGAAGATCTAAAATGCCTAGCCTCCTCCGGAAGAACAAAGAATAGATATTAAAAAGTAAAAGAAAAAAGCTTGCAGGTTCTGCACTAGCCCTACGGGCATGTCTTCCTAGTGCTGGCCACAAGGGGGCGCTGGGCCATGTGCTCCCCTTGCAGGTGGCTGCTAATGAGGGCTGGAATCACTCAACTGTCCTGGTGTTTATCTTGATGTGTCCCCCAGAGCATCTTTTAACCTTCTTGGGTTCATCAGTGGATGGGAATGTGGGAAGTTATCGGGAGAACGTGACACCATGAGAGACCGAGGGGGCACCTAAGGGTGGGGCTGGCCTGCCAGTGCATGGTACTGCATGCAGGTTGGAGACAGCTGCATCTGGTGATAACTGGGCTCGTGACATGTGATCCACTTGGTTGTTTTTTATTCTGTAGTTTCTATTTAGCACTATTTTTACAGGTAGCTATGGTGGATTTAAATTGCCATGTGCTTTACAAAAAACTACACAACCTTATAACTGATTTCAGGGTCTTTTTTAAAACATTTTTTTTTTTTTTGTCTTGAAAGATGGTGTATAGAATCAAGTTTTTGCAAAATACCCCACATATGGAAATTTACCAGGGCAGCCTTGTGGAAATAAGCTTGGCAACAAACTAGGACGTTAGTGAGAATGTGGAGACTACTTTCAAGGAAATTCTCATGTGGGACTGTATGGATTTGGAATGCAGGCAGCCACTCACAAACCACTAGACAGCACAAGGCCGAAGAGGCCTTCCCTGGCCACGGGGGTGGGGGCATCTCCCTGAAATACGGAGGCAATACAGGTTGCCCCCAAAATCATAGCACTGTTTTAAGTAGAGTTCAAAACTGCCCTAAAGCGGAACAACTTGAATAAGATTTAAGGGTTCTGTATTCAAATCCTTTTGTGCATTGCTCTTCTTCATGGTCAGGGGCCTGACTTCCATTCCTTCTTTTGTGGATGGCTAGCTGTGAGATTTTACAAATGGAAATGATTTTACCCTCTGGACTGTAATCTCAGGTCTGGAAGGAGGTCCTAACTTCAGATTAGCTAAACTTCGAGGTTTATTTTCTCAAGGTTTATGAAAACAACCAGGTGAGGTCTCAAACGCAGTGTGCATTTGAAATGGGAAGAGAAGAGGGGCACATGAGCATAGCTAAGCCCACAATGTACGCTACTGGGTAAGCATGTAACTCAACAGGCTGCCTTTACCACCTCCATAGCCTGCTCGTGGAGAAATACAGTCGCGTCTGTTCTCCAGGACCAATCTCACCATGATAACTCATTCCTCCTCTTTCCATAGTTGGAATGGCTCTTGTCCCACAGGCTAGCTTGGCACAGAGAACTGAGATGATTTCTTCTCTGAAGAGCATTGAAACTTGGCACCTAAGTCCAATGTGTTCGCCCCTAAGAGTCTAGAAATGAGCAAGACTATTGACTTACCACTAGTGAAGGAAAGGGTCGAAGGCTCAGGTTGCTTTAGTTGGGAGTCTGGAATTGATGAATCAATAACACTACAGGAATGTGTCAAGCCTAGGCCTTTCTGAACCCCTGCATGTTTCTATCAAGAAATGAGAACTCTGTGTACACAGAGCACATTGCCGGAGTAATCACAGCTATCATCTGTTGAGATCCTGCCAGTTGCCAGGCAATGCTCATGGTCCTTTATATTTTCTTGGATGAAACTATACTGGATGAAGTATTATCATTGTCATTTTACAAAGGAAGAAACTGAGGCCATCTGATGGCCTCCCCAAAACTATCTGAAGACCTAAGTGAATGTGAAGCACTGGACCTGGTGTCTAGAATCCACTCAACCCAAGTCAATTGAGACCATTTCCCCTTGTGTCTTGAAAATGTGTTTTCTCTATTTATTTACATAATCAAATCAGCTGTTGTTAATGACTTCATCTTTTGCATGGAAATGGAATTTGATAGAGTTAAATAACTGGAATGAGGTTTATGAACTCTTAATTCAATGCTCTTTTCATGATAGCAAAGCAAGCTATATAGATCTCTCTCTCTATATTCATGAACATGGCCTTCGGATAATCCGACACTATTATTGCCAGTGAGGAGGTGATGGGGTGCTTCTGCGTGCAGGGCCTTACCTTGGGGAGCCTGTACTTTTCCCTGAGGTGGACTCTGAGACACGCCCTCTCTGCTTTCTTTTGTGTAAATGCAGCATCCCTTTCCATCCTACAAGGTAAAAAAATAAAAAATAAATAAAAGATCTTAAAGACACAGATAGTCCAGGACAATCTAACTGCTGCTCAGAGAATCTGGAACCTGGGATAGTCCCTAGTTTCCCTCTGTCAACAGACACCTGGGAATTCCCCAAATGTCTGCCTCTCTTTTACTCTACCTTCATCACTGGTACAGATCCAAGAATCCCAAACACACCTTGGGACTGGGGAAGTCTTTGAGATGTAAACTAGGACAGGGATGGAGTTTTCATTCCTGGTAACTGCCCACTTGGTCCAGGACCTTAAATCACCTATGAGGGAGCTCCAAGGTCTGACTCCAGCCATGCTGTGTCAGAATCCCTAGGGAGGGGGAGAGGGAGGACGGAAGGAGAAGGGGAGGAGGAGAGCTACATTTTCCCCAAATAATATAGTCATTTATGATACAAATATAATCATGCATGTTATAGTAATATAAGTAATATATTAAATATAATAATAACATTATATATCATGTAATATCATATATAATGAGGTACTGTACTAAAGTGGTATTACATATATTATAGTAAAATAATGTAAAGCTATTTCCCTTCATTGTCATCCTCTCCAGGTTCCAATTTAGGCAGAGTGGTCCTTCTGGTTAGGAGGAGGTAGAGCCAAACAAGGTAGGTTAGATTTCCATCTTGGCGGAGCAGAGTCCTGTGCTGTGGGTAACCTAACTGGACCTAATGATCATCCTGACTTGAACGGACATCCTTGCTGATAATAATCCAGACTGAAGCAGACGCTTGTGGGGTATCAACTCTTTATTATTAGAAAACTCTTAACATGAATTCCACTGTAACTTTTTAAAAATTAAGTGTAGATTATACTTATATAATGATTCATCTCAGAGTAATGGCGAATTATTGATGTTTACATTTCATAATACCCAAAGAAAATGCTATGATTATTTTCATGTTTACCTTTACTGTATTTTATATTGCCAGGAGAATGCCTTCATTTTTAGAAGTGTAGGGCTAAAACAGTTAAGGTTTAAACTATCATATCTGTAGTGTACTTTAAAAAAAGATCGTTTTATTTCATCTACAAGCCAAAATGGAAAACTATTAACTGTTGACTCTCCATGATTGGCATATGAGTATTCATCATACCATTCTTTTTTTCTGTATGGTTAGCATTTCCATAATAACTAGCTCACAATGTTTTCATAGTTTTGACAAAGCTACCTCTTATGACACAATTGTCACGTTGCATATTCTACATATTTTCATAAGAGACTGAGGAGGTTGCATTGTATGTTATTAACACCCCTGTACCCCACCTTTCCCCCTCCACCCCTGGTTTTCTAGGAATAAAGTCTGACTCTTGACTATCTGAAAATTGTCAGGAGGATACATTTCAGAAAGTTTGTAAGGCAGTTAGCCTCCTCCTATTGGGTTTGAACACTTAAAGTGAGGCCAGTTACAACGTGTAGAGCAGGAAGCATGAAGCTGCATTAAGAATGGCAGATAGATTCCTGGTGCATTGCTCACATCCACTTGGGTAGGGGGAGGCAAGGTGGCGGGTTCATTTTAGCAGAACAAACCTGCCTGGGATGCAGGGGAAACTGTCCAAGGAAAAGCATTCTGAAAGGTACAAAACAAAAAGCAACCAGCTGGGGGGCTGAGGGTCATGTGGCTAGAATTCGAGTCCTTGGCCTGCAGGGCGCAGAGCTGAGCCTACTCACTTCTCCTCAATCATCTGCTTCTGGTACTCCTCATACTCCTCTCTGGTCATCCCCTGCGCGGCCGCGGGGTCCGAAGGGCTTCCCTCTTCTTTCTTTTCTTCAGTCCCGCCTCCAAACCCGAGATTCTTTACCTGGTTACTTATCATATTTTTCACAAAGAAAGCCATGGCTGCTGCCCTGGAAAATGAAACCTGGAGCACAGACGAAATCTGAAAGAAAAAGAAGAAAAACAGAAACGAAAACCAACCAACCGGACCAAGATAAAACTCCAGCCAGCCTCCAGGACAGCTACACATTTAGGAGCAAAGGCTTTGCAGGGCCGCCTCTCTTCAAGGGCATGGTGCGAGGCCAGAGTGGTTTGTGTGCTGTAAGCTGGATTAAAGGGTGAACTCTTAGTATAGTGGCAGATGTTCCGATTACCAAAGCCCGCGATCAGATGCCACCGAAGACCTTCTGATTAATGCACTCAGCTAATTTCCCAGGGAAGATACCCCTCATCGTCTCAGGGCCCACCTCCCCCATTCCCCACACATTTTTCAATTTTATTGTCTTTGCAATGCTGAGGATCGAACATGCTGGGGTGAGTTGCTCCACTGCTAAGCTGTGCTCCTAAACCCTAATTTTTAAATGATCAACCCAGGAGGGTCTCATCAGTACAATTAATTAATCAGAGCCTACGGATGATACAGCGGTTGTGGAATTCCCAAATTCCAGTCTTTGGGTTCAACATCCTGTTGAAAACCCGAGTTCAATGAGACTCAAACTCAGAATGCTTCATTAAGCAAAAATAATCCTTTTGATCCATATTTTATCTCATTGGACTGTAAGTCCTAGGCAAAGATTAATTTTTTTTCCCGGTTGCTTGGATTTTGTCCTGCTTTGATGGGATATGCACAAGTCAGGCAATTGTGTCTAAAGGGTGAGCCGTGCTGGAAGATGAGGTTAGCAGCTCTGGCTCCTCATATACAGTACGTGGGAAGGATATGCTTGGTATTTTCAAGACAAGTTCTCCCTGTGCGCTGGGGTAGCTTTATCCCCTTACACACAGGTCACTTCCTGGGTCCTCTGAATTAGTCTGGATACAACTGTGACAGTTTTCTAAAGTAGCAGATTCACAGCTAGCTGTGGTTTTCTTCAGGTCAAGGTAAGAACTGGGGATGGCTAAGACTTTAATCTACGCTCGCATGTTTCTAATTAAGGCAAGGGGGAGGGAGGCAGGGAGGAACAGCTCTGGGCTATTTGGAACCTTTGCTCCCTGTTTTCTTAGAAGGCGCAGAAGCTATCTCAAAAAAAAAAATTGACCACCCCTTAGCATCATTACATAATCTGGATTTAAAAAAAAATAAAAATGTTTGTTTTATATATTTGAAAGGTCTGCTTTCTTTCTTTTTTTTGGGGGGGGGGGTCCAGTCGTGGGGCCTGAACTCTGGGCCTGGGCACTGTCCCTCAGCTCTTCAGCTCAAGGCTAGCACTCTACCACTTGAGCCACAGCGCCACTTCTGGCTTTTTTCTTTTTGCTTATGTGGTGCTGAGGAATCGAACCCAGGGCATGCAAGGCAAGCGCTCTACCACTGAGCCACCTTCCCAGCCCTGAAAGGTCTGCTTTCTGTTTTATATACTGCTCCAATGGCCTCCATAGGAAAGACAAATGAAGATAATTTGGGGTGAAATATCAACTTTACTGGGTGAACTCTGATTCAGAGCATACATTGATGTCTGCTTTCACTTCTCAGCACATTATATCTAAGTTTGTTCCATTTATCATGAATGATATTTCATCTCCATCTGGTGCTGCTATCGCTGGCGTCACCCACCTTTACAGACTGAACTGAGTCTTAGCACTTACTGTTTCTTAAAAGATGAAACAGCCGGGTGGCTCACGCCTGTCATCCTAACTACTCAGGAGGCTGAGATCAGAGGGTCCAGCCCAGGCAGGAAAGTCCGTGAGACTTTATCTCCAATGAACCACCAGAAAACCGGAAGTGGCGCTGTGGCTCAAGTGGTAGCCTTGCTCGCCTTGAGCTGAAGAGCTGAGGGACAGCGCCAGGCCCAGAGATCAAGCCCCACGACCGACAAAAAATAAACAAATAAATAAAAACGTATTTTATTTTAATGACCTCAACCATTATTATTTCATCATAGTATCTATTCTCTGAAAACAGTTTGTAAGGCAGTTTCTCCCCCTCTGGTTGTTTCCCGTGCCAGGTGTGAGGCGTGTAGGGGCATCAGTGTGCGAGCTGAACATCCCCGGCTACTGCCGTGCTGTATAAAATCAAATGTTACTGGCTTCCCCAACACGTCAGTTCATGGAGAGCAGAATCCTTTCTTAAAACCTGTTTAACTCCCATTTATTACAACGGCCCCTTTACACGATGTCCTGACTGTCCCTTGTGGGGCCCCCTGGCCTGGGTGCTCTTCTTGCACCTCTCCATTTGACGCATCCTGACTTAACTCAGTACTCTGTTCAAATATACTTCCTTACAGGGAATTTCCTGACCACGCTTAGACGAATGGACAGAGACTCTCCTGACCTGCTGTGGGCACTCTGCTGGATATTGTTTCCATGAATGCAGTTGTTCACTTTTCTATGACGGTGTCAGCTCTGAGAGAGGCTGGTCCAGTTTGGTCCACTTCTGTGCAGCTTCATCACTTACAATCATACTCAGGCCATGGTAAGTGGCTGATAAAAATCTGGAGGAAAAAAAATGAGTGAATAATGGCTTATTTTAAACCCATCATGAGTAGAGGTTAATGAAGTTACTGCTTTAGGCAGGGACATCATCTTAGCCCTCGGTGAATCAAAGCCACAATGGGCGCTGTCTTCTTTGCTGTCTCCCAGGAGTAAGACTACCAGCTATAGCTTCAAAAAGCGACATCCCACCCTGCGTTAGTGGATCACCATTATAAATACTGATTGGTTGTGACCTACTCAGCTTGAAAACTTTTGATGGCATCTGACCTAAAGAATTTGCTAGAGAAATAATAATCTCATTAGTGGGTTTTAGAAAGCTATCACATTCAAACAGCATAAATCAATTTAGGCCCTTCACTTGGGGTTTTCTTTTTATATTAAACTTAATTGTTTCGGCCTGTATTTAAGGCTTGTTTGTGGTGTCATTTTATTTTTGAAATCTATATCAAGAAACTGGCTTTCAGGTTGTCCTGGTTTAGTAATTCCATCCTCAGTCTGTCTGTCTGTCTGTCTGTCTGTCTGTCTGTCTGTCTGTCTGTCTGTCTGTCTGTCTATCTATCTATCTATCTATCTATATCTATCTATCTATCTATCTGGAGAGAGAGAGAGAGAGAGAGAGAGAGAGAGAGAGAGAGAGAGGTAAACCTGAAGGTCACAGAACTAGAAGAAAAAAATAAAATGAGGGAAAAGTCCTGGGAACTAGAAGGATCATTATAGAAACAACAAACAAATCAAATATATACTCTTAATTAGACTAAGTACCAACACAAGAAATATGGTTCTTGTTTTAGACACAGACACTTCATACATAGCTAATGATCTGTCTCAAAACATGCCAAATAACATGTTTTTTCCCCCTCTCTCTTTTTCCCTCCCTTCCTTTCTCTCCTTCCCTCCCTTCCTCCCTCCCTCCCTCCATCCCTCTCCTGCTCTCTTTCCCTTCCTTCTTCCCTCTTTTAGCTCTAGAGTTAGAAATCAGAGCCTGGTCCAGGCTGGATAGATGCTGTATCAGGGGAGCTACATCCTCAGCCCATGTTCTTTTTGTTTCTTTAGGGCTATTATTTATGTAGACACAAGGTTATCCAACTGCTTATGCAAACAGATTTCTCAATCACAACAGTAACATTTTCACTGAATTATAGTACTACATTTTCATTCAGTTATAGGACTTTAGAGCTCCTTCCACATCAGTTATCGGACTGATTCTAAACCATTTGGGACACTGGGTGCCCAGTACATCTTAATCTGTTCTCTCCTAAAATAACACATTTTTTAGGAAATGTACCTTAGGTTGGCCCTCCCAATCTTCTAGGACTATTCATCAATGTTATACTTGGTCTATATAAATCCCTACAGTATTTCTCTGGCCAGGACTTTCAACTTTTTGATCATAGCTGTCACATGTTGGTGAGGTGATAACTATATTCTTTCCTCTATCTCAGTCACACAAGTTCCATGCTAGGAGAAAAGTGGTGATCGGGGGTGAAATTGTGTTTGTTCTCAGCAGGATATGCTGGGCTCCATGATCTGGTTGTCATTGCTATCATTTCTGTGTAGAAGGGGACAATGGGAACTAAGACCAATCCCTGAATTTATTGCTTGCAGCTGGCCAGTTTCATCTGAACTAGGTACAAGCTTGGAGTTCAGGTACATTTGGTGCTATTGTTGAGTGGTGATTCATCTACTTGCATAAAATTTGAGGCGGTGCTTAGGAGGACTCATCCAAAGCAGACAATAAGCTTGCCTCAGTTGCAAAGCCTTAGTTCTTAGAGGTATGGGGTATGAACTTTTTATTAAGATGTTGCACAGAGGGGTTACAGTGACATGAGTAAGGCAATGCGTACATTATCTGTCGATCATTGTTACCCCTTCCCTTCCTTGTTACTGTTCCACTATCCCTTCCCTCCCCCACCTCTCCCCTCGCTGCCCGAAGTTGTAAAGTTTGTTTCCAATATACTGTCCTGTGGGTATGGGGTATTTTGAATGTTGTGCTTTTCACTCAGGCTCACCCTGGTCAAGGCCAATGAACTCATTAGCAACAGACCTGTAATTCAAGGTTAACAGCTGTTCTGAGAACTCTGGCACACTTTAGGACTTCCCTAACAATAGGAAGTAACATGCTAATAGATGAAAGTCATTCTTCATTTCACTGGACATGGGATGCCCAGATACCTACTGCCCAGCTATTTTGGATGTCTGTGGGCATTTACAAAACAAACTAACTACTGGATTGGTGGACTGAGTAAAGCAGATGACCCTTCTCATGGGGGTGGGGGGCAGGGGGCAACATCTAATCTAAGGGTTTTACTTGCATAAAGAAGTCAGAAGGAAATTGAATTTTCTCTGCCTGATCTGATCTGGGATGCTGGTATTCTTCACCCCCACCCCCCCCTCACTGTCCCCCAGGGCCTGGGAGCTGTCCCTCAGCTCTTCAGCTCAAGGCTAGCATTCTTACTTGAGCCACAGCACCACTTCTGGTTTTCTGGTGGTTTATTGGAGATTAGAGTCTCATGGACTTTCCTGCCCTTTGAACCATGATCCTCAGATCTCAGCCTCCTGAGTAGCTAGGATTACAGATGTGAGCCACCGGTGCCCAGTGATGCTGATAATTCTTTTTTTTTTTGGTCGGTCGTGGGGCTTGAACTCTGGGCCTGGGCGCTGTCCCTCAGCTCTTCAGCTCAAGGCGAGCGCTCTACCACTTGAGCTACAGCGCCACTTCCGGTTTTCTGGTGGTTTATTGGAGATAGGAGTCTCACGGTCTCTCCTGCCCGGGCTGGCTTTGAACCACGATCCTCAGATCTCAGCCTCCTGAGTAGCTAGGATTACAGGCGTGAGCCACCAGCGCCCGGCATGCTGATAATTCTTTAGCTCACAGAACTCCGATTCTCAAGACTTCAGATGTGAAATATGCACCATCTGTGCTCTGGATCTCAGGCTTTGAACTAGACCAGTGCCTCTCGCGGGTGACCAGGACCCAGACAGATGTGGGACTTCTCAGCTCCTATAGTTGAGACAGTACCTTATATGTCTTAGCCTTTTCTTAAGGCCACCTTTGCCCACCACAAGCATGGCAAGTGGTTTTTGTCCTGGATCTCTTCCCTCCAAGCCATTTTCTATGAAGACTAGAAAGGCGAATGTTCTGTCTGCTTAAAACTCTCCTGCTCCACCTCTGCTCTCTGGGAAGTCCAAGTGTGAGATCCCTAGTCCCTTCCAGTACAATTGCTTACCACTTCTCATACAAAATACCATTCCTCTCTGGGAGTAGGTTCTCTTGCAGGGACCCAATTGGGAGGATGGGTGGGTAAATTTATGCTATTCACATTAGGACTTGATTCAGATAAAAATTTCTTAAAAAAAAAATTTTTTTTTTGGGTCCAGTTGTGGGGCCTGAACTCTGGGCCTGGGCGCTGTCCCTCAGCTCTTCAGCTCAAGGCTAGTGCTCTACCACTTAAGCCACAGCGCCACTTCTGGCTTTTTTCTTTTTGCTTATGTGGTGCTGAGGAATGGAACCCAGGGCCTGATGCATGCAAGGCAAGCGCTCTACCACTGAGCCGCCTGCCCAGCCCCTCAGATAAAAATTTCTATGGCGATGCTCCATCCCCTCACCCACCCAAACATGCCTATTTCTGCAGTGATTTTTAGACGTCTTGGTGATGACACCACAATTCTGAAGTCCTTCCACTGTTCTTGTTGCTCCCTCCCTGCCAGGGGTACGGCAGCCACTTTATCACGTCCCAGCACCTGAATCTCCACGCGAATCACTTTCCAACTATTCAGCTACATCCAATTTGGCATCCAAATCAAATTCATCCTCCTGTATTTGTTTGGGTGGCTCTTTGGAGCTGTAAGCATCCTACTTCCCACTCTTGGCATGATTTGTGATCTTTTATAAACCCTTCAGTGTTGTCATTTTAGATGTACCTATCAGTTGTTTTTGACACTTATATATTCCTAGATTCTTGGAGGTGCCATTTTCTATTTAGGTGTCTATTTTTTTTTTTCCCTTTTTCTTATTTGGTATGTGATTTTTGGAGCCCATTTCCATTAAGAATGGCTGTTTTGGGGTTATCTGATGTACTTTGGTTGTGGAGTTAAGTGTGATTTTTGTCTTGCCTCCTGGATTCCACCAGACCAGAACTAATTTAGAGTTTCTGGCTTGGAAAATTCCACATCCTGCAGGCTGTCTACATGCTGTAAAGGCATAAAGCATACATCTGGGCTTCAATTTATGCTAGGGAAATCTGTTAGCTTTCTAAAGAGACGTTCCATGCCTTCTCAAGTTGCCAGGGCAGGGTAAGAGCTTCTGTTCACGGTGCGTTTCCACCAAAGCTGCAGCCCACTCAGCTTTGTCCAAGGGTCTCAGGCAATCTGGGTCTGAGGTAGCGTCTCTTATTACCCCACATACACATGGCTGTAATGCCTACGGCCTATATTCAGTTCAGTTTTTGCTACTACTCTCGGCAGGCTCCCTGAACAGGCTACACAATTTCTGAATTTTAAAAATCCCACCTATGTCTTTAAATCTTATTGGTGTTTGTGTTTACAGGAGGGGGTCCAAAAACCTGGTCTGATATGATTTGAAGCCTCCTTATAAAGACGCTTGGAACAGAGCTCTGAAGTGCCATAAGCAAGAGGGGCGACTGGAGGCCCCTGTAGTTAAGTGGCAGAGCCAAAATTCAAGCCCACCTCTGACTCCACAGCCTGCAAGTGGCTTACACGGTACTTGCTAAGAAAGTTTAAAGACTTTCTAAAATTGCCTCTGTCAACACAGGATTTCATTATTAAAAGTGAAAAAATCAAAGGCACCGTTGTAACTAGTGTCCACCCGGGGCCCTGTCTGCTTTCTCTGCTGCGTCCACAGCTCACCCCACAGGAGGCAGGCAGGCAGGCAGGCAGGCCACCCAGGCCCCAGGGCAGGCCGTGGAGCATGGGCAAAGGAAACATTGCAAATCAGGACCTATTTGGAAAACAAAGAGCTACTTACTACCCAATATTAAGGAGAAAAAAAGCAAACTTACTAAAATATTTCTTTATTTGAACAAGGTCAATGTCATTTCTTAAATTCCAGCTAGCATCAAATAACAATCAGGAAAAAAAAAAAGTAGACAAAATGTTATCCAATTGAAACTTGACAGTGGATAGAAAACTTTTTTAAAATTTTAATATCTTAGAGAAATATATTAAACAGGCAACATACAGATCTAAAAAGTTGCAAGTGCTGATTTTACATTAGATCTTATAAATAAAAAATCCTCAATAGAATTGTTCACTATCTCCCTTCAATAAGCACATGGACAGGGAAAGATAATCACATCTTAGTATCACAACTGCTATTTGTGTTCTTTACAAAGATTGTATCTCTGCAGAGCAGCAGGGCAGACAATCCCTTATTCAAGTAATTTCTATTTACCCCATGTTATAAGAAAGCACAGTTGTCTGAGACAGAATATCACCACAATCACATCAGGAAAGCAACAAGCGTTAGCAGGTGGGCTTCGCAATGGATTTCTTATAACATCAATATGATTTGAAGATAACTTTTTAAGTTTCAAAGTCATCACCAAAGTACCAATAGGTACAGGGAACAACCTGGATTTAGTTTGTACCTGCTAACAAACCAAGAGTTTTAGTAAAATTGCAAGTATAAAAAAATAGTGCACCAATGCTACTTTCATAGATAATGAAAATATCAGACTATGATCTCAGCTAGCTTGCTTTCTTTTCTGTCCCTTCCTTCCTTTCCTGCATTCTCCTTTCTTACTCTTTCGTGCTAGTATTAGGGTGTGAACTCAGGGCCTGGTTGCTGGTCGCCTAGCTTTTTTGCTCAAGGTTGGTGCTCTGCTACATGAGCCATATAGCCAGCTTTTTTGGTGGTTAACTGGAGATTAGAAAAATCTTCTGGACTTTTCTACTTGAGCTGGCTTTGAACTATGATTCTCAGATCTCAGCTATCTAAGAAGCTAAGATCATAGGTGTGAGCAATCAGTGCCTGGCTCTCGGTTCAGCACTAGACAAAATACCTATTTTCTTCACTCCCACTTTAGTGGTTCCTAACCATTACTGGGCTCAGAACCATCCACTATGCTCACTCAAGACTAAGCTTTGAAGCCCCACTTCTGAGTTTGAAGCAGTGGCTTGGGACTGAACCCTGGCGTCTGTATTATTAACAAACACTCCATGATCCAAATGGCCTAGGGACCGTATTTTGAGAAACACCAACCCACCTTTAAAATTAACAAAACACTGGTTATCATTTGTGACTTCATGGTAAAGTTTCAAGCTGAATAAAACATTCCAACAGTTAGAACACTAACAGGTATATTAAACAAATGTATTAGCCATAATTACAGTAACTGCATTTTCTTTTCAAAAGTGGCATCATAAACATAATGATCTATATTTAAAATTGAAAAACAAAAATTTGTTTTAATTCAAGGCACCTGTAAAATACTTGCTGGTGTGAGAGAGAAGTGAATTAATTCAATTACATGTAAGAATAAAGAAAATGAAATTCTGGCAGTGATATAACTTTTCCACAGAGCAAACACTTTTGCTCAGAAATGAGCAACTTAAAAGAGTCAACGATTTTGAGGAAGACAAACCAAGCTTCCAACAGTAAGAGAAGCCTCCTGCGTGAACCACATGACTGAGCTCATGTCCCATATCACTGCCTGCATGTGCTTCAGGAACGAGCAGGATGATTCCCCTTGAATTCTAGCCTGAAATACGGATTCTGCATAAATCTGGAATTCCTGTTCTTGTTCAGGCACATGTGACCAGGGACTTTAAAGTAATACTGGATTTGGCAGGTTTTGACCTCAAGAGGATTTCCCAAGCTTCGTAGGTCTACAATTCAAATTCTTCTAAAGGTATTTTATTTCATGACATAAATGGTCAATTCTGTGATGCTGATGTCTCTGAAACATGAATTTCAAAATATTAACACAACAACAAAAAAACTGTGAGAGCAGCATTCTGAATGCTGAAGTGGCTGAAGTAGAGTGACCACTAGGATATTCTTTTAGTGTTTGAGAGTCAATGCCCACATAGACAGCGGTGCGGCAGTTTGCACACACAGGACGGGTGTGCCACAGTGCGGAGCTCTTCACCAAGTCTTTACATAGATTTTAGGTCATCAGCCCAATCTGTAAATGACATTTAAGAGAAAACTCAGCCTTGGAAGAGCTCAAAAATACTATTTCATAAACAGAGGGTGCTCTGATACTATGGCAAATCAAAGATAATCAGTTGACATATGAGGTAAAAGGAATTTGAAGACAGCAAAATCTTTATCGGTTATGAAAACAAAAAGTAAACTTGCACTTTAAAAAATGTCACTTACAGCCAAGCATCGGTGGCTCATGCCTGTAATCCGAGCTACTCAGTAGGCTGAGATCTGAGGATCACGGTTTAAAGCCAGCCCAGCCCAGGCAGAAAAGTCTGTGAGACTCTTATCTCCAAAAAAAAACCACTAGAAAACTGGAAGTGGCACTGTAGCTCAAGCAGGAGAGTGCTTGCCTTGAGCTGAAGAGCTGAGGGAGGGATAGTGTCCAAGCCCAGAGTTCAAGCCCCAGGACTGACCAAAAAAAAAAAAAAAAAGTCACTTACAGATGGTTTCTCTAATTCTGAGAACTATGTACAAAGACTATAAAATCTTCCAGTCTCACATTTCATGGCTTAATTTGCCAACAAAAGGAAGAAATGCCAAGAATTGCCTTGATTTTTCTAATATTGCCTTCAAAAATCTTAATATTGATCCTACAACAGCCTCCTTGATTCAAGAGTCTCCAAGAAGTCACAAACTCTGGTTATGTGGTTGTAACCAGAATATAGTGGTAGGTTTTGTGAATTTAAATATCCTCAGAATATGCAATGAGAGGCAAATTATATGCCAGATAAAATGGATGAAAAAAATTCCTTTAAAAATATAAAAATGATTCTTATAATAGTGAACTGACACCACTGGAATGAAAATATTCAAGAACATGGGTCACCATGAAATAAATGTATTTCCAGGTAAAATATCCATGAAAAATCATTATCACAGGAATGTTTCCACCTAAATGACGTTTTTAGGAAAAAGTAGCTCTCTTAACTTTCCCTCTCAATTTAAAAGTGAAACATAGCAGAGGAAGAAGGCATTTCATTGAATAGGTTATGAGTTTACTGTCAACATTCTAAAGCTCTCAGATAAAACAGTTTTCGATTCCGGGGTGAGTGGTGTTAAGGACTGAGGATGGGAAGTTAGATGAGGAAACTCTGACCTTTAAAAAGGACTTTGGTTACAAAATACATGATGAGGGCCATTTTAATTATACCTTTTATTTTGGGGCGTAGGAGGCAAGTGCATTTGTGTGAAATAAGGAAATCCACTACTGGAAACTTAGACGGGAACACTCTTAATAAAGGGACCGCCTCCATTTTCTATTATTGACCCTTTTACTTTCTAGTATTCTGATCAGTGACAGCATTCTACTGATCAGAAATTCACTGAAATTTAAACAGATTTAGGAACTATGAACACATTTATATGTGGTTGTCTTTAAGGTTTATTCTCACTGAAAACCAATGTTTAAACACTTCTTTCATACAAAATTTAATAATTTAGCCTATGAAGTAATTTAAATACTTATGTTCCCTCAAAAAGACAACATTTTTGCGCATACATACAGGATGTACACATACAAAAAGGATGGTCAAAAGAATTTTTTGGCAGCTGCTTCTTGCTGAGTCCTATAAACAAAGGAAAGGAAAATTAAAAGAAGTTTCCATACTGGATTTCAAAAAGAAACAGAACTGACTTCATATTAAAATACGAATGCTTTTGAAAGCATAAAATACATTAAGAAAAGTATATATTCTATACATGGACTTCTAGTGTGAACTGAAATAAACTAGAAAAAATATATACTTGTATACAATTATTTACACATTTGCTGAAAGTTGTTTTTATGGGCATATTTAATTCCACCAAATATTTCAACTGAAAGAGAGAAAAGACAAGGTTGCATTTTATTAAGACTTACCTGTACATGATATAACCAATGAACAACACCGTTTGTACCACTACAAATATGACGAAGTGGACAGTAGATAAGCATGACGGGAACGGCGGGAGTTCAGGGCATTTCGGTTTTTCATTGGATGGCTATAAGACAAAGAACTTGGATCATAACTACACTCATAGTTTTTAAAGACATAAATGCAACTGTTACAAAACTCATCGTTTACTATATAAACAACTATTTTCATTTATTCACTTTCCAACTGACTTTCTATCCCTTTAAATTTTATTTATGTCTTCTAGTCTGGACAATAAACTGCAAGGCTACCCCACTAAGGAACTACTTGACAATACGATGGCTCTTCCTCAGACCCACAGCATTCACCCCCCCCCCCCCCGACTGTAACTCTAAAATAGGTGTTTTATTCCTTATTTCCCTATCTATGTAGGTATTTCTTTCATTTTAAGGAGAAAATTAAATATCAGGGACAAAGATTTCACCTACGTCTATCCACACATAATGGCTTCTAAGATGAGTTGTTTTCCATATGATTACCTCATATCAGGCAAAGTTTTTTTAGGACACATGTGCTATCTGTGGCATCAACTATCACATCAAAGGGGAAGAGGAAGAGGAGGAAGAAATAATCTCAAATAGGACTAGCACACAAATGCTTTGGATGAGAAGTCATGCTTGGTAACAAACTTATGAAGCCAAATTTACAAACATAATTTATATATTTGTGGTCTATACATAAAAATGCCATGTCATAAGTCCTTGAGTTCAAAACCCACTACAGAAAAAAATTTAAAAAGCCACCTTTCATAGGCAGGTGCTGGTGGCTCATACCTGTAATCCTAGCTACTCAGGAGGCTGAGATCTGAGGATCAAGGTTTGAAGCCAGCCTAGACAGAAAAGTCCCTGTGAAACTTTTAGCTCCAATTTACCACTCAAAAACTAGAAGTGGTGCTGTGGCTCTCAAGTGGTAGAGACCTAGTCTTGGGCACAAAGAGGCTCAGCGAGCACTAAGGGCCTGAATTCAAGCCCCACAATCAACAGAAGTCAGCATCCAAAAATATAAGGGCAACAAGATTAGAAGTTGAACTGAGGACTTACGTTTCCTCTCTTTACCATTTACTAGCTAGTAAACTTGAGAAAACTCACTTTAATATTAATAACATATTAATCTAACATTTCTTAAAGTACCTCAAATTAAAGAAAAGGTTTTTACAAAGATAAAACTAGCCAGGCATGGTGGTACATGTCTGTAATCCCAGTTACTTGGGAGGTAGGAGGATTGAGAGTTCAAGACCAGCCTGGAAAAAAGTAGTAAGACTTTGCTATAAAAACAAAATAAGAACAAAAAAGTTTAGGAGCACAGCTCAAGTACTAAGGAGGCCCAATAAATAGGTAAATAAGTCAATAAATAAGGAAATTAATTAAAAAGTAAAAAAGATAAAGCCTCATATAAAATGTAAGTAGCCAGGTCTGCTTCTAATAAGTTTGACTAGGAACTATGGACCAGTCGTATTGTCACCCAAGTCTTATACAAGGCAATTGCAGAGCCAGGAAAGAATCCAGTCCAATCCCACAAATAACCTGTGTTTGGTTGATGGCAAACCCAGGTTAACAAGATAGCTAGAAAGATCAGATCAGAATCTTTGGGGAAAGACACGTCAAAGACATTATAAAAACCCATGGATCAGAGACAACACTAAAATGGGAATCAGAAAATATTTCATTGGATGGTACTGTAAATCCCACACAACAACTCCCATGCCATCATTCTGCCCTGCAGGGGTTAATGGCTAGAGGCACTAAGCTCCACCTTAAGCAACTAGGAAACCAAAATAAAGGGAATTTGGGAAATAGAGAGCAATTCTAACTTAAACCATCATCAGCATCCTCAAGCATTAAGTATTTCAGTCAAGTGAGTTCTTCCCTTTCTGCAGAAGGCAACGGTAACTACAGAAGGAGAGGGAACAGGTTACCAGACTCCGCTGTGCCAAGCTGTCTATGTCTCTCTTCACCACGTGCAGGTGCTCCTTGATGTCCATAAAGTGCTGCGTCGACTCATAGACGCCGGCAGCGCCTGGGTGCTGTATGCCACTCACCAGCCTCACCGTTTCACTCATGGAGTTCCTGAGACAGAAAACCCCTTTACCCAGTGAAGTCACTAGAAGGACATTTTTTTTCAGTCATAGGTTAAATAGTTCTATACCTTTTAAAGTTGAACATAGGAGGTATTAAAAACAACAAAAGAACCCAAACCAACCAACCAACTAATGAAAACAGAAGCCAGGCATGGTGACACATGCCTATAATCTCTGCACTGCGTAGGCAGAGGTCAGATGATAGAGAGTTTGAGGCCAGTCTGGGCTAACAGCCCAGTTTTTGTTAAAAAAAAAAAAAGAAAAAAGAAAAAAGAAAAAAATAAGCCAAGCCATGATTGAGTGGTTGCCTATGGTTTTTGGTAGGTGCCACTGCCCACCATTGTAAGAGAACAGCACAGCACATACAGTAGCCTAGGAAAAGAGCAAAATTCAGAACTAGAAGAAATGCTTCTAATGAATGCCTACTGCTTTCAAATCATGGTAAAAAATTGTACGCTGAACTCCCTTGGGGACCCTGTGTCTGCGAGGTAACTGGAGAAGACAGCCAGCAGTGGGCGCCTGCTCTTCCCTGGACTCTACCTTGTATCCATCCCAGTTTTCTTTGTTGACTTGACTTTGTGTGACTTTGTTGCCAACGAGTGAAGCAGCTTTTCTGAGTTCTGTGAATACTTTCTGTGAATCTCCAAACACAAAAGTTCATTGTGCCTATTTCTCTCTGCAGTTCTATCAAATGACACCAGCATATAAACCTAGTGCTTTGCTGGGCACCAGTGGCTCATACCTGAAATCCTAGCTACTCAGAAGGCTGAGATCTGAGGATCACAGTTCAAAGCCAGTCTGGGCAGATAAATCCATGAGACTCTGATCTCCAATAAAGCACCAGAAAACTGGAAGTGGTATTGTGGCTCAAGAGCTAGCCTTGAGCTGAAGAGCTGAGCGACAGAACCCAGGCCCAAAGTTCAAGCTCCACGACTGCCAAAAAACCCCCCAAAACCTAGTGTTTCAACCAGAAGCCGACCAAAGACGCATCTGTCTGGCCCAAATATGAAGTAAACACAGTTTGTTAAGTTGAAGGATCGTATGGCAGTCTCAAGTGTAATGGGCTTATTAAAAGGTAATTCTGACAATACACAACATTTTGCCTTACATCCTTGAAAGCTATGATTCCACAGTTAGATCATACTGAAGGTTAAGTATAAATTTTTAAAAATTATATAGGATGTTAGAAGCAACAGACACTTGAAAAGTAGGTATGAAATATCACAAGTGCTTTCTGAATCAATGTTATACAAAATTAAGTTTTAATAGCATGTGTGCTCAAGAAAATCTGCATGACTCTCAGCTTTTGAATTAAAACATCAATTAAGAATTACATTTCCCCATGACTAAAATGCTTCCTTCCAAATATAACTTTCTAACCTGAATGCATGTAAAAAATGCAGTCATATTTAATATTCTGAGAATATTGCTTTTCAGAAAAGAATACTGTTTAAGTAAAAATGTCCTTTAAATGTACACAGATTCAAAGTTCTCCTACTCGATCATTAATTTACCTGTGATGGGCATGTTGTAAGTTGGACAGCAATTTTTAGGGAAATAATATGTGTGAGAAAAATATAATTCCTGCCTTGCTGAGACTAACAGTCTACAAGCACTGTCTTAGAATAACTAGAGCCCTACAAAGAAAAATGTAGTTAACTGATCTGGTGCCTAGGGCTGAGTGTTATGGGATGGGGAAAGGTCTAGTGGGAAGATCTGTGGGAAAAGGAAAAAGGGAATAGGCCAAATGAAAGAAGTCTAGATAGAATCTGGGGAAAAGCACCTTCTAAGGGATGATGGAAGATAGAACAAAAGTGAAGAAACTAATGGAAGCAGAGAAGTCAGAGAACACAGAAAAAGTATGTTAGAAGTCTTAGAAAGTTTCAAGATGGAGAATTGGGTCCAAGCATCAAATACTTCAGTGAGAAGGTCGAACTACATTTAAAGATTCTGTTTTCAACCACCTCCCCCCAAAAAACAACTAAGATTTCCTAATATAAAAATCCATAAAAAACACAAGCCACCCTGGTAAGTTGTAAAGGCAACTGTTTCCTGTCCCTTTAGGTTTCTTTCTGAAGCTAAAATCTGAAGAAAAAGTTCTAGAGCACTAGCCCAGAAATTTGAGTGTAGTTGCATTAACTTACATGGATGACATTTGTTCTTACTGGTTAAGTGGGAGTTTGAAAGGCAGGTCTGTACCAAATGCTTCCATGGGCAGTAGAGTTGGGGGACTGGGAATTCCTAAGCACAGCTTGGACTCTAAGAGCATCTGGAACACAGCACCCTTTACAGAAGAAAGAAGACCGAAAATAGGTGGGAAAGGGTAAGAACCAAGGGGAGCTGGGAACAGGTGGCAAAGATGGGTGTAGATGCGTGCATGCACACACGCGCGCGTCTTGTCTGTCTCTACACTGGTGGGGGGCGGGAGGGGAGGAAGAAGCGCCAGTATCAGCACTTTAATCTACTGCATTGTATCAATGTTAATTTCCTGCTTCAGACAACTATATTGTGGTTAGGTGAGAGCTCAACACTATGGTAAGCAGGTCAAAGACATTTGAAATCTTTTTTTTTTTCATTTTCTAAAGTAAAAAATTAGATCATAATTAAAAAGTTCTGAAAAATGGCATGTTACAAGATTCAGTCTATATTCATAAAAGAATACTATTCATTTAGCTTTAACTACTTGAATAGTTCAACTATTCATTTGTTCACATTTTAAGAGGTGTTTTTTATGATAAAGATGTCAGTGCTCTAAAAACTCAGCTTATGGAAATGTGACATTTTGACCTGCTCTAGGCATAAGCAAACCATTCTTACTACAAGTTTATCATCTAACATCCAAAGACACCTTTCTTCTCTGTTTCAACTTTTGTCCAGTTTCTCTTTGGGTACGAAATGGGAATGAAAGAGGTTGTCACATAGCTTCTAAGTAGCTTCATAGCATCAAAAAGAAAAATAAGTTCCTTTAGGTGGGCACAGTAGGTCACACCTGTAATCCCAGTTACCTGGACAGACAGGGGCATCATAGGTCTGAGGTTAGCCCTAACAAAAAGTAATTAAAACAAAAAGGGCTGGGGATGGAGTGGTAGAGTGATTGCCTAGCAAGTACAATGCCCTAAGTTCAAGTCCTGAATTCAATTCCTAGTATCACACACACACAAGTTCAAGTCCTGAATTCAATTCCTAGTAACACACACACACACACACACACACACACACACACACAGAATTCCTGCACTGTCTGCTTATATTGGAGCTCTACAATGCTGAATATACTTATTCTCCTAGTATTTCTCAGACATTTGTTACATAGAAATCCATATTCTTTTTGAGTTCTCTAAATATAAGCACATGCCAGCCTCTATCAAGTACCTATGTCAAACTTTTTTGTTTTTGAAGATGTTCAATTTTTGCTTTTTCAGCCTAAAAGTAAATATTAAAATATAGATGCTTACATGGAATTTTTAAATATTAAAATGTATTAGTACCCCTGTTTTTACAAAATGAACTCAGAATGTGATTCTTACCTTCACGGAGGAAGATTTTAACACATACACCTTTCTTTAGATAAGGGTATCACGTAACACTGAGATGCTACATTTATATACTTACTTCATTTCATTTACTTGTCTCATAATCTCCTGCTGAGTTTTCACAACAGTATCCAGTTCTTGCTGACTAATCTGGAGGAAAAAAGACAACAGCTCAACACTCCACGACCTACCAGAGCACTGCACACAGTAGCCTTTTTCTCTCCTTTCCTTCAGACAAAGGGAAAGGCCTATCTGTGGATTTGAATGCATACCTGCCCATGCTGCCCTGGGACCCCTGCTCCTCTTTTAGAAATCTCCTCTGTCAGCGACGAGACATATCTTCTCTGCTCATCTAGAATCATATCCAACTGCCGATTCAGCTGCTTGATTTCAAGATGAATACGGTTCTGGCCTTCAAAAATTTGTCTTAGCTCACGATCTCCTACACTTTCAAATACGTCATCTGCTGAAAAGTGATTACAAATTAAAATTAATAGACCATATAGATGGTTTTGAAGTACTGCAATTGGCACAGTGCCAACAAATGCCAAAACTAGAATATCACCAACTTTGTGGTATGATATCCCAAATACTAAATGTACATAACAGTAAATTTAACTAGGTTACTATTTGTTTTTTAGTATCCAATGACTTAACATATAAATTAGGCCTGAACTTTTCTATTTAAGTAATTTTCTCTTTCATTTACATAGTATGATTTTATTAGGGAGAATCAGTATATTATATTAGAAACAAAACAGTGATGGGTCTGGGGGGAGGGTGTTTATATCTGAAGATGGATGGGGACTTTCTAGGGTGACAAAAACATTCTGTACTCTGATCTGGGTGATGGTTATGTTTGGTGCATACATTTGCCAAAACACAACAAACTGAGTGTGTAGATTACATGCTTTATATATGTATAGAAGGCACATGAACATATACATATATATAAATATGTATCTTCACATACTACAATCAGCTTCAGGATATAATCATAAGTGATTATGCTATAATGTTTAAAGCAAATTAAAGAAATTCACATTTCATTTTTACTTCCATTAGGCCTAACTCTTTATTATTGCAAATTTAAACACTCCAAAGGCCTTATTAAATAAATAGTCCTGATAATTTATACTGATAGGGAGTAATAAGCCCAGCAGATAATGTAAAGTCACACTATTTTCCTTAACATGCAGCTTTGACATACTTATAAAGCTTAATTTCATTGGATTAGACTAGCATTCTAAATTATACTCATTAAAGGATTCTTAGTAGTAAGAAAAGTAGATATCACCTACTCTTGCAACAGTTTTGATAGATTTCAAGTATTATCACTATGGTAATGACTAAAAGGAGACATAATCCTTAGTAATTTCACTTAGCAATTACTGAGCCTCAGCTACTAATACTGCACTGCTATGGTTTTTGTTTGAGGTTCTGAAAGCACAATACTGAACACAGAAACAAAATGCCTATCCTCACAAAATTCCCATTCTTTTTTATTTTATTGTAAAGATGGTGTACAGAGGTTACAGGTACATGAGTAAGGCAATGAGTGTATTTCTTGTCGAGCATTGCTACCCCTTCCCTTGTGTTCTCCCACAATTCCCACCCTTGTCTTCTGGCAGTAATAGGACCTGAACTCAGGGCCTTGAGCTTGTTAGGCAGGCATCTGAACCACACCCAGGACTCTTAAGAGCTTCCACTCCAGCTCACTGTTCATCTCTACACACACAGTACTTTTAACTCACATGTCATTAAAGCCACACTCGCTTTTGCCAATAGACTCAAGATTTGCTTATCACCTTTTCAGAAATTTCATGGAACGTGTAAGTGCAGAGAGCAGGGCGAATCAGGCAATACAGACACAAACATGCAATATGCAGCTAGGGCTACAGCTATGCGCCAGCAAGAGCTTTGCCATGACTCACCCGGCTGCCCTTGCAGGTCGGGGTGGCCCTTCTGGAACTCCTCTTTTTTTTTGTCCAATTCTTGTTGAAAGTGTTCAAACTCCTCCTGATACTTTTCCTTTTCTTTTTCTGAAATCTCTTTATCTGGTGTAGGCTGTTTTTGAAGTTTAAGAAAAAATATAAACAAAACAAAAAACAAACAGAAAAGGGAATCTGTGAGACATCTTAATACCTTTTCTCATGCTAACTACTCCACTACTGGTTGGAAACTTACTCCTTATTGATATCAGAGCCAATTTTACTTTTTTTTCCTTCACATTAGTACTAAGACTTGAACTCAGGGCCTGGGTGCTGCCCTTTAGTTTCTTCAATCAAGGCTGGCATCTTACCACTTGAGCAACAGCTCCACTTACAGCTTTTTGCTGGTTAATTGGAGATAAGAGTCTTATGGACTTTTGGCTTTGAACCTTGATCCTCAAATCTCAGCCTCCTGAGTAGTTAAGATTGAGGGTGTGATCACTGGCACCTGGCCCAATTTACTTTTGCTACCAAGAATAGCACTAAAAATATCAATATTTACTGATGGAAAATGCACTTGCACTTTCTGTAAGTGCACTAACTTCCTACACCATCACAAAGCGGTCAGGACAGGTATCTGTTAACCAATGAAGAAATAGTGCACCACAGAGCTTCGTAGGAGATCATGGGCAATGAAGAGTAGAAACAAGACACAAACCTAGGACAGTCTTCCCAGTCAGACATGAGGCAACACTGTTGGAAAACTGAAAATAAGCTGTTGGAAAAACATTGTCTTCACTTACCGGCTCTTTTCCGGGCTCAGTTAGTTGGAAAGTCAGAAAAGAGAGAACATCATGGTCATCTATGAATTAAAAAAGAAGTCTCAAAAAATTCTATTATGGATTTTTACAGTTGTCAATTTACCGTATAGTATTTGTTGCTTCAAAAAACTATCAGCTCTAATTTGGCAAAAGTAATAGTGTTCTGTGAGCTTAAGAGACAAAAATTCATTACATTAGAAACCAAAAAGTCTTCACATTAGAAACAATGTACATTGTCACAGAAGCACTGTATTATCAATCTGACTTATAGAATTGTAAACTAACCCCTTTGTACAACTATTTAATAATTCTAAAATTATGGTAAAATGGCACAGAAAAGAAAAAGAAATGATGTACATTCACTTTCTCTGTATCTTATTAAACATCTGTTATAAGTGTTTAACATATAACAGATGTTCAATAATGTCAGATAAGGAATGGTAAGGGATGAACAAACAGAGTCAAAACAAGCGTAAACTACTAATTCTGGAACCACAACCCTCCCATATTTCCCCCCAAATCTTCTTGGCTGATAATACCCAATCAAATAAGATGAAATCTTGGTTACATATTTTTGGTACTATCTGACTCAAAGGACATACAATTTTTTGCCTTTCATATTTGCAGATTTGGATTTTATCTAAAAATCATAGAAAGCCAAGTTTATTTTAAGCTGTTTCCGCAGCCTGAACCTCATAACACTAAATACCAGTTCTGGCTAGTCATATGCACAAAGCAATTTATTTCAAGTGTGCAGTAATCTTTTTTTCTGCCACTCCTATGGAGATCTAGAGATGTAGGCAGATTATACGAACACATACACTACTGTTACAGACTGGGTAACTTGAACCAGACCACAACTTCCTGAGAATAACCATTACTGTGAACTTCAGAAAGTCCTATTTATGATTTGGCAAGCTCATTTAAAAATTGAAATGATATGGAAGTGGTGTTGTGGCTCAAGTGGTAGAGCACTAGCCTTGAGCTGAAGAGCTGAGGAACAGTGCTCAGGTCCAGAGTTTTCAAGCCCCATGACAGACAGGAAAAAAAAAAAAAAGCAGAACAAAGGGTGGGGGGTAGGGGGGAGGTGAAGGGTAAACAAAGGAGGAAGCTGCAATGCTTGGTAAGAAATGTATGCATTATCCTGCCCATGTAATTGTAACCCCTCTGTACAGTATGTTCTCAAATAAAATAAAATAAAATTAAAAAAAAAAAAAAGAAAAATCAAAACCATATGATTTTTCACTGGGCACTAGTGGCTCATGCCTGTAATCGTAGCTACTCAGGAGGCTGAGACCTTAGGATCACAGTTTAAAACCAGCCCAGGCAGGAAAGTCCGTGACTCTTATCTCCAATTAGGCAGTAGAAGACTAGAAGTGGAACTGTGGCTCAAAGTACACTCCCCTACCCCCCACCATGATTTCTCTTCCTTCTCTTCCCGGATTATATAATTTGTACTTCTGAATATTATTTAAAGCGACATTGCACTATATAAACACAAAATTGTATTAGTATGGAATAACTTCAATTATCACATATCTTTGTTTAAAGTCTGGCCCCCAAAAAACCATCTCCTAAGGTTGTCAAATTCATTTATATGTGATGTGTCAACCCACAGTCCTCAATTGACAATTAATCTCTTAAAGCCTCTATATTAAACATGGTTCCTTTACTGATTCTGTAATCTGTGTATTTGTATGTGCTTGAGGCAATCGTATACTTATAGAACAACACAGGTTAAAAAAAAACAAAAAAACAACAGTCCCAATAGAGTCAAAGAATGCCATAGCACACTAAGGGGCCGAATAATCTACACAGTTCTACATAAACAAGTATATATGTCTTTAAACTGTACAACAAGAAGCAATCTATACATTTTCAATATAAGACAGTAAACTTACCTGCAAGACCTCCTGTGGCAGCAGATATTCCAAAATGTCCTTGTGGGGGGATAACCATATTTTCTACTTTGGCGCAAAATTCATAATCATTTTTGTCTGGTGTAAAGCCATTATTAATCATTACCTAAAAAGAAAAATTATAGCCACAGCTGTGTGACATTATGGAGTGAACTGATCAATTTTATTAGTAGTTATATTCAATCTTCCCTTCATTATTATAAAGGGTAATTTAATATTTCTCATGTGGCATTATTGTATACGATAATGGAGCTGGGTTCAACTCACAATTCGTTGGTTAGTTACTTGGTTTGGCACTGTTCAAGTACTTAAACTCTCCCACATTCAATTTCCAGTGTTCTAGTCACTGGGAGTTAACTGTGCATAGAGTATAGAGCACAAGTGTGATAATTTAAGGGTCAGGAATCTAAATCTAAATCATCTTTCACACATACCATTTTAACAATGTTGGGCCCTATGTTATTTTTCAAAACTGTTAATTGGATCATTTCACTTCTTGCTTAAAACTCTGAACTGTCTTAAAAGTTCCTCTTAGGATAAACTGTAGTACACTCCACTCAAGGTCTGTTACTCTCAACCTTTCAGTGTCACCTCCTCTAGATCTCTTGTCTTGGAGCCATATTTTCTTCCCTCAAATATTTCAACCCCTCTCAAGGTCCTGTGACTGCTTTCTGTGGCTAGAAAACACACACACACACACACACACACACACACACACACACACACACACACACACACACACACACACACACACACACACACACACACACACACACACACACACACACACACACACACACACACACACACACACACACACACACACACACACACACACACCCTTGCTTTCAGACCTTCCTTGTAATCCCACAGAATTACAAGATTCTAACCACAGGATTCCTTGATGGTACCTGTGTCTTTGTCACACAGAATAGAAATGGTATGTGTGTTTTGTCATTACTCTGTGTGTTCTTTGAAGGCAATGACCTTTGTTTGACTCATCTGCACATCCTGAAGTCTTGGATATGTATGTCACATATGCCAAACAGCAGGATGGTTAAATAAGGAAATGAACAAAGGAAACCTGCTGGCTAAGTTTTATGAGATGCTCAGGTTTGCCAGTTTTGAAGCCTCGTGCTTTTAACTTCAAGAACTCAAAAAGAAAAGTCCTACCAGAAAGCTGTGATTTGTTTATTATCACTTACTGTCAATGCTTTCTGGTAATAGATAATCTTGGCCCGGACAGGATAGGGTTTGTTACGGAAGTCCCTCTGGCAACTTGCTAAAGCTTGACTGGCGCCATCACTACAGCACAGAAGAAAGGAAAACAAACAAGAAACAGACTTAGGAAGTGTTTCAACATCTAAAATTCTAAAAGATTAATAGCAAGGTATGACTGAGTCTTAGGATACTTCAAGCTGTTTATTCTTAAGACACAAAGATGGCAGGCAAGTGTTTCCTGTGAGAACACTGGGTACACAATAATCTAATGTCACCATGGCTTGATAAGAAGGGGAATGACTTCCTGTGCTAAGGGAGACAAGCACAGAGGTCCTCTTATCCTGTGGCAGAAGCAAATCTCTCATGAGGCTTTTAGCTGCAGATCTATAGGCTTCTTTCTAAATCCACTGAACAGAGTGAGGACAGAAGGCCCAGGCACTTCTAACAGCTGCACAGGGATGGGTGATGAACTACCTGAACTGGCTGAAAACCACCAAGATGGGAAACAGTAAACTTACTGATTGGCTAAAAAGTAATTATTCCATAACTATATGAAAATTTTAAAAGATGTACATACTTAATTTATATACATTATAAATACACTAAATACTCAGAAGCTTTGCCATCCATTTACAGTTTTTACATAAAGCAGTATTCAGATAGCATAAGTGCCATACACTGTATACTCATTAGTTTGGTCAAGGCTAAACTTCATTTTTAAAGATCTCTTTAAATAAAGATTAAAAGTGGCTAGTAGCATCACTAAGAGCCAGCAACATCTGATAAGCCTTAAAATTAAATGAAAACATACTTGTTTTGAAATCTGAGATTTTTTTTCCATAGAAAGAACTTTAAGATAGAAACAAACTGTGACCTTCTCACTGAATTACAAAATGATAACAAAAAATAAATTGCAGTTCATATGGTTCAGATTTAGTTTGGTGTTCAAATCTGAATATATTTCATGAGGTTTCCAATGAGAAGCAGAAATGGAAATGATGTAAAAAAATCACACACTTACTTTTGATGGTCATAATGGATCTGTCCATTATTGCCCACGATTACTATAGCAGGATTATTTTTCTAAAAAAAACAAAACAAAAAAAGAAAACATTTAAAGTCCTGAACTTAAAAAAAATTTCCAGATCCTTCTTGATATGTCTCTTACAGATGAGACTGTAGGATTCAATATTTAAAAATATGATGATGGTCTTGGCATTTATGGAGTTGCAAAAGATCTTTAACTTGCTAATAGTGATGTTTAAAAACACCAGTGGAGAACAAGCAGCTGCTAACCCACCAGTTAATGCTTCCAATATATAAGCACATTTGTTCTTGAATATTTTAGAAGAAATCATAAAAACTGACCTAAGCTGGGTGCTGCTGATGGCTCATATCTGTAATCCTAACTACTGAGGTGGCTGAGTTTTGAGATTCAAAGCCAGCCAGTGCAGGATATTAAGACACTTATCTCCAAATGACCAGCAAAAATCTAAGAGTGGGCTGTGGCTTCAGTGGTAGAATATCAGCCTTGAAAAAGCTAAGGGACAGAATCCAGGCCTTGAGTTCAAGTCCCAGTACTGGCACAAAAAAGAAAAACAAAAAATTGACCTGTTCAAATAAATGGTTAACATAAACATAGCAAATGTATGAATACGTGAGTCAGCCAGAGATAGTAATACATAGGAATACTGTTATGAAAGCAAACTATTATGGTCTCTACACACTGCTGCTTTCGCTGCCTACATCTAAAGACTGACTCATGTTTACTTATCATAATTACTAAGTACAAGCTGGATGGGGAGAGTCATTGCAAAGTTCTGACTTAGGTCTCCATTATAACTTTAAGTTTGTGTATGAAAAATTTGTCTCCATAGTTCTTAGTTGCTGAATTCTCTGCTACATGGAGATTATGACCTGAGGAGTTCTCTACTGCCAAACACATCAGTGACAGATAAGATATGCTTCTCACAGCCTAGTCTGGCTAGGAGAAAAAGTGGGTAGCAATTCTGACAACAAATATACCTTTCCATCATTGTCAAAAGAATCAAAAAATATTCCAACACCATTCCACATATCAGCGGATCCAAAGACGGGGCCCTCCAAACCTTGATTTTCTGTATACCAAATTGCCTGAAAATACAAACAAGGAAGTTAGAAGCTAGTGGTATGTACTATAATCATACTGCTGTACATTATGCTAGGGCAAATGCATGTATCTGTATCTTCTCAAAAATAGAAATGTACATACTAGGCCATCAGCTCCAATCCGACCTCTTCCAGTTACTCGAAATGTCACCTCGACTTCCCAGTTCTCGAAGGCTGCTTTTGTCTTTGTCCATACTGATCCTCTTTGGCTTTTTAATGATGGTGCTATTCGAATTTGATCTGAACTTGGAATAGCATCTACAGCAGAAAGCAGAGAAGAAAAACTTTACGTTATAATTAGGCAAAATTAAAACATCAGTACTGAACCACTATATATAATCTATAGAACAATTTTGTTATAAAATAATTTCACGTTGAAAGTTACAACTTTGAAATTTGAGAGCTAACATCTCTTATTTATCTTTTGGTTTCTTGTAAGTGCTGGGGATTGAACCCAGGGCCTTGCAAGTGCATAAAGTAGGCGAGCACTATACACCACTTGAACAATGTCCTCAGCCTCATTTTTATACAAAGAGTATCTCCACAAAAATAAAAAATATAAAGACCACACCATCCAGTAAAAATTATAGGGGCAGAATGGAGGAAATGACTTACAAGGTAAATTTGTCTATTTAATCTTCAGACTTTCTATAAATATCTAAAAAACTTATGAATCGTATAAAAAGCCTGCAATGTATTGTGTCAATTTAGAAACCTTAAAAAACTCAAACACTGTGAACACTTACCACTGGGAATCAAGACACTTGTTCCTAGTCTGAGTTCAACTGTGATTCTGAACAATAATCTTTCTACTCTCCCAGACCGATCCTATGTTCATGTGTAAAATGAAGGGCTAGGATTGATTAGCCCCACAAATATCCCAAAACTTACATGCAAAATATTCAGCATATATGCAGAATATTTTTTTTCTAGGGAGAGAGGCAAATGAATTTTTTTTGAGGTACTGGGGTTTATACTCAGGGCCTCCAAGCACCCTATCACTTGAGCTATGCTCCCAGTCCTTCCATTTCAATTCAAAGTAAACTGTCTAAAAGAATTCTCAGAGAAAATTGTGGTTCCCACCGGTGATTTGTACTTCCAGCTAGGTTCAAGTCCTAATTCTATCAGTTACCAATTGTTAGTTTTAATCAAGTTATTCCACCTCTCTAACAACTTCATGGATATGTGCTTATGCAAATGTGTATACAGACACGCCTTGGGGATATCAGTTCAGCTTGAAAACACCAGAATAAAGCAAGTCACAGATTTTTGTGGCTTTTCAGCGTTTATTAAAGTTATATAGTATGCCTGAGTCTATTAAATGTACAAGATCATTATGTCTAAATTCTACATGTGCTTTAAGTAATTTACTTCTGAAGAGATTAGATCATCAGCTGTTGGAAAACATCAACAAACTTCAACTTGTGAATAAAAAACTCATAACGTGAAGTATGAGAAACTGATGTATGACAAAACTAGGTATGCTTATAAAAATGTTTCAATCCTCTTATTATTGGGCTTGAGCCTAAAGTTTTTGAACAATGCTAGCATTTCCTCCCAAATAGTAACCATTCTGACATTTATGCTGGGAAATAAAACAACTACAAATCACTTTACAGGTAGGAAACATTCATAAGAAGAAAAGCTGAGACATTTTTAGTGTGATCATTCACCATCTGCTACTAACACTTCCAAGCACTGAAAAGCCTGAGAAAGGACAACATGGAAAAAATACTGACAATCAGAAGACCTAGGTTTGAGTTCAGCTGTCCTGACACTTGCCAGTTATATAACCTTTTCTAAGAACATTTCCAAACAGCAACTGTTCTGTATAAATAACAGACAATACCTGCTCTGCCTGCTAAGGATCAACTCAGAGTATGAAGGTGAAAGAGCTTTCAGAGCTATAGTTAGAAAATGTTATCTTTTCTTTTTAATGCCCTTTTGGACCTAAGGATGCAGAATGACAGTGCAAAAGGACAAAGCTAAGAAAGAAACACCAGTTTATCTTGAACTTGAAGTCATAAAAGGCTGTGATTAAACCAGATTTAATTTCTCTATTTTTTTGTTTTGAATGGATCAGAGAGTAAATGAAGAGTGGATATGAACAATGGCATTAAGAGAACAGAGATTAAAAATTACAGTAACAAGAAAGCAAGATACATATCTGTATCTATTTCTAACATAGATTTCTAAAGATATAAATAGATAGGTATCAGTAATTCCCAGAGTCTACAGTACATACATAGGGCATGGCTAAAAATACATATCTCTATTTGAAATGTAGTCTACGAATACAACTTAAATCCCATAGGTAATTATACTGGCATTTTTGCAACACACTAACTGGTTATGGGTCTGTAAAATAAAGTTAAGGTAGTAAATTTTAGATTGCTGTCTTTAATTTCCTGATGTGTACATGTGAGAAAGAGATAGAAGCAAGTAGGCAATGGAGTGGTACAAAACAAAAAGTGTGAGTAAATCTACCACTAATACAAGTCAGCATCCTTCCAAAAAGCAAAATAAAAACCACAAAAAATTCAAGCACTTGTGTTTGGTATCATGTATATCATCTCTACGTACATTAAGAACAATGTTATCTTGATTTAAAAATATACCCAGCAGGCTTACAATGACTGCCAAATAACATAATTACACTGTGCTTCAACAACTTAATGACTTGGTCATTAAATAAAATTGAAATTTAACCTTATAATTACACATTAATTCGAGGGAAATGGCCTTTTTCTTAAAAGTATGCTTCCTATTTAGTAATTGCTTGTCCATAAACAAAACATTTTGTTCCAAGCTTTTGATAATCTAAAATAATATATACAAGGCCTCATATACATGGTTGCTTAATCACACAGAAAAGCATTTGCTACTTGTTGCACAGGTTGCATCGGATGGTCCCTGAACAGAGATTATTACATGCCAAGCGCTAAGGCAGATGGCTCAGTCAGCAGTTGGCACATCAGCACGTAAAACTGCAGGTATGTTTGTTTCTTTTCCAAACATGAATGCTCTAGCGGGACTTTGATTTATGAGTACCAAATACAGAGAAAATAAAACTTGAGGCAGTAATTATTTCCATTTCTCCTGTTCCTTTTTTTCCCCCTTGAAATGAGAAGCTATGCCACTGTCTCAAGTTCAGAAACCATGCCAAAGAGGGTATCCTGCTACCAAACAAAAGCGAGACTGTGCCTGCAGAGTGGCCTGGCGTGGAGACCCGAGATTATTCCCACTCTCCCAGAAGCAGCTTTAAGGTGAAGCCTGAGACGAAGGCATACACAGCCTCTCTGGAGCTGTCTAGGAGGGTCGGACACCAGGGAAGAGACGGGCAGGGGAGAGGGAGCTGCCAGGGCGGCTTTAGGTGAGGAAGGCGGGTGAGTGTGTGTGTGTGGGGGGGGGGCACGTGTCCCTCGGAGACGTGGCGTCCGGGTGAAACGCGACACCTGGGAGCCGGCTGGGGGGGGGGGGGGGGGGAGTGTACCGACGGAACACTACACCGCCAGAAGCAAGAGACCGAGGAAGGCCGGCGGGAGTGGACGGAGCACGGGGAAAACTCTCTGGACAACTGAGGGCCGGAGAGGGACCCGTGCCCTGAGGGTGCCCACCGCGGCTCAGGGGAACCCCGGCCCCTCCGGAGGCCCCCCCCCCCGGCCCCGGAACTCGCACTCCGAGGTCCCCGATCCCTCGGCGCTCCCGCCCGGGTCCCTCAGCCCCCAGCCCCGGAACCCCCGCCCCGGCCCCCCGGCCCCCAGCCCCGGAACCCTCGCCTGGCCCCCAGCCCCAGCTTACACCCCGCGTGGGCCCCCGGCCCCCAGCCCCGGAACCCCCGCCCGGGCCCCCCGGCCCCCGGCCCCCAGCCCCGGAACCCTCGCCCGGGACCCCCCGGCCCCCAGCCCCGGCCCCCAGCCCCGGAACCCTCCCTCGGGGCCCCCCCCGGCCCCCAGCCCCAGCTTACTCCCCGCGTGGGCCTCCGGCCCCCAGCCCCGGAACCCCCGCCCGGGCCCCCCGGCCCCCGGCCCCCAGCCCCGGAACCCCCGCCCGGGCCCCCCGGCCCCCGGCCCCGGCCCCCAGCCCCGGAACCCCCGCCCGGGCCCCCCGGCCCCCGGCCCCGGCCCCCAGCCCCGGAACCCTCCCTCGGGGCCCCCCCCCCGGCCCCCAGCCCCAGCTTACTCCCCGCGTGGGCCCAGAAGGGGACGGTCCCGTCACTCTGCACCAGGTGCGGCCCCTTGAAGCTGTATTTGTACTCGAAACGACGGTGTGGCAGCTCGGCCGGCGTGCCCGCGGCGCCGGCGGCCATGGCGTCGCCTCCCAGGCCATCGCCCCCGACGAGACGACTGAGAGACAGCAGCAGGGCATAGAAAAACGGTCGCGATCGGGCCTGGGGACGCTTTCGCCTGGATCCCGCCATCTTGGATTCTAGGACGCAGAGGCCGGCGGGAGAGGGAGGGGCGCGCGAGGCTGCGGATGGCCAACAGGGCGCTCGTTGATTGGTGGAGCCCGAGGGACCCCTGAGGGCAAGGGGTGAGCCCCGCCCCCGGGTCCTGGATCCCGTCAGCCCTCTGGCTCCCAGCATGGGTGGGCGTGGTCCGTGTGGGCGTGGCCATGGGGCGGGGCGTGGTTGTGGGCGGGGCGATTTGTCTCGAGCCTGGTCCCATTGGGAAGTGTTGGAACCTTTGTATGTTCTTGGGAATGCAGGAGAAGCGACCCTTGGCCTACCTGCAGTAGGCTTCCTCCCGCCACCCAAGAGACCTGAGAATCTGACAAGGTAAAATAAGTTCATGTCGAGTCATCTTTTCACATCTTTTCTCCACCTCATTCCATTCTTCTCCTTAGGCTTGCATTTCTACACAATACCGGTATAAACTCCATTCCTCCTCCTTTCCTGATTAAAAGAAGCCCAATTTGTTCAGGATGCTTTGCATTTCATGAGAGGTGGGTTGAAATGCCACCCACCAAATAGGCAAAACTTCACTTTGCTGATTTGTTTCTCTTCCTGCATGAAATGTGTATGCAATGTCTGACAGTGAAGCAGCCATGGTGCTACCACTAAAAACAATGGTGCAAGAAGTCACAGGTCTTAGATGATTTCCTTTAGCTCCTCTAATACCCAGGGCTGCCACTTTCATTTTCTGATAAGACTCACTCTTGTAAGCTTGTTTCCAAGTTCTGTTACAGTCAATTCGGTTGCCATAGACCCTGACGTGTATGGAGAGCTGATCTGCATCAGGCAGTCGTAAACATGAGTGTTTGGAGTGGTAAACATGCATGGCCTCATTTACAATGAAATGGACCCAATGTTTGAATCTAACATCCACCCTTTTGCGCTTTGCTTCTTTTATAAGAAAACTGCTTTCTCAAGCCACATGTCTACTTTCCCTAAAACAACATCCTGAACACTTTGAAAGCTTTTCTATAAGTTGTCACCAGTGATAAATCAGCAATTAAGCACCAAAGCTTTGAAGTTAGCTGGCTGGAGGTGAATCCCAGCTTTCTGAACATGTGTCTTGACATTTAGCCACTCAAAAACTCCATTTTCTCATGTGTAGGATGGAAATTAGTTTAAAAAAATCTGTCATCCATTTAAGAGAGAATTTAGTGCCTGTGCCTAGTGAGCTCCCACAACATATTAGCCACTTCGTGACATTTGCTCACCTTCCCAACAATAATGATGAAAAAGCCATCTCAGCCCCAGAAACTCAACCAGTTCATTGTGGGTGCATTCACCTAACACCCAGTCCCCTTCCCCATATCCATCTCTTCAACTTCAGATAGGAATTCATGCTGAGTGGGGTGAGATTTGGACTGACAGACTTTAGATTAGGATTAACTGCCTAACTCCTCTTAGGTAAGCAGCAGACATTGTGTGAGTAGTCAAAGAGCCATCTCAAAGGTTTGAGAAGATCAGAAATAATAGAATTTATTGATACATTTTCTACTTGTATTATGGGACTTAGTACTAAGGAATTTGCCACTTACAATAAATTGGGAGATTAATTTCTTCCTATTTACCCCTAAATCAATGAATTTTATGAAGGTAAGAATTGCTTGGAATGCAGTTTAGGTTAGAGAGTGAAGGGAGAATGATGCTATATTTGTCTTGTATTGGTCTTGGTTATCTGTTGATGTGGAATGTGTCACATGGGAGGTGAAAGGTCCATACACTCTCAAATATTTGTCTTATGAAGCCAGATTATGCAAACATGATTTCCCCATTCTATATGTCTAGAAAAACTGATTTTTTTTTCTTTTGGTCGTGGGGCCTGAACTCTGGGCCTGGGCGCCGTCCCTCAGCTCTTCAGCTCAAGGCAAAAACTCTATCACTTGAGCCACAGTACCACTTCCAGCTTTTTCTGTTTATGTGGTGCTGAGGAATTAAATCCAGGGTCTCATGCATGCAAGGCAAGCACTCTACCACTGAGCCTCATTTCTAGCCTGAAAGACTGATTCTTTAATCTTGATTTTATTTGTTGTTTGTTTTTTATTTCAGTTCTTTTGCAATATTGGAGATCAAATTCAGAGCCTTCCATATGTTAGGCTAGCACCAAACCACTGAACTATAACCCTAGACCATTTTTTCTTACAGGTAAGAATTTTGTCAAAACATACATTAAGTCTGATATTGTTCACTATAAAACAGAACTATGAGGTAGGCTCAGGGGTTTATGTCTGTAATCCTGACATATAGCAAGCTGAGGCAGGAGGATTGGAGGCTAGACTTCATCATGAAACTATTTTTCAAAAAACCAAAACCAATCAACCAAGAAACAAACAAAAATTCCACAGAACCAATACATTTTTCTGTATTTTAGAAAAGACCAGTTATAATTAATCTTTTGTAGTTAATAATTAATCTTTTGGAGTTAAACATTTTTGTCTCTTTAATAAATCCAAAACATGATTGAGAAGAAAAAAAGAAACAAAGGAGGCAAGAGAAGAGAAAATACAACAAGAAATAAAGAAATGTTTGGAGAGGAAATAAATTATTTTGTACTTGGACTATGGTATTCTGTAGCATTTTGCCCACAGAATAAATATTTACAGATACCGATTTCCCAACACAAAATGACAAGGGACAGTAAAAATAAAATTAAGCAAAACCTTTAAACTGTGGACCAACCTAAATGTAGAGAATCAAACCACAGGCTCTAGGAGCTTTTAATCCCTTCCTTAGAAACAAAGTCTGCAAATAAGGGAAACCATGGAGGCATAGAATTCCATTGTGTATATATACCATATTTTCTTTTTTTTTTTTTTTGGGGGTCCGGTCGTGGGGCCTGAACTCTGGGCCTGGGCTCTACCACTTGAGCCACTCTACCACTTGAGCCACTCTACCACTTGAGCCACAGCGCCACTTCCAGCTTTTTTTCTTTTTTCTTTTTGCTTATGTGGTGCTGAGGAATCGAACCCAGGGCCTCAGGCATGCAAGGCAAGTGCTCTACCACTGAGCCACCTTCCCAGCCCATATATACCACATTTTCTTGATCCATTCATCTACTGAGGGGCATCTGGGTTGGTTCCATGTCTTAGCTATAGTAAATAATGCTGCAATAAACATACTCATGCTGGTAGCTTTAGTGTGGTCTTGTTTGTGAACATTTGGGTAAATGCCCAAAAGTGGGATTGCTGGGTCATAGGGGAGCTCTATGTGGAGTCTTTTGAGGAACTACTTTCCAAAGTGGTTGAACAAGTTTACACTCCCACCAACAATGCAATAAGATTCCCTTCTGTCCACATCCCCTCCAGCATCTGTTGTTATTAGAGTTCTTGATTTTAGCCATTCTAACTGGAGTGAAGTGGTATCTCAATGTTGTTTTGATTTGTATTTCTTTTATGGCTAGTGAGGTTGAGCATTTCTTCATGTGTCTATTGGCCATCCTTCTTTCCTCTTCAGAGAAGTTTCTCTTTGTTTAAGTCTTTAGCCCACTTATTTATTGGGCAGTTGTTTCTTTGAAGATTTGTTGTTGGGGGATTTAATTTTTTGAGTTCCAGGTATATTTTAGATATGAGACGCTTGTCTGTTGTATGGCTAGTGAAGATCTTCTCCCAATCCGTGGGCTTTCTACTGATCTTGCTAGCTATGTCCTTTGCCATGCAGAAGCTATGCAATTTCATGCAATCTCATTTGTCCAATCTTTCTTTGATTTGTTGTGTTTCTGGGTCTCTATTAAGAAAATTTCAGCCTGTGCCAAGGAGACCTAGGGTTTCTCCTATTCCATCCTGTAATGTTTTCAGAGTGTTAACCAATTTTGCCAGCACCATTTACTGAAGAGGCTGTCTTTCTTCCATTCTATTTTTTTAGCTCCCTTATCGAAGATTAGATGGCTATAGGTCTGTAGGTTCATTTCTGGGTTTTCAATTCTATTCCATTGGTCCTGAGGTCTGTTCTTGTGCCAGTACCAAGCTGTTTTGATTACTATGGCTTTATAGTAGAGTTTGAAATTTGGTATTGATATTCCTCCAGCAGTGTTCTTTCTGTTGAGGATTGTTTTTGCTATTCGGGATCTTTTATTGTTCCATATGAATTTTTGGATTGCCTCTTCTATTTCTTTGAAGAATGAGGTTGGAATTTTGATAGGTATTGCATTGAATCCCTTATTTGCAATAACTAGTATATGTCTGAGTCAAGCAGAAAAGGTCAGATAAGTTGATGTTAGGGAAATGAACCCTAAGATATGTATTCTTTCATGCGATTGTTTCTAACACATTTATAAAATTATTTCTTGTTGCTTTGTATGTCCCTCCCCCACAGTATAACCCCTGCTTTCACTGTATTTGTGGAGGGGAAGGGGAAAAACAAATCATTATATAGGCATACGGGTGGACCCATTGCAACAATGAGATGTACAAGTCATTATGTCGAAAACGAACTTTACAACTGTGGTGCGAGGGGAGGGGGGAGGATTGGTTGGGGGAGTATGGGAAGGATGGGATGGGAAGGGGAAACAAAGGAGGCTACAATGCTTGATAAGAAATGTACTCATTATCTTGCCCATGCAATTGTAACCCTTCTGTACAGTATTTTCACAATAAAAAAAAAAAAAAAGAAAGAAAGTCTGCACACTTTTGGAATGCTGGATCATACTCATTCTGGAAACACAACGAAATCCCAGTAGGGCACGGGCCAATAGTAAAACCTTGAAGTATTGGTCAGCTCACTGGGCAAAGTATTTTTCTACCTAATTCTTTCAGACTATCTGGTGGTGTAAAGTTTGTGGAAGATGACACTGGAAAGACTATGATTTATCAATAATAAACCTCAGCAATGCAAATCTCCCACCAGATAAGTAAACGTGTCACCAATTCAGAGAAGAATTCAGGATTGCTCGCTATCTGCTGGAGAAAATAGGAAATATTCAATAAATCCATAATTTCAAAGCCCAACATGTTGGAACATTTTCTCTTTTATCTACATGTCGTTTGGGCTGATATTTATTATTATATTACTTAGTAGTGAATATTTGCTAAGCATCTAGTAGTAGAACATTAAATATTTCAAACTAGTAATAGAACATTAAATATTTCAAAAGGTAAAAAAATTTAAAAAGATTTTAGGTTAGTAATTATTCAGGAGAAATGTATGGTGATAATTACAGACTCATTGCTTTGGTTGTTAAAACATTACCATATTTCTACATCTGTAATTAAAATGCATAAAGGCTCATTCCTAAAAATATTATAACAATGATGACTAATATCAATGTTAATAACCATGATAAACAGTGCTGTTTTAACAATTTGTTTACAGAGTGAAGTTTTACTACGTGAACTTCAAAGCATGATTATAAATAATTTATTAAGTCAAGATTATCATCCCGTAATTCAAGGATAGTTCTAGGAAATTTTATGTAACATACTACATTATAATACAGGAAAGAATTACATAAAAATTCTCATATGATATATGTTTTAGCAGTCAATCTAGGGATCAAAGTTTTCTATCAAAAATCTACAATGAACAATATTCTTGCTAGTCAAATTTTAGAACAATATTTATGAATGTTGAGAGTATGATAAAATGCTACTTATGCCCCTTATTGTTTAATAATTTTAGATGATTAAATTAGGAATAATGGAAAATTTTAATAGAACTTTTGTCTTATTTTATGCATTTTAATATTGTATTGCTGATATTAGCTTGCCAAAGCCCAAGAAAAAGAAGAGTGCTGGTGTTGTTCAAGTTATTAAGGACATCACTACATGAAAGAGCAAAGAGTTTTCAATTCAAGACTATGTTCTGGTTCAAATAGCCAGGTTTTAATCAACAGAGATATAAATTGTAAGTCTTCTAAGTAAGTTGAACATAGAAATGAATGGAATCTTCCTGGTTTATGACATTATTTTCTTGGCAAATCTAGAGCATAATGTAAGGCAGGTTATAAAGTAGGGTATTTTTAGAGTAGTCCCTTTAATAATTTTAATGTATGTAAAAGTCATTGATTAAAAATTGTAAATACAAAATATGCTATTGTAAAAATTAAAATAAGGGAGAACTGTATTCAACCCATTCCCCAGAGGTAGCCAATGGTTCAGTGAAGTGTGTATTTTTCCAGAACACCCCTATTTGTAAATATATCCTCTTGGATTTAAAAAATGAAATTTTATGATAAAACCTTATTATTCTTCATGCTTTTTTCATGTAACAGTATAATGGGGGCTTAGTGTGTTGGCACATGTGCATAATTCCAGAACTCACAAGGCTGAGGCAAGAGGATCAAGGCCAGCCTTGGCTTTGATTATAACAAGACCCTGCCTCAAAATCCAAACTCAACCCCAAACATAAAAGGACACAAGAATCATAACTGGACAGTTTTCTATGTTTATAAGCATGGATCTATCTGGTAGCACCTTTACCACTATGTCCTTAGCTAGCTGTTTGTCCAAGTGGTAGAAGACATGAACTCTCAGGCTGGAGACTGAATCTACCCCTTTTTCCTAATTCCTACAGAGGGGACACATTGCTGTCCAGGAAGTGTTTAGTTACTTGTTACTATTTTACTGTATATACTTATTATAATTTATTAAACTGCTCTCATATACGGGGCTGTGGGGAAAAAGGAACCCTACTGCACAGCTGATGGGAATGTAAACTAATATAGTCACTTTGGACAGCAGTCTGGAGGTTCCTCAGAAAACTAAACATAGACTTTCCCTACCACCCAGCCATACGACTCCTAGGCATCTACCCTGAGCAACAGGAACCAGGATACAAGGACACATGCAGCTCCATGTTCATTGCTGCACTGTTCACAATAGCCAAAATATAGAAAGAACCTAGATGCCCCGCCACAGATGAATGGATCAAAAAATCGTGGTACCTACATACAATGGAATATTATGCAGCCATTAGAAAGGACAAAATAATGGCATTGGCTAGAAAATGGATGGAACTAGAACAAATCATGTTGAGCAAGATAAGCCAAGATCAGAAAGACAAATGGTGCATGTTCTCCCTGATATGCAGATGTTAGATTCAAAATACAATGAGATATGACAAAGTAAACAGGACCCAAAAAATAAAGGGCCTCTTCTTAATTTGTCATATAGATTCTACATGACTCTGTGTTCTTGACACCATATATGGTTTATACACATGCACATCTGAGGGAAGCTAGGAGGAGGGCACAGAATTAGAGGAAAATGGGTGAAAAAATACAGCAGAGAGGCCCATCAGCTGCGCTGGATATTGATGAAAGTGAACCAAGCAACTCAAAGGCAGCCATGGAAGAGAGGGAGAGAAAGAGGGAGCAGCTGACGCTCAGCAAAAGGAAAGAAATGTACAAATCACACAATTTGAAAGAAATAGTTTCATTGTTAAAGTCTGTAGAGTTCATAAGCTTCGTAACTCAAGATAATGCCAATTTGCATTATGAGGGTTAAAATGAGTGACTTTAGCTAAGTATCACTATGCCACAATTCTGGGAAATTTATGTAATTACTTAATGTCAATAAAGAAAAAACTGCTGTCATATAGACACACAGCTTGCTCCCAGTTTTTTCACTACTATAAATAATATTTTTACAAATACCTTTAATCACTCAGAAAAAGAAACTGAAATGGCTCACCAATTATTAAAAAGTTACTCACTGATCCTGAGGGTTCCCTCAGCCAGTAGGGGTCATCTAAAAGGAGTGTTTCCAGTGTGGAACATATTCTTTGGCTCAACCAAAGAAATAGCCTCATCTTGTGCTTTGAGTAATCCTTTTGTTGCATAAATGGAGAGTACTACTAATCTTCCAGAATTCCAGTCATTTTCTACTAGTACAGAAAAGGTGGCCAAGAATTGATCCTATATTGTAATGTTTTTAAACATGTGGTCCCAGCCCATACTGGTATGATTGTATTGATGTTTGAATTCAGAGTCTTGTGCTGGCTAGGCAGGTGCTCTGCCCTTTAGACCACAATTCCAGTCCTCAATCCATTCTTTTTTCCCTAAATTCTTCCTCCTCCTTCATGAGATTCTCACATCTCAAAAGTAGACTTTTCAGAGGGTTAATACCTCAATACTTCAGGTATTACATTTTTTTTCAGTATCTCAAGTTTAAAGGAAAGTACAGGAAGAAGCAGAACACAACCTGTCTGATTTCCAAACCTTAGCTTCTGGCCAGCCACAGGTGGGTGGGGACTTAAGGGCTGCTACCTCTGGCTTTTTCCATGTCAGTTTGCTCTTCAAGTTCACTCTCTGAGGATAGCATGTGCTTTTCTCTGAAATAATAAGGGAGCAGAAGAACAGAGTATGGGGCTGGGAAGGTGGCTCAGTGGTAGAGCGCTTGCCTTGTATGCATGAGGCCCTGGGTTCGATCCCCCTGCACCACATAAACAGAAAAAGCCGCAAGTGGCGCTGTGGCTTGAGTGGTAGAGTGCTAGCATTGAGCTGAAGAGCTGAGGGACAGCGCCCAGGTCCAGAGTTCAGACTGACAAAAAAAAAAAAAAAAAGGAAAGAAAGAAAGAAAAAGAACAGTATGATGATTGACAAGCCCATTTGGCCGTTTTGTTCAAGGTTAGTTTTGTGCATGTTACTTGTACAATGTGTGTACTGCATTGTGATATTTCTATACATGCACTAAATATCCTTGATCATATTCACCCCTCTACTACTTCTGTTATCTCCATAACCCCCTTTTATTTTCATTGCAAGTTTAAAAGATGAGTTTCAGTTTGACCTTTTAACCATATTTCCAAGGTTGTATATCACAAAATCCTTTTTTGCATAATTCTAATTTGCTGTAAGACTTTCGTGTTATGGACCATACTGTAGGAAGTGCTGCATGCTATTCACTTAGAACTTTGACAAAGACAATTTCACAATTTCTTGCTAACTACTCTGAGCGTTACTAAGCTGCCTTCTACAATTCAATCTGATGGCTAATGTCAGTGTACCATAGTCAGCCAATTTCCTGATGTGAGCAGTGTAACCAAATGTTTTCATAGGACTTTTCTGTTCATTTGTATTTAGATGACTATAATTCAATGCAATAAATATACTTTGTTGGATACTTTAGATACAGTAGGTGCTTACCATTTTTTAAAAAGATACTGTATAGGTGAGGAATATAATTATGACTACACAACACTTGATATGGAATTCATCAAGCATTCTGATTGGGCAAGATTGTAGCAATCTACCAATGACTCCTTTAGAAATCTGAATGAAGGACTGAAAGTATCAAATTACCCAGGATGTTTATATTTGTTTATTTATTTAGCTCTAGTCCTGGGGCTTGAACTTAGGGCTTGGGTGCTTTCCCTAAGTTGTTGTTGTTTTTCCCTGAAGGCTAGTCCTCAACCAACTGACCATAGTTCCATTTTCTGCTTTTTAGTGGTTAATTGGAGGTAAGATAGATTTTCTTGCCTGGGCTGGCTTCAAACTGCAATCCCAAGTAGAAAGGATTGCGGGTGTGAGCCACCATTCCCTGGCTCAGGATGTTTATTTCTAGCACAATCCAGCTCAGTGTCCTAAATGCCTTTTGGATAGATACATACTGATGAGAAACTACAGGCTCTGTACCATTCCTAATTTGAGACTTTAATGTTAAGCGCTGTTCATAATACTTAAACTTTTAAGACCATAGTTTATTGTTTTACCTCTGTGAACTCTACCCAGTAGCATTCTGTATAAACATCTAATCATGCTAAATGCAGAATCTCTCGTGACAGTTCTCATTCTGTACCTCATTTATTTATGTGTTACTTACTTCCAAGGAAGTCTTTGAAGAGGCATCTCATTAGGTGCTTTCCACAAATCTTCCCTTTCCCCTATGATCTTCCTCTGAGACCTGTAACTTGTCAGGGGGAACTCTGGAGTGCTTAACCATTTTTTATCTAGTGATTACTTTCTGATTTTAACATATTTTCTTTAGTTCCCCTGATTGCAATTGTGTCAATGAAGAGTAAAAACCAGCAATTAGGCTATCAATATGTACTTATATTTAAATCAGTCAGTTATCAAAGGTAGATGGATGCAGAATCTTGCACCAGAATGAGTCTGCTCAATATTGACATAATGAATTGTCTTGAGATTAAACCACAACCAGAAAAGCAGGCAGAGATTCTGTGAGTGACAGGAGCTTTGGGCGGGGGAGTGGGGGGGGGGGGCGGCAGTGCCTCCCAGGGGAGAGTTCATCTTCTTACTCAAAGAGACGCCTTCAGGGATCACCTAACTTGAATTCCCTGTGCATTCAGTGTCATCTTGGCTTGACCAGTTCTGGAAGAACATATTAACCTCCGCTTGTGATTTTTCAGAAAACCATTCTAACTTAGCAAGTAATTATGGGTCACATGTAGGACAAAGAGCTAGATAATCTTGGATTACCCACAGGAAGCTTTGTCTCCAAGGCAACCCCCAATGGAGGCGCTGTTAATTCGAAGGCCAGTCGGTTAATGAACTGGGAAAGGTAACTGGCCCTCAAACCCTTTCATGCCAGGGAAATGGACACAACAATTATATTGCTATTGAATGATTTGGGGATAGAAAATCACTGCTTTAAAAAAGCCAGTGGAGGAAAAACTCTCAGAGGATGGATATAATGACCACTGTCGCGCTGATCAAGCTTACCCATCCGAGCTCAGGCTACACGTTCATGCCAAGCCAATCTTATTTCTAAATTTTGCTTAGGTTCAAGCTGAATCTGTTGGTTTCAATGCTTTCTATGACCTAATTACCCCACAACCTGGTTTTCCCCAAGGGGCACCACCGTGACCACACTGGGCGGGCAGAGTAGCTCAAGGGACTGTGAAGGAGACAAAAGTGGCATTGTCTTCCCGAGTCTGTGTTACCTCAAACTAACTAAAAACCAGGATAAGGTGATAGCATAAGAAGATTTTAGGCCAGATTGGTAAAGGTGGAAGAAGAGAGAAGAGTACAGGATCTCACCAGAGAGATACTGCGATCAAGTGAAAAGAAATATTAAAGCATGCACACAGGGAACCTCAGAGAGTCAGACTAGAAAATCCAAGTGCACTCCGCTTCCGTGAACGTGCTCTCTGTCTCCATCTCTCTGTTTCTGTGTCTCTCTCTGTCTCTGTCTCTCCTGTCTTTTGTTTCGTTTTTAAATCTCTTTTTGTAATGGGCAAATTTAGAGCCTTCTGTGAGTCTTGGTAGTCCCTTTGGGCTCCTCTTCTCTTCATATTCTTCTCTATTGCTCTAAGTCCTTATCCTTTGCCCTTCTTAGAGCATTTACTGAACCACGTCATGTACTCAACTATATGTTCTCGTTCTGTGTTCATTAGTAGTATGATGTGCCCAGGATTATGGTTTATATGGTTGGATGTTTACTTAGGGAATTATGTTTATGATCAAAGAATTGTTTCTGTTTGGCTCTGCTCCAATTCAGGCCTCCAGAGGCCTAGGTGTTAAAGGCTTAGTCCCCGACTTGATGATTTGGGAAGAAGCTTTGACAAGGCCTAGTGGGAAGTATCTCAATCACTAGGGTCCTTCATCTAGGTAATGGGACTATTGTCCCCTTCTCTTCCTCTTGCTGTATCCTGCCCATGAGGCGAATGGCTTTTTGCTTCATGGCCACAAACTCCTACTATGCTATGACATGGTGGTAGGTCCAAAGTAACAGGGCCAACCGATCACAGACCAAAACCCCTAGACACATTAGCCTAAATAAATCTTCTCTCTTGATACAAGTTGACTATCTTGCACATTTGTTATAGGTGCAGAACACAGACGTACACAAGAATGAACACTACGGTGTGGATAAAAAGTGGAAAAGGATAAAAGCAAACCTACTGGATATTATACACTTCAAACCTAAGTAGGATCCCCTAATGAAAAGCAGGATAGAGACCCCAAGAAAATCCAGAGAAATTTGGAGTGATAAGAGAAAGTGAATGCTGTACCGGAGGGGAAATGGAAAGTATTTTGCTGACCCCTCATTGGATGGGGTAAGGCGAAGCTTGCAGCCCCCTTATCTGAGATGTGTAGAGCTCTGTGTGTGTGTTTCCAAAGGGACACAGAACTGGCAGAAAGGAAAGCAGTATCCAATTTTCCTTTTAAAATGTCATGGAGAAAGTGAGCTTGGGTCCACAGACAACAGTCCGTCTGTGATGAACTGCTGTTGATAGTCTGCAGGCACGTGTCGCGAGTTCCCTGCCTGGAGTTCTGAGAAGACGTGACAGATTCTCTAGCTTACATTTCAGACATGTATGGCCATAGCTGAAAACTTTGGAGCTGTGTCAGAAGGTGGCATGTTAACTGCAAACAACTCAGTAAGCATCTCTCAGGTAACCTTTTGGCTAACTGTGAGCACTCTCCTAGGCACCAAGGAGACAGCAATGAACAGAAGTCTTGGGATCCTAGTATTTTAAATGGCAGTGAGGAGAGACAGACCATTGGTGAAAAGGAAAATGGAGTGATCCTTTTCCCATCCTATCATCAAGTCACAGCTAACACTCCTCTAACAAAAACAGGTCAGAAGAGGGAAGCGTGACACATGTTCTTGATGGGGCTCCAGAATGAAGACCTAAAGGCCCAGGGTCCAGTGAAGCTGGAATGGTATGTAGAATGTGACTGGACCAAAGGGGTCTGAACTAATGGAAACAGACTCAGGGGGAAGTTCTTAAGAACGTTTCCTTCCAATCATGGAAGGAGTTTCCAGAAGTGGACCACTCAGGATCTACTATCAGACAAGGCAAGCCAGAAGATGATTTTTTTATGGTCAGCTTTAAGACAAAAAGGTGGATGTCTTCTCTAAGACAGAAAGGTGATTACAGTAGTAATTTTAGACTTTATGGGGGAAAAGTTTCCATTACTTACTTTGGGGAAGAGGAATTCTACTGTCTATGGCTTGCCTCAGGTAGAAGGGAGGGAGGATGGAGACAGGGGAAAGGCAGAGAAAACTTCATTATTGTAGCTTTTATGGGCATTGCTTTCATAGCTCTGAGACACACACACACACACACACACACACACACACACACGTGTCATCAGGGTGAAGGAATTTTCAAATTGTGAAACTGATTACAGGCTATAAAAACAAACAGAACTCGAGAGATGGCAGGAAGTAGATGGTACAAGTCGGTGGGCAAGTGAGCTGGTAGTTTGGTAGATGGCTCCCAGATGGCATCTCTGTAGGGGAGACATTTGATCTGAGGACTGAGGGTGAGAGGTTAGTCAGGTGAGGACAAAGAGCAGAATGTTCCAGACAGAGAGGCAGCAACTGTAGTAGCCCTGAGGTGGGAAAGTTCTGACATGCCTACAGAGCAGAGCAGCCCAGTGTGGCTGCAGCATGGCCAGAAGGGAAGAAAAATGCCTAGAGAACAGGAGAGAGATTTGGCAGCTGCCTTCTAAACGTGCTGAGGGATTTGAAGCAAGGGGAAAATGACTGGAGGATTTCAACCAAGTGCCCAGTACAATCTTTCTATCTTACCTCGGCAGACAGATCAATTTTAAGGAGGCCAGTGACACCAGTACCTAGAAGCTTGAGAGAAACTTAGCATTGCCTATACTCCACACTGACCATATCAGGGTGCATGTATACACATATACACACGTATGTACTTAGCTACATATGTCATCTTTACATGCCTAGTATGTGTACACATGTGTATTGGTGGTACTGAGGTGTGGACTCAGGATATTGTGTTTATTAAACAGATACTCTCCCTCTTGAGCCATGTCCCCAGTCCTTTACTCTTTAGTCAAGCAGTTTAATATTTTTTGGATATGGTCTTGTGTTTTTGCCTGGGCTGGCCTTAGAGCTCAATCCTCCTACTTGTGCCTTCCACGTAGTTGGGATTGTAGACGTGAATCACACCTGACATTCCATCTTTCCACTCCCCCTATCCCACCCTTGGGCTGGCCTTGAACTTTAATCCTTCCGATTTCTGTCTCCTAAGTAGCTGGGATTCTGATTTCATATTTTTCCAAGATCTCCAAAGGATACATATGTATATGAAACTTGGAAAAGCACCAAAGCACTACTATAATCTTATTGGTGCTTTAAAAAGACTCTAAGGAACCCAATAGCATGGTTATAATTTTAAGAAAAGGGAAAATTACAGGGTTGGGATGTGGTATAGGCAGAAGAGCATGAGCTACGGGTTTAACATGTCTTGAACCATGCTTCCCCATTATGGTATGTGACTCTTAGCAAGTCATTTAGCCTTTTGTGCTTCTGTTTTATCATCTATAAAGTGGAGCTAATGACTCATGGCAACACAAGGAAATGTGCTTGGAATTGAGGAATCCATGCCATTATGGTCAGAGGATTGTTATTCATATGAACTGATATTGATATTGTTATTCTGCTGGGCACTGGGATTGTGGGAAGAGTAAGATGGTCTCATTCTCATGGCAGAGCTCATGCCTGACGGGGCATTAGCTGCAACGATGTTTGGCAAACACAGAGGAAGGAATTGTCACTATGTACTTTGAGCTCCCAAAAAGACCTTAAGGCTGTCCATGAGGAAAGCTAAGATTCCAGAGACCAGGGAGGATCTTACTGGAATAGAGAGGCACCAGCAGCAAAGGGAACAATAGTGCAAGGTGGGAAAATGCAAGAGCCTGACTCCCTGAAGGAAATGTGACGAGTCTAATGCTGTTGGCATAGGGCGTGAGGACGGGATCACACAGGTGAGCTGGGAAAGCAGCTCTCTGAGCTTTTGGTGCTTGCTAGCCATCTGGTATTTCTTGGCATGCTTCAATTTCCATCTCCACACAGACATGTCCTTCTGTTTCTGAATTTCCTAAGGGAGTAGTAGGACTTCATCTTAACATGATTATAGCTGGAAAGACTGCCACATGAAATCACATTCATAGACACACATGGCTAGAATTTAGATATATCTTTTGGGAGTGGACATAAGTGAACCCATCACAAGGGCCTGACCAGTGAGTGCAGTGCAGGTAGACAGACAGGTCTCCATTTCCCAGGAACCATTATGTTGGTTTGAGGAACAGTGAGATGCTGAAGGACCCGTTAGTGGATTATTGTGAGACAGCAAGCAAGGCCCACAAAGCCCAGACAAGGCTATGTCTGTGAGCATGGAAGCTGAACCATCAGAAGCACTGGGCATGTTAGATGGCATTTTTGGCTAGAAGAGATCATAGGAGTGGAGATATGCCTCTATCTGGAGGCACATCAAGTCTGATTGTGAGAACCTCTAACCCTAGCCAGAATTTCATTAGATGGATAAAAGGGTAACATTTAACTTGACATTTCCTCCTTATATGTTGTGTGATATGGCTTCATAAAGAAAATGCACATCTTATCAGCTATTTACTTTGATCTACAGATTACAGGGCTTCCCTCTCTCCAACTTCCTTCCTTTCCTCCCTCCTTTTCTCCCCTTCATTTCTTCTTCCTTTCCTCCTTCCTTTTACTCCTCCTTCCTTTTACTCATTTCCTCCCTCCCTCTTCCTCCCTCCCTCCCTCCCTCTTTCCTTCCTTCCTTCTCTTCATCTCTTCCTCCCTCCCTCCCTCCCTCCCTCCCTCCCTCCCTCCCTCCCTCCCTCCAACAAAGTTGATTGTAAGGCATCCTTAGAAATAACCTTCATGTTTCTGTTGTTGTGATCCACCTTGTTTCTTGAGTGCTTCATGTCATTTTGAACTTGTAGATTTGTATGGATTTGATGGATTTTGGTACATGTAAATTATTAGCCTTAATAATGCTCCAACCATCTCAGGGGGAGTCTTTTCTTATGGTTGGAACCTCTTCTTATTGGCTTCTGAGTTCTGGAACTATAATCCCAGCATCTGCATAGTTTTGTTTGCATTCTTGAACTTCTCCTATCTGCCAGGTAGGGGCTAGTCTGTAGGTTAGTGTATTCACTTGCATTTCTTTGCTTAGCAGTGATGTGAAGGAACTTTCTCTGTCTTTCATTGAGTGCATCAAGTTTACAACAGACCATTCCATGCTATGGGCCAAAGACAGGCAGTGAACTATATGCAAGAGTGCACTGAATTATAGACCAGGAGCTCTATGCTCTAATCTTGCCATTGGCATGACCTAGAAAACAGCCACTTATCTTCTTGGATCTTTCTTTTCCCCTTATTAAATTAGGAAATGTGCCTCAATAATCTTCAAATCCTCCTCTCCAGCTAAAATGCTGAGATCTTAATGTCTGGCTCTCACATACCTCCCATAAAGATGATTTTTTTCTTTTTTTTAATAAAACAGATTGAATTCTTATACAACTAAGTTCAATTTAATTTTTGTGTCAGTACAGGTTACTTTTTTATAGAATTAATTTGTAAAGTAAAAACATGGTTAATTACATGTTCCGGGGTTTGTTATTATTATTTAAAATATGGTCACTGAACTGATGAAGGCCACATGCACTGACCCTTCTGCTTGCTCTTTCAGAAGCTGCAGTCAACTGGCAAATAGCTTCCCCAGCCTCCTGCTGGAGCATCTGCTAAAGCTCTGCACATTACCCAGGCCCCTCTGCCCCCTCCAGCCCTGTCACCCTCCATCCTCAGGCTGCTCATTAACTCATTAGAAGCTGCTTCAGCCACAACTGGGGGCTATGGGGAGGGTGGAGGTGCTGCTGTCCGCGACTGCAGCTCAGGCTGTTCCAGCATCCAGCATCTGACGCACCGTGCTTTCCCTCTGTAGCACTGGTGCATTGGTCTTTATGTATGATGTTTGCATGTAGAATATTATGTTCTACAAGGGTAGGCTGTGTTCACTCACCCCTGTGTCCCAGGTGTCCCATTTTTTATTTGCAGGATTGGCAAATGCATGGGTGGAGGAGTAGCCAAGGAAGGCAGGTTAATGGACACACTGATGTACAAACTGTCCATGTCAATGAAAAGAAGTTTCTCTTCCTCCTCTGATGTGGGACTGTCTGGGTGTCAGGATATGTGCATAAATTTATGTACTCGCATGCATATATGCATGCAAAGTTCTTCTAACATAAATACATACAAAGTTCTTCTATTCTAATCTAATATACTCAGAAAATCAAAGAACTGTCCAGTTCTTCATCCTGCGACTCTGTTTGGCATTAGGTAAAAAGAACACCAATCTGATTAGAAAGATCGAGAATTAGGTGCACACTTGGCCACCCAGTTGACCTCCATGATTTCAAGTCCCTCATTTCATCTTCAGTACAGCAGTCTGGAGCTGGAGCAGGTTAGGACAGTTTTCTCTGAGATCCCAAGACCTCTCTGTGGTAAATGTTGTCTCCTCAACCTAGACAGAACTCAGACACTGGCTGCCTTCCTAGCCCATGGAGGTTACCAATGATGTTATTTTTAAATCCTCCTCTCAACAAAACTCTTTCTTATACTTACTGTTTTCCAACCTAGCACTGCATCTCTTGTTGCACACAAGCATTCTGTGCCTCTTCTGACTCCCTCTCTCTTCCCTCTAGTCATTCGGGTTCAACTAGAAATCATCAACCCCTAGCTGTGTGCCAGGCACTCTTCCAAGCACTTGACAGGTATCAACTTGTTTCCCAAGGATAAAACTCAGTTCCTACCAGCTTTTGCATGCATCACATGTTCCTATTTTCAGGCTGACCCATGTCATGTCTGCTTCATATTTCTTTGAGTGATGAGTTACCTGATGGCAGGATTTGATGATGGCAGTCTGCAGGAGGTGACTTAAGCATGGGTGTGAATGGAAAACAAACTGCAGGGTCATGTAAGCTACAGTGTGTTGGGAGATTAACCTTCAAGAAGTGTTTGATCACCGTATAACAGAATGTTTGGCATAGTTTATAAATCCTCCAAGGTAACACTCTGTCAATCCTCCCAGACTTCAGGGAACAGATGGTTTTACAGACACCTGTGCCACCCATGTGTTTAGGCTTATCTCTAAGTTTCCATACTGTCTTGACTTCTCAGCATCTTGTTTTATAGCAGAAAGCAGCAAGTCAGGTTCAGAACCCTCAGGATGTTTCTGGAAGCCCATGTGCCACAGCTCTTCCCAGTCTAGATTTTATTCTCATTTCTGTCTTACTTCTTCTTCTTCTTTTTTTAATCAAGTTACCGTGAGTGAAGATATTAAAATTTTACTTTTCTGATGATGAAAGTTACAGGTTTTTTCTTCTTCTAGAGATATGGAAAGCATGTAAACGTATAAAGTTGTTGGGTGTGGGTGGTTCATGCCTGTATTCCTAGCTACTCAGGATGCTGAGATCTGGAGGATCACAATTTATAGCCAGCCAGAAAAGTTTTTGAGACTTCATCTTGAAAATAACCAGCAAAAAGCAGAGCTGGAGAAGTGGGAGTGTGCCAACAAAGCAAGCAAGCAGAGTGAGCACGAGGCCTTGAGTTCAAACCTTGGCACCAACCAAAAAATGAAAGTATAAAAAAGAAACAAAGACTAATTCCACCCCCCCTCAAATACCCCAAATCATAACATACTCAACCCTTAGAGTGAATTATGGGTAAGTCAAATGGTCTAGATTTCTCTGCTTCATATTCCTTAAGGAGATTGTCACCCTGTTTCACCCCATGAATATGGAAGAAACTTTATCCACAACCAGAAGGAACATTGAATTATATCCAGAGGACTCATGACTTAAGAAAGACAAGATTCCGCCAGAGACTTGCCTATGTTCAGAGGATTTCTTCAAATGATTTCTACAAGCAAACCACAGGGCTGGGACATAAAGGTTCAGTCCAACTATTGAATTAAGGAGCGAAAAGCTTTTGACTAACCAGATACAACCTCTCCCTGCTGACCTGTAAAAGATGCTGTGGGAAGATTTTAAAATATGTCCCCTCCCATCTAACTTCTCTCCCCCCCCACCCCCCAACACACACACAAACCACAGCTTTATTTTTGTCAAGCTACCCTATATTCATTTTCTCTGTCTCTCTGTCTCTCTTTTTCCATCTCATTAACTCCACTCCCTCAGCCTTGCTTGCTTTTCCAATGATTAAAGTAGTGGGCTTTTTTAAAAAGCCTCCAGTTAGCACCTCATCAGCTCCAATTAGAGGAGACAAAGGCGGTATAAAGATAACTCAGTGAGAGCCCCCTACCCACACGGAGTAATCACTTAAGACAAGCATTGAGCATTCTCTTTGCGACCCATACAGGCCCTATTCACCTTTCTTTCTTCCTTTTGGATGCATTTACGACTGTTTTGCTGGGAAGACAGGCCCCCTGACAGGAGTCTCATAATTCCTCATTCAGAGGCTACCTGTTTACAGCTCAGAAAATCCAAGGACCTAAACAATCCTATATTGTATGCCCAAGCTTCCTTAAAACTCCAGCTCCCTAATGGTGTGTTTTCTGTGGCCGGCCAAATAAGTTAAAGGCTGGCTTTATACTCTCCAAGCCTTCTTCTTGTACTGTCTTCTAATTACAAGGGAGAGCAACAATGTATTTTTTTTTCAATAAGAGTTCTTTGGAGCAGTTAATTTGGTGCCTGTATTAAATGCCCGCCGACATTAATTAGGGTGGAAGGAACCCTAATTTCCTCAGCGGCTTTCTCCTCCACTTACTTCCCTGGGTTTTCACATAGTCCTGGACTAGTCTCTATAATGAAATTACCTCATTAATGCCTTTATTCTCCACAGTAACTCATTCAAAACCGACCATTTAGCTTTAATTGAATGCTGTCAAAAAGAAAAAGGTGCATTCATGGCTTTGATTAGCAAAAAATTTCTTCCCCTGAGGGGTGGACAGATTTAAATTATGAAGATGGTAGGTAGTGAGTTATAATTGCACATAAGCAGCACTTCAGAAAAGCTTAAATGCTTTCAAAGCCCGGGTTGGCCAGTCAGCCGACTATTAAGTATGTCCAGTGCCTTGTTCTCTGTGTTTCAATTGATGGCAACTTAACGATGAAAAAAGAAAATAGGGTTTAATTTTTGTTTAATACACAGTGGGGTTCTATTTACCCACAGAGCAATAGCTTCTCCATGAGCTCCGTCTTTGTTTCCTTAATAATGTATTATTTATGTTTTCGAACATAAGTTCTGAAGGATGTCCAGTAGGAAAACCTGGAGTGCCTCTCCCCAGCTGGTGGGTGGAGCTCTGAGTCATGAGCACATGTGGAGTTATAGTACATGGTGGGGTTTGAACTTCCAGAAAATTCATAGCTTGGAAGTGGCGCTGGGACTCAAGTGGTAGAGCGCTAGCCTTGAGCTGAAGAGCTGAGGGACAGCGCCCAGGCCCAGAGTTCAAGCCCCACGACCAACAACAACAAGAAAAACCATTCCTTGGCATTTCTTTATTGGGTGAAACAATTTCGTGCAGTAAGATGTAGATGCCAAGTGCCTGGTTAAAAAAGAAAAACGCAGAGGCTCAGGGATCTAGGGAAAGTGGCTCAAGATTGCAGTGAGAGAGGGCCTGCCCTGTTCAGGACCGGGCCCTGCTACAGTGAAAGTGGGGAAAACGCCATACTTTCCATTTTGAAGGCAGAGAAAGCTGCTTCCTGGTAACACTCAGTGAGTGGATCGAGTGGGTTTATCTTGGCTCTGTCTCAATTTGTAGATAAAGCAGCCAGTCAGCATTTAGAACAGCGATGCTATTCTAGGGGCAGTATTTCTATTACAAATAAAATGCTCTAGCATGTGAGTCATGGCGTGTCCTGAATCATGAATAGATGGGCATAGGTTTTCTTGGAAATCAAGTAAAGTTCAATCATTTTAGCAGGAGGGAGAAAGGTGAGACACACACTGACAGACATGATGGAGAAGTGGAGAAGCATCTGAGTGAGCGTCCGATGTAAAAGAGCAACAGGCGAGATGCTGGTGGCTCACACCTGTAATCCTAGCTACTCAGGAGGCTGAGATCTGAGAAACAAGATTCAAAGCCAGCCTGGGCAGGAAAGTCAGTGAGACTCTTATCTGGAGATAAACTACTCGGAGAAAGCCCGAAGTGGCTCCATGGCTCAAGTGGTAGAGTGCTAGCCTTGGGCACAGAGAGGCTCAAGCCCCGAGTTCAAGACCCAAAACTGGAGGAGGAGGGAGGAAGAGCACAGGTTGGTGTAGGCAAGGTGCAGATTCTAATAATAGGGGAAAGAAAGAGAAACATGTATATATATACAAGGCCATATGCACATGTTCACAAACGAAGTACGGTACCATGCAAAGGAGAATTCAAATGCTATAACACCTTTGAATAACTAAGTTGCACTCTAACAAAATGAATACGAGGAAGTTGGCACTGACAGTGTATGTGTGTGAAGTGGGAAGGGTTGAGGAGAGTGAGGAGTAGATGAATGTAGTCATGATATTCAAGGTATATCCTATGAAGCTAGGAAAATTGAGGGGATGGGTGGGGTTGGGATAGATAGGGGAGAATGATGACTGGGGTGATACTGATCAAGATTCTTTGTACTCACAAACCAACATGTTGAAATGTAATCCCTTTGTACAACCACTTAAATATAATACAGATATAAAAATATATAAACAAAACTCTTCCCTAACACCCCACGTGTGAAGATAAAATAATACATGTGAAGAGTAAACACAATTACTGCTTTGCAAGTTTCAGAGAGTAAGGAAGTGATCATCTATGGAACCAATCCAACTGTTTTCCCACATTGGAAAAGCCCAAAGATGCATTGATTTCTAAATTTTAGTTAATTTGTATATATTTCATACCTGTGGCTTATCAGATAATGTGTTCAGTGCCAATGGTTTCAAAACCATAATGTACTAAGGATGTCATGAAAATATAAATAGCTGAGAAACAAATATAACAAGTGAGAAACAAATATAATAAGTAAACGCAAGTAGCCCTAACCTTGCAGCAATAGGGGGAAAATGTTTGTTTTTTTTCCTACACAAAATCACTTCCATTTCATCAAGTTATTTTTTTTCTTGGGGCGGGGGTCAGTCATGGGGCCTGAACTCTGGGCCTGGGCACTATCCCTCAGTTCTTAAGCTCAAGTCTAGCACTCTAACACTTGAGCCACAGCGCCACTTCCGGCTTTTTCTGCTTATGTGGTGCTGAGTAATCAAACCCAGGGCTTCATGCATGCAAGGCAAGCACTCTACCACTGAGCCGCCTTCCCAGCCCATCATCAAGTAATTTTTAGTAGAGTTTTACATCCACAGACCTTCAACTTGATGGCTGCTGAACTTGTACCTCAGTCTAACAGAATAATCTGTCAACTCCCTAGGATATAGATACTATGCACAAAATTGTTTATTTTAAGCCTGGCTCCAGTGGCTCACACAGGAGGCTGAGATCTGAGGATTGTGGTTCAAAGCCAGCTGGGGCAGGAAACTCTGTGAGACTCTTATCTCCAATAAACCACCAGAAAACCAGATGTGGCGCTGTGGCTTAAGTGGTAGAGTGCTCGCCTTGATCTGAAGAGCTGAGGGACAGCACCTAGGCCCAGAGTTCAAGCCCCATGACCAACAAAAAAAATGTTTATGTTACCAGCAAGGCAGCACATATTTCTTAATATTTGTTGTGTTGAGCTGGTCTGATGTGCACCTGTAACCACAGGTAAGAGGATCTTGAGTTCTTCCTGTAATACTCAATTCAATACATTTCCTAACCTTTAGTCATAAGTCATTGTGCTTGATCATTGTTAACATGCTCACTGCATGTTCTTGATCAAAATCTGTATTTGTTTGTCCTGAAAATAGGAAAATACTTTCAGAGAAGCTGAGAAACACAGACCTTCAACTTGATGGCTGCTGAAATTCTACCTCAGTCTAACAAAATAATCTGTTCATTCCCTAGGGTATGTATACTCCGTGTGTGTGTGTGTGTGTGTGTGTGTGTGTGTGTGTGTGTACACAACGTATCTTCTTCAATACAATGTTCTACAGAACAGATCGATTGCTTCTAAAATCATTTCTAAGTCGAGTGTGAGCTCATTTGTATGATGTAACTTCCTTCCTAGGTCATCTAAGCTGCATTCCCATGGCCTGGTCCACACGTCGACCTCTCCAGGAACCCCCTTCATCTTAGAAGCAATCTGATTTGCTCTTAGAATCTTTTCTAATGACCAAGCAGGGCAGGGCTGATGGTTTAAGATACTGTATGGCTGCCCAGCCAGAAGCACAAACTGATCCCTGTGCCCTCAAGATAGGGCTGAGCAGACTCCCTCCGGGGCCCATGACAAAGTGACCAGGCGATCCAAGAAGTGGGAATTTGAATGTTGAAGCACCAGGATTCTTGAATGATGCAGAACCAAAGAGTAAGTAAAAGAAAAGTTCATAAATAACTAGGAAATCAAGTGGAAAGTGCCTATTTCAATGCCTGGGATGTTGTAAGTACTTAATAAATATCAATTTTCCCCACTCCTCTCCTCTTTTATAGAATAAGGTGTTGCATTCATGTGATAGAGATAGGGTGACAAGACTTTAAATCTGCTTGTAATCCAAGGAACATGTGGAAGATGCTTAAAGAATATTTTTCAGACTCTTTAGATACACGTAAAGGGCACATGGCTTGGCCTTGCAAGGGACAAGCAACCACAAGCTTCAAGTAAGGCTTTGAAAACACAGGCTTCGTGTACACAGAGTATGTTCAGTATGACCGTGTCACCTTGGAGTGACATGGTCTGCGATGGCACTAATTGTAGTGATCAATTAGCTCCTACAATAGACTGTAAGCTTCTGGAAGGCAGGGATCCTCCTATCTATGTTTGGTTTGTTTTGTGGTCCATAACTACATACTCAGTACTTTATCCCACAGAGTCTCACCTCTTGCTCTTCTACATTACCAATAAGGTGTGAACTTGAGAGCAAGTATACACAGACATGCACGAGCTGATTGTCCTGGTGTTTTGGAGCATTGAATGGCTTCTCTCCTGTTTCTGATAAGGCCCTCCTGATTTCTTCCCTCCTTCAGTGATGAGAATCTTCACCCTTGTTCTGCATGAAGTTTCCTCAACATAACTGAGTTGAGGGCATATCATGAGTGGTTCATAAATAATTGTATCAAGAACTGCTATTCGGAAACTTGGGCCTAGGAAATGTTTGAGTTTGAAGCGGTTAGCATTCAGCTCACCTCCTTTCCTATCTAAAAACAGGGCATGTGACTGAATAAAATGAGGAGTACTTGGGTAAGATCCTGGGTTCGACTCCATCATTGTAAAAATAGAAATAAAATAGAATAAAAAAATCAAAACAGTGCATGTTTCCCTCCAGTAAGGTAACATATTAAAAAGGCGGGCTGGGAAGGTGACTCTGTAGTAGAGCGCTTGCCTTGCATGCATGAGGCCCTGGGTTCGAGTCCTCAGCACCACATAAGCAGAAAAAAAGAGGCAGAAGTGGCACTGTGGCTCAAGTGGTAGAGCACTAGCCTTGAGCTGAAGAGCTGAGGGACAGTGCCCAGGCCCAGAGTTCAGGCCCCACGACCGGACCCCCCCCCATAAACTAAATAAATAAAATAAAAAGGCATCTCCTTTTTTGATGGGAAAGCACAAGCTTTCATAATGCCTTCTTTGCCACATATTTCTTAGTGACTCCTATAACATCCTCCTCTGAAGTCCCCAATTCTCTGACCTTTTCTTTGTCTAGCCTTTTCTCTATACTTTATTACCCTTTGTTAAGATGCTGTATAAGATTCAAATCTAGCCACCTCGTTTTAGTAATGCATCACTGTATTCTCCTATGTGTATGCATAGATAAACTGTTCTTTCCTCTCGTTATTTTGCTTTTTTGCCATTGTAATGGGCAGAGATGTAGATCTCAAACATGAAGAGGTAGAGGAGACGGTTTTTCCTCTCTTATAGTATGAATTTTAGTTCCACTTATGCTAGTTAAAAGTTGAATTCTAGTTAAACTTATGGTAGTTAGAAGTTGAATTCTAGCTCAACTTTTAGAATGGAAAGTATGAATTGTCATTCAACATATTATAGTCCACCCTATGATAGTTAAAAGACATAGGGGCAGCAAAATAAAAACAGACAAACAACAAGAAGAAACATTGTGCAGGCAAGTGTGCCATTTGATGTTCACAAGTCATCAGCTTGAATACAGAAAGAAATGCCAGGTGATCAGTACAGGAAGTGATATCCACCAAGGGCAAGTGATGTGTATCCGTTTATGGGACTTCCTGGGTCCTTGACCTATAGGTGAAAATAGGAATCCCGGCTGCCATTAAAAAGACACCATTTCACTTTATAAGCAGCTTTCAATCCTTAGCAAATAAATAAGACAGAATCTTAAAAGCTATCCATCTACCTTGATTCCTGGCCATTTGGTCCATAGTAAACTTCAGGTCCATTTTGAAGGTCACCAGGACAGTTTGTATTTATACACTGGGAAGTACAGTTTCATTTTCTTCAACCTGGCTGCACTGGAAGGAACACTGAGCTCAAATCCCTTCTTCCATTATTGCGTCTGGTCAACTCTAACAAACACTACTAATGACCAGGTTATATCGGCATTACATAGTCAAGTAGCCTATTCAGTTTGCTCAAAAGAGCACAGACATAATCGAGCATGAGGCTGAATGGACAATTCACACTGAATAGGGCAAATATTTGGATTCAAGTATAGGTCAGCAATTGAAATATTGATAAAAGAAGCCTGTGGGAACTAAATGCACATAAAAGAAAGAAAGAAGGAAAGAAAAAAAAGAAAGGAGGTCCTCCAGGGGCAAGGGCAGGCCACGAGACCACAGGGGGCGATTTGTCTGCCCCACAAGGAGAGAGATGGCTTAGCCTGGGGGTGGGGGGGTCGCTGAGCAGAAGAGGCTGCTATTCTAGTGGCTGAGAGCAGTGTGTTCCAACTGTATTGTTTGCTTCCAAAGAGGAATTTATAATTTACCAGGAAAGTACCAGCAACACATTCTCACAAGACCTCCTTGTCCCGCTCGCCCAACTTTACTTTAAAAAGAAAAAATGGTGATGAAGCCAAAGTCTTCGTGGTTGTTGGTTATTTAGACGGTTCTATTCAAACACTGGATCTCCTCAAGGCTGGTGATGGGGGTTCAAGCTTGCCCCCAAGCACGAAGGATTCTGGGTAACCTCCTTGCCTCCTGCCCCTGGCATTTGCTCACCCGTGACACTGTACCTCCAGACCTCTGTCACCTAAGGTAAATGTGTGTGACACTCACGGCCCATTTATAAGCCTGGCTTTATGGGTGGGTTAATTCGGACACATCTGCCCTGCAGGTGGGCATTAACCTGTCCCCTGCTACAGTCAGCCTCATCTTCTCCTGAAAGGGTCAGAATGCACATCTTCATTTTAGTCAGGATACTTTGCCTTAGTACCCCCATCCTCATGTCTCTGGGACTTCTGCAGGGTGAACTAGTTCCACCGGGGTCTTCTGTGAAATCCCTCAGTGAGCAGCAATGAGACAAAGTGCTGCCACGGCTCCCCCAACTCTAATCAGAGCTCCGACCCTAGTTCCTGGGGTTCCAGCCTTGCCTCCCTAGGCCAAGTAAGGAGACAAGACGTGGTGAAGGGCAGAGCAAGGGGGGTTATTACATGGCATGGACATGCTTCAGGAAGAGGCAAAGGAAGCATTTCACCTCGGGATACAGACAGGAGCTTTAGGTTTAAATAGAGGAAGACCTGGGTTGTGAGAGGTATGCACAATTCAGCAGCCCTAGGCAAAGTGTGGTCAGGTTGGTGATGTCAGGTCCGGTTCTATGGGAATCTACAAAAGTTACCATCACACGAGGAAGGCAATATGTTTCCTGCAAGATGGTTCCTCCTCTGCCAGGCTACAGTCTCTCAGCGTTAGACACACTGCTCCTCATTTGGGGTGGTCTTACCGACGAGGCTCTACTGTTCCTTTCTTTTGAGGGTATTTTTGGTCCCTTGTCATAAAGATATCATCCATCAGTTCTTGTCCTTCCTGGAACCCATGGTGATTCCACAGGAGAGAGACTCAGAGTAAATGAGACAGATGTAAACTGGCAGCTGGATACCAAGCTTTCCTCCTGATTTTAGCTAATTCATGGGCCCAAGTTAAGGTGCAGTGCATTTTAGCAGAAGAAGTTTCCTTCCTTCCTTCCTTTTTCTTTCTTTCTTTCTTCTTTCCTTCCTTCCTTTCTTTCTTTCTTTCTTTCTTTCTTTCTTTCTTTCTTTCTTTCTTTCTTTCTTTCTTTCTTTCTTTCTTTCTTTCTTTCTTTCTTTCCTCCCTCCCTCCTTTTCTCCCTCCCTCCTTCCCTCCCTCCCTTCTTTCCTTCCTTTCTTCCATCCTCTTTTTCCCTCCTTCTCCCTTCCTCCTTTCTTTCCTTCTTCCTTCCCTCCCTCCTTCCCCCTCCTTTCCTGTTCCCCTTTTTTCCTCTCTCCCTTCCTTCTTTTCCTCCCTCCCCAACGCACCTCTACATACACTCACACATTTATTTCTTTTCTTGCAATACTGTAGATTGAATTCAGGGTCTTAAGTGCATTATTACTGTATTGGGTGAAGACAACTGATACAATGAAGAACAGCTTGACAGAGAAGAAGTCTCTCTGCAGTACATTAAAGTCAACACTGGGGTGCGAAGCCTGTGCTTTACTTGGGTGCAGTGGTGAGCACGCATGCAGATCTGCAGATGCACAGATGAGCACCAGAGCCAAGACCTGTTTGACAGCAACTGTAACACCCCTGTGATTTCTAGGACCTGTCCTGGTAGATGGTAAAGTATAAAATAATGGTAGGGTCTGCAAAGAGCAGATTAGGTGTAACATCTGTGTCCTGTGCTAGCGGAGATCTACAGAAAGCACAGGAAGGTCCACTGTTGGCATGATACACCTGGCCCAGGCCTGGTATCCAGTACAACTCAGATTTTTTTGTGTACATGTAACAGTATCTGGGGCTTGAACTTAGGGCCTGGGCATTGTCTCCTAGCTTTTGTGCTCAAGGCTGGCATTCTACCACGTGAGTCACAGCCTCAATTCTGGCTTTTTGCTGCTTAATTTGAAGGAAGAGTCTCATGGACTTTGCTGCCTGGGTTGGCTTTGAACCACAGTCTCAGACTTCTGAATAGCTTGGGTTAGAAGCGTAAGCCACTGACCCCTGGAAAGCCCCCAAAATGTAATTCCCTGCACTCCTTGGAGCCAGTCTTCTGACAAGCTGAGAAGCAGACACTGTGAAGGAGCAGCAGCCTCAGAGGAGTAAATCCCTGCCTCGGCATATGACCCAGGACTGGCACAGAGAGGCTGTGGAGGATACGTGTGTGTGTGTGTGTGTGTGTGTGTAGCGCTTTTCCCACACCGCCCTCAGGGAATTTGCAGTGTCCTGGGAAGAAGAGATGTGCACCGGGCAGCAGAAGGCCGAAGGTTTCACCTCACTGCTGTGTGAGACGTGAGGCTGGAGCATGCTGGGATAAGTGACTTACCGTGGTGGAAGGTTCTTGGAGCTGGTGTCATCACATGAATGGGCAGGAAAGTGGGTTATGGGTAGAGTGGGGAGAACAGCCAAGGAAAGCCTAGAGCAGAGAAAGGAACAGAGGTCCACGTGACATCTGGTCAACCAGAGATCTATCCAATCAATCCCATTCTCCTTGGTTCCATAGCTCTAGAAGCCTACCCAGTCCTAGTGACCTTCAACAAGTACATACATTGCAAGAGTGCTTAGCTACTGGAGATAGAGATGGAAACATTCACAGATGAAACCATGTGTCTGGTTTTAAAAGAAACACAGGTTATGGAGGGAGGGGTCGATGAAACAAGATGGGCAAAATGATCATTTCTGAAGCTTCATGATATATGTAGTGTGTGTGTGCTTGTTGTTAGTCAGTTTTCCATTGCTATAACCAGATACCTGGGGGGTGGGGTGGGAATCAAGGTAGTCTCCTTTTTGCTCATAGTTTCAGAGGTTTCAGCCTCTGGTCACTCGGCCTCCTTACCTTTGAGCTGGTAGTGAGGCAGAACATCCTGGTAGAGGCCAATGGAGGAGGAAACTGTTCATCTCATGGCAGCCAGGAAGAAGAGAGAGTGGGTGGGAGTGGGTAGGTCAATATTCCTGGTATGGCAGCCTTGACAGCCAAACTTCTTTCCACTTGGTTCCACTTTTTTTTTTTTATTCCCAGGCCTGGGGCTTGAACTCAGGGCCTGGGCACTGTCCCTGAGCCTTTTTGTGCTCAAGGCTAGTAGTGATCTACCACTTAAGCCACAGTGCCACTTCCAGCTTTTTTCTGAGTAGTTTATTAGAGATAAGAGTCACATGGACTTTCCTGTCCCACTGGCTTTGAATCAGGATCCTCAGATCTCAGACTGCTGAGTAGCTAGGATTATAGGCACCCAGCTTAGCTCTACTTCTTAAAAGTTCCACTACCTCTTAATAATGCCACAGGTAGGCAAGGAACACTTTAGGGCATGTTTAGGATCCCAGTCTTAATACCTCGTGGTTCTACTGTTGACTCATTCTTGACAATGTACTGATAAAAATTCAAAGAAGAGTCCACCTGTGGGTGCATCATTTAGGTATTAACTAAAACCGTGGAAGAAACATCGATTTCAGCTTTGCCATCTCCAGGTAGTATTTTCAAAACATTTTTCAGAGTCTACTGGCAAACACTACACATGAAAGCTTGTTAAAGTGCAGTACTGCAGCTCCATGTAGTAGCACATGTTCTAGTCCCACCTTCTTGGGATGTGGAGGTAGGAGGATCATGACTTGGAGGTCAGTCTAAGTAAAGTTAAGGAAGACCTTACATTTAAAAAAAGTGTACAAGCTGAGGTGTCATTGGCTCATGCTTGCTATCCTAACTACTCAGGAGGCTGAGATCTGAGGGTCACAGTTCAAATCCAGCCTGGGCAGGAAAAGTGTGAGATTCTTTTATCTCCAATTAACGAGCAAAATGCCAGAGGTAGAGCTATGGCTCAAGTGGTAGAGCACCAGCCAACCTTGAGCAAAAATGCTAAGGGACAGTGCCCAGGTCCTGAGTTCAAGCCTCAGTACTGGCACAAAACAAAAACAAAAACAAACTCAAACAAACAAACAAAACCTCCAAGAAAGTACTAACAATAGGGCTCAGGGTGTGGTTCAGAAGCCAAAGTGCTTGCCTAGCAAAAGCAAGGCTCTAAGTTCTATCCCCTGCACCACCACCACAGCCAGCAACAAAAATATTCTAGGCCATTCCACCCAGGTCCCAGCAGGTCCCACCCAGGGCTTAGAGTCTCACAGACTTTTCTGCTCCGGCCGCCTTCGTACTGTCATCCTCTAGATCTCAGCCTCTGGCCTAATTTGCCCTGATGAAATTTCCAGAGGAGCACTCTGGCCTTGGATTTGGCAGTTGGAAAGGTTTTAGGTAATCACCCAGAGAAGTTGATACTTCCTAAGAGAGTTCTGGAAGGCAGGTGAAGGTTAGACCTCAGCTCTGCATGCTTGTGGTTCTCTGCAATGGCCATAGTGCCTCCTAGAGGTTGTTTAGGAGAGTGGAAGTGATAGAGCTAGGGTTGTACCTTGCCTGACTGCCTGGATGGAGTCTCCAGGGTGTTCGGGCTATACTTGAAACTTCCGTTTTACATCTGAGCTGGGTGGGCTTCCTTCACTGACTTATCTTCCAGAAGGATGACAGGCTTGAGTGACAGCACGCTGCCTCGGGCGGGTGACTCAGGCAGCTGCACTGTGCGATTCAACTGCGCCACCTGCTGAGAGATCTGGGAAATGCAGAGGATGTCTGAGAAGGGGGAGAAAGGGAAAATAATGCTGGAAATGACAGCTAAAACAAACTCCACTATATGGAGCTTGTTGTTTATTCCATTTACGGTTCAGAGGCATGTGGGCATGAAAAACATCCTCATCATTCACAAAGGAGGAAATGAGGACTTAGAGGTTGTACTTTTGTGCTGACGTTCACGTAGCTGTTAAGTGGTGTGCTTGATTTTGAAATGCCTTCTCTTATCAACAGTATGGCAGGCCAGTGTTGATCAGACACTATATTCAATGATTTCGCTCCTAATGTTTCAGTTATTGAAGCAACCCTGTGAGGTACAGGCTAACCTTACTTTTAGAAGTACAGAACTGGAAACTTAGACACCTCGCCTGGTTGCAAAGTTTGGCCCTTATAGATGGAGAGTTGAAGACATACTAGATAAAATAGTAAGGACCACAGCCTGCCTTAAGTCTGGGCTGACTGCCTCTCCCATCATTTCCAATGTGCAGATACACATTGCTTTACACAGCACATAGCGATGAGAAAAGGGCACTGAACTTTGCACAGGACTCAAGAAATTCATGGTTGGAAGATTCCACAGCAAATTGCTTTGTTTCAGGGGAAAATAAAACTGTAATCTAGACTGTTTGTAAAAAGCACAATCTTACGTTTTGTGTTTTCTTGCAATTACAAAGGTAAAGTTCACATTCAATTTTATCTATTTCTTGTTCTTGTACAAATGAAAAATTGCAGATAAAAATAAACCATCTGTTGGATAGCATTGGAGAACGTAATATTGAGTGAGTGAGGCAAGCCATGTTTACAAAGAAAAATTTCTCATTTTCACTCATCTGTGGAAGCTACACCTAGAAGATACACATATTCATGGACACAGACATGTATATACATATAGTTACATACATTACATATACACATACACACATATATACAGACAGACATAAAACATGATTTATAGAAGGATATACCTATATATTATATATAAACAAATACATATACACACATAGAATATGACTCATAGGAGGATGAAGAGAAAGGGAGAGGAAAATAGAAGGATGGAAGGTGAATAATTTTGTGGATCAATAGGAGATTAGGAGGGCAGGAGTAAAAAAAATGTAATAGAAAGATTTATTCTGTGCAAAACATAGTATATGGAGATCTGAAATACCATAACAGTCCTTGGTGCAATTAAAACATAGTAAAAAGTGAATGACAGGAAAGCAGTAAAGCAATCTTGGGTGGGTACCAATGGGAGGGAGGGAGTCTAATGAAGAGGGTAAATTGGGATGAATATGGTAAATGTACTTAATTTGCATGTATGGAAATAGAACAATGAAATTGTTTTAAGAAGGGCAAGTAGGAGGGGAGAGGAGGTAAGGTTGATTGGGATATATTGTTCAGATGTATGGAAATGTCACAACAAACCCCACTCTGAACAATGAATGTATGCTAATAAAAATAATAAATCATTAGCTTACTTCTAGTATGCCCCTCTGTACTAGAGAGTAGCGCATGCTTCAGATGCAACAGATATGTATCAGTCTACACCATTTCTGTACTCTTGCTTTCCTGTGTTGGAAATGTGTTTCTGTGTTATGGGATATATTTGCATAAATAATTGAAAGCTTCAAATAGCTTTGTCTCCCCCACCCCACTTGGGAATATAATTTAGTGTGTGTGTGTGTGTACCAGTATTAGAATGTGAACTTAGGGTCTGGGTGCTATCGCTCGGGCTTTTTCCACTCAAGACTGGTGCTCTATCACTTGTGCCATACCTCCACTTCTGGCTTTTTTGTGGTTAATTGGAGACAAGAGTGTCAGAGATTTTCTTGCCTTGGTTGGCTTCAAACCATGATACTTAGATCTCAGCCTCCTGAGTTGCTAGGGTTACAGGCGTGAGCCATGGCACCTGGCTTGATTTAGGGTTCTTACTGTATTAGGGAAGATAGAACAGCCTAGTTATTTTTGCAAGTATTTTATCAACTAGGCATAGCATGCTTTATCCAAAGATTCCATTCTGATGGACATATGGGTTGCTTCTAGGTTTGCCTGTGTGTCTGTGCTATATAAAGAAGCCTGGGAAAAAGCATGAAACCTGACCTAAAAAGTAAACTAAAAGCCAGGTGCTGGTGGCTCACATCTGTAATCCTAGCTACTCAGGAGGCTGAGAGCTGAGGATTGCGGTTCAAAGCCAGCCCGGGCAGGAAAGTCTGTGAGTCCAATAAAAAACTGCTCAGAAAACCGAAGTGGCAATGTGGTTCAAGTAATAGAGCGTTAGCCTTTAGCTGATGAGCTGAGGGACAGTGCCCAGTCCCAGAGTTCCTGTCCCATGACCGACAAGAAAAAAAAGGTAAACTAAAGCAAGAAAGGATTCAGGCATGGTTCAAGTGGTAGAGTGCTTGCTTAGCAACTACAAGGCCCTAGTACTGCCAAAAATGTTAGCAGTTCCATGCTCCTCTTCATATTTTCAGCCATCTTTTTTTTTCTAAGCTAATATTAAATGTGTTGGCTTCGTGATTTTTGATTTATGTAAAAATTCCCAGTCTATACTCTTTGCAGCTCTGCTTCAGCATTTCAGTTCCATCCTTGCTGACTCTTGGTGCCTGGCGTGGGTAATGACTTTTGTCCAGGGGCTCATGCTTCTTGGGAATTTATCTGCAGAACTTTTCTTTGAGGCCTGGGTTTAACATAATTTGTTCATCCAGCAGGATGTCTATTTGTTTCTGCCAGCTGAATGGAAACACTCTGAACCTAGGATCCTTCTAAAGCAAATACTGATTTCTCTGTATAGGTCATAGAAGTAGTTTGAGGTGAGGCTGGTGATGTGGGTGTTTTGTCCTTCAAGGCCTCCATGCAGTCTGTCGTTCTTCAGTGTCTAGGTGAGGGCCTAATCCTTGCACTAGTTCCTAGGGCTGCTATAGTAAAGTACTATAAACGGTGCAGCTTAAATAGGACGGTTCGGAAAGGTACAGGGATCAAGATGGCGGCTGGGCTGGCGGTTTAGTACTGGATGGGAGAGGATCTGTTCCCGGTCTCCCTCCCGCTGCTGGAAGTGGTTGGTGATCTTTGGCTTTCTCGGGGTGGAGGAGGAGCACCCTGCCGTCTGTCTTCGTGTTCCCATGCGTCTTTCTCCCCACTGCACATCTATATCTAATTGTTCTCCTTTTGCAAAGGACGCCAGTCAGGGGGCACGATAGAATCCCACTTCAACGCATTACATCTGCCAGGACCTAGAGTCACCTCTCAGGTCCCTTTCTGAAGCACTAGGGGCTGGAACTTCAATACATGAATTTGAGGGAGACGTTCCAGCCCATAACAGCCCTGTTTTTCATTAGGATTGTTTCCAGTCTCCATGTGCACAGTTTATTAACACGAAGGTTTCAGGTGACCAGGGATACATGCCAACTGGAATTCCTTCTGGCCTCTCTGATTCTGCCATTTCTCACCTACATAGTAACCTTAGCTTCTCACCAAATCACCCATGCTCCTAAAAGGTGTTTGAAACATTTTATTCATCACCTCAAGGTTCACAAAAGGAATGCTTTCTTATGAATATTTAAACTAAATGATTCCTGGAATGGAGAACCTCTGGGTGTAACATGAATGCAAAGCACCTATCTAGCTTTCTCCTGGAAAGAAATAAGAATTTCAAGTGCCCAACATTTTTAAATAAACCTCCCCAAATATTCTTCAACTTGAACAAGCACAAAGTATGAAAGATGTGAAAGTAAACAAAATATAATCCTGGAAGGAATTTTATGCCTAGAAAAATGAAAATATTTAGCAGTACTCTACATATCCTCAAAGAAACAACTGCCCCATTAACAAGTGGGCTAAAGACTTAGAGACTTCTCTGAACAAGAACTAAGAATGGCCAATAGACACATGAAGAAATGCTCAACTTCTCTATCCATAAAAGAAACGCAAATCAAAACAACATTGAGATTCCACCTCACCCCAGTTAGAATGGCTATAATCAAGAACTCTAATAACAACAGATGCTGGAGGGGATGTGGACAGAAGGGAACCTTACTGCATTGTTGGTGGGAGTGTAAACTTGTTCAACCACTCTGGAAAGTAATATGGAGGTTCCTCAAAAGACTACACATAGGGGCTAGGAAGGTGGCTCAGTGGTAGAGCGCTTGCCTTGCATGCCTGAGGCCCTGGGTTCGATTCCTCAGTACCACATAAGCAAAAAGAAAAAAGTCAGAAGTGGCGCTGTGGCTCAAGTGGTAGAGCGCCAGCCTTGAGCTGAAGAGCTGAGGGACAGTGCCCAGGCCCAGAGTTCAGGTCCCAGACAGACCCACCCCCCCAAAAAAAAAGACTCCACATAAAGCTCCCCTATGACCCAGCAATCCCACTTTTGGGCATTTACCCCAATGATCACAAACAAGACCATACTAAAGCTACCAGCACAACTATGTTTACTGCAGTATTATTCACCATAGCTAAGATATGGAACCAACCCAGATGCCCCTCAGTAGATGAATGGATCAATAAAATGTGGTATCTATATCTGTATATCTATACACACAATGGAATTCTATGCTTCCACCAGAAAGAATGACACTGCCACATTTGTTAGGAAATGGGAAAAAATCATATTAAGTGAAGTAAGCCAGACCCAAAGAAACATAGGTTCCATGGTTTCCCTCATTTGCAATAATTAGTATACGTCTCGGATAATTTTATCAGATGAGCAGAAAAGGCTCAAAGGCTATGTACATATGATCATATAAGATGATGCTAAGTGAAATGAACCCCAAGATAGGGACACAAGAGGTCTCTCCTTGCTGTTGTTGTTTTAAAGGTAGTGTGTAATTTTTTTGTTTCCTTTGTATGTCTTGCCCTATGGTATATCCCCTGTTGTCACTTTACTTGTTTTTGGCAACCTGCATCTTGTATATACATTTGTCTACTTTGGGGAGAGGAAGGGGAATAACAAAATGCTGAAACAAGGACACAGGATGACCCACTGCAACAATGATACCCACAAGGCAGTACATTGGAAATGAACTTTACAACTTTGGGTGGGGGAGGTGGGGAGGGAAGGGATAGTGGGAGAACAACAAGGGAAGGAGTAACAATGCTCGACAAGAAATGTCCTCCTTGCCTTACTCATGTCACTGTCACCCCTCTGTGTCCTCCTTGCCTTACTCATGTAATTGCGACCCCTCTGTGCAGCATCTTTACCATAAAATAAGATTTTAAAAATCCACCAAAAAAGAGAAAATATTTAGCAGTACTCTGCATAGTGCTTTAAATGGTAAATTGCCAATGTAAATTGTGAATTATTCCAATTATTTAAATTATTCAAATTAATTTTCTTTGCTTTATTTATTGTGCCAGTCCAGAAGCTTAAACCTAGGGCTTGGCTACTGTCTCTGAGCTTCTTTTTAGCTCAGAGCTAGCACCTTACCACTTGAGCCGCAGCTCCACTTCTGGCTTTTTGATAATTTATTGGCAATATGAATCTCATGGACTTTTCTGCTTGGGCCAGCTTCAAATCATGATTCCCAGATTTCAGCCTCCTGAATAGCTAGGATTCCAGGCATGAGTCACTGGAACCTGGCTCTGATACATTTTTTTAATGTGTTAGGCAATCCTTCAATAATGCTTCATCCTTTCTGCAGACCGTAGGGCTATAGAATAAAATCTTCACTCACAAATTACATCTAACCACAATGGTAGATCTATGTACCATAGTAAATGTAGTACAATAGATTGAGTTTTGGAGCTCTTCTAATTGGGTTTTAGGAATTTGCTACTCTTTGCTTGTAGGGCATTGGCCTGCTGAGGGTTTATCAGATTCAATTAGACTTGGTTGCAAGTTACTGAAACTCCAGATGTCAACAATTCTAGTGGTCAGAAGAGATGGCCGCTTCTATTTCCTCTCACATGCAAGGCTGGGAGAAGGCAGCCAGTGATTGGTGGAATTTTTCAACAGTGATTAGGGGCTCTGCCTTTTCTTTCTTCTTTATCATCCCTAATGGGCCAATGCATGGTATAAAGGTTTTGCTTCTGTTCTCAACACAACATAAACGCCAGCAGCAAGGAGGAAGTCTTCCTTTAAGGACATTCTAGAAGCTTCACGTGGCATTTTGCTTACAGCCGTTGATTGGTTCCTAGTTGCATGACCATCTCTTGGTGCAAGGGTGGCTGGAAAAAGTTGTCTTTATTTTGGATGGCCGTGAGTGCAGCTAAAATTAAGGGAGAGAGTTGGATGATTTGCAGATTCTGTCTCAGAGATTTAGCTTTCAGAGCTTTCAGCCACGTGGACATCGTTTCTCTAAGTCCTCCCCAATTCTTTTTTGTGATTTTTTTTTATTGTGAAAATACCATACAGAGGTGTTACAATTACATGAGCAAGGTAACGAGTACATTTATCAAGCATTGTTGCCTCCTTCTTTGTTTCCCCTTCCCATCCCTTCCCATCTCCCCCCCAACCTCCCCCCCACAAGCGCCAAAGTTGTAAAGTTCATTTTCGACATAACGACTTGTACATCTCATTGTTGCAATGAGTCCACCTGTATCCCTATTTAAACAATTGGTTTTTTCCCTTCCCCAATTCTCTTGTCTGCAGTGTTCATGTGTGTTCACCCACATTGTTTCAAAGAGATGTTTGCTTTCTGTTTACATAGAGGAAGGAGAGGCGGGGTGATATATGTGTCATTCATTATTCATTATTCAAGCCAGTCACAGATCTGTTCTGGTAGTCCCAGACTCAGCCACTGCTGGTCTGGTTACCCATTGTTTCAGGACTGGCTTGGTGGAAATTTGTTATAAGAAGCCATTGCTCCTGGCAGGTGATCTTGTCTGAGATTGGGCTCTTCTTTCCTTGGGTAATTTCCCATTGTGAAGATGTTGAGACAGGGAGTGGGGAGAAAGGGAGAGAGGGGAGGAAAGGAGGGGAGAGGGAAAAGGGGAAAACTCAGAGACTCCTCACAGGAGACAGATTCACACTGAGGGCTGAATTCCAAGCTTCTACTCTGTTTTCAGTTACCTCACAAGTTCAAGTAGGGCATGAACGCTTATCAGCAAAAGTAGCTTTGGAATACCTGGTAACAGTATTATGCTATCCAACTCACTTTGGAGACTGGGAACTGCAACATCATCCCTGATGATGAGCTGAAAGAGCACGCTGTTGTGTGGTTTTCCCAGTCAGAATGTGGAAGGAAAACCCTCATGGCTGAGTCGCAGATATAGTCAGGAACTTGGCCTAGATTTCAGCCAGCATCAAGGGTGTCCTAGGCAACTGAGACAGGCTTGCTCAGTGTCTGTCTTTGTGCCGTAAGGCCCCAAAGAAACAATGTGGAGCCTTGAACACATCCCTGTGCTGGAGCAGCAGCTCTCCATCCTTGAGCCTGTCCATTCTGGAAGGATCTGTGAGGCATATACTCACGATGACTCAAAATCATTATATCATTCAAATATATGATACCTCACAAATATCCGATGGAAGTTAGCCCATACACAAGAGGTTCTAAAGACTGCTTAGTTGTGTGTTCTACAGCCATATTAACAATGTCTCAGAACTGTGAGCACAGGCACAGGAAGCCATCACCCATATACAGCTTAAGTTGTAATAACCAGTAATTCCAACAGAAATCTAAGCACTTTACTCAACAGGGACATTACAGCTCATATAAGTGAAAAGGACCAGGGTAGACCTCACTTAGGCATGTTCCACGTGTTTAGATCATGTGGTTTGGTTTATTTCTTGGCTCTGCTTTCCCGTGTGTTGTCTTCACTCTCACGCAGGATGAATTACTGCCACAAAAGGTAGCTCTTTGGAGTCCTTAATAATATTTAAAGTGTAAGAGAGCACTGGGAATTAAAAAAGTTTGAGAACTGCCAAGATATGTATTCAGTGATGGATTGTGATAGCTTACCTTTCTTTCTTTCATTCCTTGGATACTTCTATGTTTGGGGCACAGATGGGCAGTAGGAATCATGTCTGATATGCTGTGTGTCCAGCTGTGCAGTGCAATTACAGTGAGCTGTACTCCAACCCTATCAAAGAGGTCTCCCAAAGGAAAGACAGGTTTTGTTACCTTCAGAATGATTATGCAGCCCACAAGAACAGAGATAACCTTACTGCATAGTAGGTATTATGTTTGTTCATAAAAATCAAAATTTCTAACTCATTCCCATGAGATGTAACTCACTTAGTTGTCCCATGGACAAATGGGAAGTCTTTAGAATCTTCCCCAACAGATCCAAAGGGAAGGGAAAGAGGCAGTCACAAATCCATCTTGCTGGGCAGATGGGCCTTGAGGCAAATTCCACGTGAAGGTTTTTAGCCTGTTGAGGCTTGGAAAATTCTTTTCACTAAAGCCCAAACCTAATGCTAGTGCTTCTTTGCCTGGGGCAGGGAGTTGGGAAATGACTGTGACAAATTCCCAAATAAATAGATCAACCTCCTAGAGAGTTTTAGAGGCACAGGGTTGTCTAGAAATAACAGCGAAGAGCAGATAATTCAGCTTCTTCCACAAATATGGGGTCCATGATGTAAGGAAGGAAAAAAAAAACCAGACTGAAAAATAGAGACATGGGGTTTTATTTAACCCAATGGAAATGGTTTCTGATTTTTTTGATTCCCCCAAATTGGGTGTGTTCTAGAAAGAGAGATGGTTCAGAAATTTCCTAATGGGTATCAGCAGCCCAGGGTGTGGACCCTATCTTAGGAGACTGCTTCCTTTTGATAACTAGCACATGTTTTTTGTTTTAAAAATAAATGCATGCAAAATTGAAAGGCTTTTCATTTTCAGACATGTATAAATACACAGGGAATACTATAATTGTCTTGGTTTGTTTATAGGACTGTCACAAAACCATATGAAACAGGAAGCTTGTAAATAACAGGCATTTTTTTTTCAAGTTCTGGAGGCTGGCTGGACATTCAAGTTCAAGGTGCTGGCAAATGTGGTATCTGGTTAGGACTCATTTTCTAGTTCCGGTGATGGAGCCTCTCGGGAATCTGCTTTTTAAATGCCTTAATTGGGGCTGGGAATGTGGCTTAGTGGTAGAGTACTTGCCTAGCAGGCATGAAGCCCTGGGTTTGATTCCTCAGTACCACATAAACAGAAAGAGCCAGAAGTGGCGCTGTGACTCAAGTGGTAGGGTGCTAGCCTTGAGCAAAAAGAAGCTCAGGGACAGTGCCTAGACCCTGAGTTCAAGCCCATAAAGTGCATTTATCCCATTTGAGAGGACTTTCTCCTCAGGAACAAATGACTTTTCAAAGGCCTCACCTCTTAATGACATGATCTTGTCAGGCAGGATGAAATGAATATACGAATTTGTAGGGGTAAACATATCTTCAGACAGACCAAAGCTATAGCGAACATCTAGCCAGCTTTCAAAATCATCAGCACATATACAACATTGCTTTGTCTACATTTTCACCCATTTTTCACCCTATAAGACTTAGGGGATCCTATGACAGGCACTCTACTATTTCAAGTAATTATTTTAAAAGATTTTAGAGCCCATAAAATGACAATAACGTGTCTGAATGGTCTCAAACACTGACCTCCACACTCCCACACATCAGAATTGAATAAATCTGGTCAACAGCAACAAAATAGATTATTTTGTGTTTTTTCCATCCCATCATTTCCATCCAACTTCCCCGAAATGAGTCACCTTAATCAGGAATAATTACGGAGCTATTTGGACATCCCCAATGCCAACAGCACAATTGAATTGCTATGCTGAGCTCACAGAATTGTGTATCTTTGTTGAAATTCACAAATGCGCGTGCTTCTCCCTCTCATTCGGAGACCAAATAGCCTCAAGATTTGGCTTGCCATGACCATCTTCACTTTACCCCCAGCTTGTGAAGAAAATCTTTGCCACGTCTGGATTTCTGCACGTGCATTCCCTGAGGTCACATCAGCCGTGAAATGTCATAGTGGTAAGAGCAGAGCGGCATTTCTGCTGCAGAGGACGGAGCTCTGCTGGATGCCCTAATACACAAGGGGGGGGTCACACTGCAACAAGAAAAGGAACAAGCTCCACTTTTCAGATTTACAGCTCCCTGGGCACTTCCTTTGGACTGTGATTGGATCCATGCAAACTTCAGAGGAAAAAAAAAAGAACTATCTCCATGTATAAATAAAAATAACTGAAGTAAAAACTAAATGATTATAGATGAACCCCAAAATACTACGTATATACTCATCTGTTTCTGACTTATTAAAAAGTCGAGTCAGGGACAGACTTAAAAAAAAATCTTGATGCCTCCCTCCATTTCCTTTTTTGGTTGTGCTCTTGTCGTGAAATCTTGCCCAAATTCTGACCTTCTCTTACAGTTGGGATTCTTAAATCACATCTTGCTCATCTGAAAGGCTTGTAACGTAAAGTGTGGTTTTTCCCAACTTCATAGGCCTGGCTATTTATAAAAGAAGCAAGAGTCTGGATCGGAGGCTCCCCTGGCTTCATCGAAGCTTCTAGAGGACGGCTGTGGAGAAAGCCAAGGACCTGCTTTCTGTGGCATCAGGAGGAGGGAGTTCCTCTCACTGCTGCAGGGATCCCACTCTCCCGTCGTCTGTGTCCCTTCACACAGGCAGGTCCCTTGGTACACAGCTCGGGGCATCTCCCAGCCAAAGACAGGAAGACACTCTCGCCAGGCCTCTAACTTCATGGGAGCAAGTGTTAGTCTCTACATGCAAGGATACCCCTGCTCTCCAGACACACATGCCAAGCAACCTCTTCTACACTGGAAAGGAGAGAAAACCCAGCGGGGCTATTCCTCTGTCAGCCTCCTCAGAACATTCTTGCCAGGCCTACAAGAGAGTTGTGAGGGAGAGTTCTGAGTTGTGCAGTGTGGCTTCCACTCAGCCAACAAAGGAACCTCTCTCTCCCATTTCCACAAGCTCCACAAATGGTAAGGAATGATAGCCAGGAACTCTTTCTCACGTGGGATTTAGGCATGGCAGCCTCCTCCTCTTGGGCGTGTGGGGTCTCTCTTGTCATGGAGAACTTTGTGTCCTCTGTGGCTGTCTGCACTTCCTCTTCTGGGTCTGAACAAGCCCTCGATGCCCGCCATGCTCCTTTAGAATGTGCATCTTGTGCAGCACTGAAACTCACCAGACACCATGTTAAAAAATGCTGTCTGTACATGGGCAGGGGAGGGAAAAATGGGGAGAGCATGAGGGAAGGGGTGACACTGTCCAAAAAGAAATGGGCTCTTTACCTCACTTATGTGGCTGCAACACCCTCCGTCTATCACCTGTATCATAAAAATTATTTACCAAAAATGCACACTTTTCTCTCAAGTTTGGGTCTACAACACGATTTAGGGTTAGTAAAGCAATTCTGTTTCCTGGGCATGTCTTGAAGGCTGCGAACCCCACATGTAAATTCATACGTAGAGCCGAAGAGGGAATAGGAGCAGTACCCAGACTGCAGTGAAGATGCTGCTTATCTTGTAGACACAGTGGGGCTGCCTCAACACAGAGATCACCTTCTATTCTTGCTGTAGGAGTACCTGTGTGATTTGGAAATCAGACCTGGGGGCTAATTTCATTTATTTGGAACACCTACATCAAGTCCGATCAACCCAAAGGCTTTCAACCCACCCCCCAGGAATATTTTTAGACTGTCTTTGCTGTTGGCATCGGATCTCAGATCCCATCATCAATACTGGTACAAAAAGCGTTGGAAGAAAAATACATTTCGCCTGATGTCTTGAAAAGCTGTTTTGAAAGAACCTCTCTGAAATGTTTTCCGGCTGTTATTTCCTTTCTGAATAATCTGAGCCTAATTCAATTTGTGGACCTTGCTTTTTTTTTCTAGATTTTTTTCCCCAAAAGGCAAATGTTCCACAGATGGTTCTTTACAGTCTCTCTCTATCTTTGTCTCTGTCTGTCTGTCTCTGGTTCAGCTGGTTTTGGCTGAGACTTTTACTGACTTGTAAATAGATGAGCCTGTCAGTACCAGGAGAACTATTTCATGGTGCTTCAATTACATACCATAGTGCAGTCTAGCAGGCTGTTGTGTAATCTCTGACAGTATTGGGGAAGGCAAGTCTCCTGGATGAGTCAGAGCTGGCCCAGTATACTACCATGTTACTATGAGGGAGGCAGAGCCAAGAACCGCCCATGGATTGCGGTTAAGAAACCAACAGAATTTGCCTTTGGAAGCTATCCCATGCTTATGCATCACGACAACTATAAAGCGATCTGGGTCCACACATGCAACTTCCCTTCTGGCTTAATCATTTTCTTCCTCGGCTCTCATTCCCAGTGTGGTTGGCAGTAATGTTACAGATGAGACAGGATAAACAGGCTGGAGAAGTGGGAATTCAAAACACCAATTGTCAGCTGGCCAGAAACAGAAAAGAATCAAGAGTCCCCGAGTCATGTTGGGACAGGGAGAAGCCATTGCAAAACAGGTACAGATGGTAAATGCATGTTGACGAGGTGGGTTGGGTACATGAACTCCCACTTCTCCCCTTCCAACGCTAGAAGCAGCCTCCAACTTAAAGAAGCGGATGCAGACTGCGGAAGGAACCCATACAGAGAGCAAGTTTCATATTTGTTACCTTCCAGTTTTCTTCCAGAATCTTCTTCTCCCTTCAGATATTTTCTTTCCCCCATTGGCTGGCTATCAGCTTGATTCTTGCTAAAATGTTACTGGAGACGTTTCATTTGGTATTATTTTAGGATGTGCTCTTTTCGAAGGAGATTACAGTTGGCCCAGCTCCAGCCCTACCCACTCTGAGGATGTTCAAGACCCTTCTAAAAAAAGACGTAGGGAGGGTAGTAACAGATGCTTCTAATGCCAGCGCTTGGAAGGCAGAGGCAGGAGATTGGTTAAGTTTCAGACCAGAGTGAGCCATGTAGTGAGACAGTTTTGTGTGTGTGCCAGTGCTCAGGCTTGCAGTCAGGGGCTCATGCTCTCATTTGGCTTTTTTTTTTGCTCAAGTCTGGTGCTTAACCACTTGAGCCACATCTCCATTTCTGGCTTTTTAATGATTAATTGGAGGTCAGACTTACAGAGACTTTTCTTCCTGGGCAAGGCTTTGAACTATGATCCTCAGATGCCAGCCTCTTAAACAGCTAGGATTATAGGCACAAGTCACCAGCACTGGACTTGAAACTCTGTCTTAAAAAAACAAAAAGGTTAGCTGGATGCCAGTGGCTCATGCTTCTAATCCTAGCTACTCAGGAGGCTGAGGTCTGAGGATCATGGTTCAAAGCCAGTGTGGGCAAGAAACTCTGTGAGACTCTTATCTCCAATAAGCCACCAGAAAACTGGAAGTGGTGCTGTGGCTTAAGTGGCAGAGTGCTTGCCTTGAGCTGAAGAGCTGAGGGACAGTGCCCAGGTCCTGGGTTCAAGCCCCCATAACTGACAAAAAAAGTTTGGGAGGGCTGGGGGGGATAATGAAAGGGGGTAATATTAAGATGCATTGCACTTACAAACTGACACGTTGAATGGTAACCCCTTTGTACAACTATTTAAATAGATATAAAATTTAAAAATAAAATAGTTTGTAGAATTTGCATTTAACCTATGTACATCCACTGCCACACTTTAAATCTCTAGGCCACGTATAGTTCTTAATACAATGGAAATGCTAGATGAATCATTGTTACATTGATTGGAGAATGGTAAGTTTATAAAGTATGATGTGTTCAGTACTAATGCAGTGTTGTTGTTTTTCCCCAAATACTCTGATGTGCCATTGGTCTAACCTATCTAACCTATGTCTGTGGACATGGAAAAGAGGACTAACAATACTTCCAAAAAATTGGCAAATACTCTGCACTGAATAATCAGGATGCAAGAGCCATATGTGAATTCTTGGCTCCCGTCAGTGTTCAGATAATTTCCTCTTGTCTTGCTCCATCCAAAGTGTAGAGTACGGGTCCTGTGGCTGAGATGAGAGTCAGTGCTATTCTCAGATCAGCTCAGAGAACAGCAGCACAGACATTCCTGGGAACTTGCTAGAAGGCAAACCTCAAACCCCTTGAATCAGAACCTTCATCCTCATAAAAAAATCTTCAGATGAATCAGGTGCACAATCAAGTCTGAGAAATACTGATTGAACCAAGTGATTTTCAAACTACTAGCAATAAGTCATAAAATTTATTTAGTGGTTGTGATGAGAACTGTTTTGCTTTCACTAAAGTTATTGATTTGCTAAGAAAATGTATCCACAACAGCAACAACAAGGTCAAGTAAAATGATTATTCATTCATAAAGCTCCCGACTCTTGAGATAAGCTCCTTTTAAGCAGACAACATAGTTCCATCCTCATTTATACTAGCAATTTATTACTTCTTATGTATCACCTTGGATCATGTTTTCTGGATTACCATGTGATTAGGATGAAGTATTGACAAGTTTTCTCTCCCTTGGTGACCAAGATTTTAAAGAAAGAATTGTATAGATGAAACATGAGAGTATGACCTGAATATAGGCAAATATTGTAAAATGTCTGTTTCAATTATGTGTGTAAGCATTTACTCATTGTGTAGATTGTGTATTTTCCCAGTGGGTCATGGTCAAAAACATTTGAAATCTGCTGATGCTATGATTGGCTGGTTACTCCCCAAAGCATTCTGTGCTCTACCCACTAATCAAGTTAACCTATGAGACCAATGCCTGTAGACACCCAAACCACAGCATGCTTCGCTATGCTACTTATGCTGTTACACAGCTTTGTAAGAAATACATGAAAATGAATGACTATGTAATAAGCTCTTTTTTCTACTTCTTGCTTCTAGAAAAGAATTCTCAAAAATAGCATGCTTTAGTTTATTAGAAAAGGAGTTAATCTATTATATTTCCCTTTTCTAGTCTTGACTCTTGGTTTTCTCTGAGCCATACCTAACACTAACTGTATTAGCTTTGTTGTTTTTTTCATTTTCCTTTTCACTAAAGAGAAGACTATCTTAATAGTATCTCAGTACCTTTGCCAGTTACCTTACAACAGAGGGCCAAAAAGATTAGAACACTGGACAGAGGCAAATAGCCCTGTGTTGAGACAATCTTTGTGTGCACTACAGAGATCTAGTCTGTAATTATATAGTGGGGAGAGAAGGGGGGGCCATGTATCTGTGCTACATTGAACTCATGAATTGAATCAATACAGTGAATTAGTGTTTGTTCTGAAGCTCTGGGATATTATTTTACCTTTTAGTAATAAAGGTACCTACCTTATAGAGTTGTGTGAAGTCTTTATGCTAGTGAAATTCAAACCTACCTTACAGAGTTGTGTGAAGTCTTTATGCTAATAAAATCCAATGTATTATAACATTTACACCCAACTCTTAGGGTACATGGGGAACTGCAGCAGATACCAGGCAGAGAGAAACAAAGTTTCTCCTCCCAAGGCCTGTTCTAGCAAGGAAGCGGATAAATCGGTATCAAGTTTTTAGAGAGGTAAACAATCCATAAACAAGTACATTGCTCCACCAGTCTCTTGATGGATTTCCCCAATCTCAGTTGGGCTTCAGAAACCCTCCTTGGGTCCATGAGAAGCTACAAAGCCTCCCCCAGGACAGTAAATGCTTTCCTCTGCTGCACCAAGGCCTTTCCCAGCCCTCTTTTGAATCGCCTCCTCTGTCCAGCCACACACATCCCATGGATATTCCTTGAACAGAGAAAGTAGGTCTAGGTCAAGATGCTGCTAAAAATCTGTGTGTGGAGTATTCTCTCCCCAAATATCTACATGGCTGACCTCTCCTTCATTTCTCTGTTCAGATGGCATGTTTGCTCCTGAGGCCTTTGACAAGACCCCTACCATTAATGCAGATTCTCTACCCTTCAGCACTCTATTCTGACACCTTCATTCCCTGCCCCGCCCCTGACCCAGGGTGCTCTTTTCTATATCCGTATGCAGGGTGATGGTTAATTTTCTGTATCCACAAGGTTAAGACACAGCGCCAAGTTAGTGCATCATTATCCTTGGTGTTTCAGTGAATGGACTTATTTGATGGAATTAATATTTAAATGAATTGACTTAGGGCAAATCAGATTATTCTCCATAATGTGTTTGTGAGGAAGGGGCTCAGTAATCAAAGGCCTTAATTACCTCTTCCAAGCAAGAAGAAATTCTGCCAGGACACTTAGCTTTGGACTTGAAATTTTCCTTGACAGATTTGGGATGTCAGCCTCTGGAGTTGCATGAGACAATTCCTGAAATCTTAATCCCAGTAGCTCTCTCTCCATATTGTTTCTTGGGTGACACCGACTGATAGATGTGTGTGTTTGTCTTCCTAGACCAGATGTAAGGACCCCAAGAATAGGAATAGCATTATTTACTTAGCTAATCATGTCCTCTAGAAGATTTTGTTGAATGAAGTGAACAAATAAGAATTTCAAAGTGGAAAAATGCAATTAGAGAAAGTGATGAGAATTAATGGCTGGGAAGAAAGTTTCCTATTTACTGTATTGAATAGTGTCCCTCCAATTTATGTCTTCTTGAAACCTCCAAGTGTATCTTTATTTGGGACCAGACAGAATCTACTTAAATTGAGATGAGGTCATCCTAGATTAGGATGCCTTTAAGAGAAGAGAAACCAAGTCAGTCACTGGTGGCTCACACCTGTAATCCTAGATACTCAGGAGACTGAGATCTGAGGATTGTGGTTCGAAGCTAACCTGGGCAGGAAAGTCTGCAAGACTCTTATCTCCAATTAACCCCTAAAAAAGCTAGAAGTAGAGCTGTGGCTCAAGTGGTAGAGCACTAGACTTGAGCAAAAAAGCTCAGGGGCAGTGCCCAGGCTTCTGAATTCAAGTCCCAGGAACAGCTCAAAAAAAGAAAAAGAAAAGGAGAAACATCAGACCTGGAAGACTCAGAATGCTGTTACACCACGCAAATAGAGACACAGGCACGATGGAAGAACAGCATACGACAAGGGAGACAAATAGCACCAAGCAGTGGGAGGCCAGCAGACACTGGACAGCGGCATGGGATGACACCTTCCTGACCTCCAGAGGATGCAGATTCTGCTGGAAACCTTGCTTTCAGGTTTCTGGCCTCCAGAACTCCGTGAGCAAGTGGACCACATGTTCTGAGACATCCAGTCTTGGGCACTGTTATGGTCTTGGAAACAGACCGACCCCTTAACCACTTCCCTGAGCTGTAGTGGCTTATATGTCCTTGAAGAGCTGTCGTCCCCTTGTAGACCATCCAGGCTCAAGGTGCTTCCCACTGGACCATCTTCATGCAGCCTTGCACCCAGACATGTATGAGGCTCATGACTGGGAAAAGCTGCACATGGAACTGAGGCAGGGAGCTTCAACCTTCTAGGTTGCCAGAGCATAGCATGCTTTTTAAATCTTCAGTCTCTTGGTTAAGAGAACATAACAGAGATTATGCTGGAAATCAAGGCAGGAGCGCGTGACATTCCCCAAATAGGATAGTGGGGTGTGGGGAGACATTCACTCACCCTCTTAGTTAAGGTCTGACAGTATTCACACAAAGATTTCCATTGTCCACTGCTTCACACAGAACATCCATGAAGCTTCTCTCTGCCAGAGGCCATGAGGTCTTGTGTAGCCTGTGTGAGCTGTGTGTGACTGTGGGAAGGAGCCCAGGATGGGCCCTTATTGGCTCTCCAGTACCCAGCACATTCCCTTAGGGTGCTAATCAGAGTCTATAACTGCATATTAATGTGATTAAATTATTTTGTCTGGAAGGATACTTATCTGTTCAACCAAAAGTCCCCATGGGAGCAATAGAATTATGACATGTTATTCCACATTGTGTGTGTAGCTCATAACACAATATCCAGCTCCCAACAGGCATTTAACAAGTATTTACTAAAGGAAAGTGAAATGTGTAAATATATAGATTATTTCAGGATACTAATGGCACACTGAGATGGTGAAAATCTCCTAGGAGCAGTCCCTCCCTCCCTCCCTCCCTCCCTCCCTCCATCATTCCCTCCCTCCCTCCCTCCTTCCTTCCTTCCCTTTCCTCCCCACCCCATACAGTCCCTTATGGTCTAGTGCATAAAGGTTTCTATCCTCTTGCCATACAACACTGTAATTATCAACTCCAAGACCTTCTTTCTCCCAACTCTATTTAGCCTCTCTCTCTCTCTCTCTCTCTCTCTCTCTCTCTCTGTCTTTCATGGGTAGTCTACATTCTCTCCCCAACCCCCCAAAGCAAATCATTTGAATTTCTAGTGGAAAACAGTCAGAGCTGAATGTACACTGAAGTCACTCTGGGTACAGTAGTGGTGGGCATTGGGGTAGCTAGCAACCCTTCCAGACCCCAGCACTCTCAAAGAGCCCCTAATTTAAGAATCCCATTTCAGGGGACTCAGAGCTACAGAAAGATCTCGTAAGGCCCAGCCTCAGGGGGTGCATGGGCCTTCAGACCTTGATTTAGACTCAGACCACTTCTAGCCCTCAGGGAGCGATGGATCCCCAGTGCACCCCAGTTCTTGAGAAACGTCGTTCTCTATCTTCCCACATTCGCATTCACATGGTACACAGTGTCCATCCGCAGGACTGGTGTCAGGACACAACACAGTAGAACCATATAAGAAAATAACTTTGTTATTAAGCACATACATTCATAGAAAAGTACTTCATAGTATCACATCCATTACTGGTTGGAATATTAGCTCAACTGTGGTATGACCCAATATAAATAATGAGCAGAGTTACAGAAGCATATGATAGTCACTGGGAGATGCAAACCCACCTGAAAATTCCCTGGGGAACGCAGGGAATTTTACATGTAGTGAAAGGATTCTTTCCTATGGTTTCTTTACAGCAGGAACATTTGCAGAAGGACAATGCAAAGCCCATGATTGCATGCATTAACAACTATAGTCATTGTGGTTTTGTTTTCCCAAATGGAAAATTATTTTTTTGGTTTGTTATGAAACCTACACGCTGACGGTGCCAGGAAACATTTCATCTAGTTCCCCGAATTCATGATTAATAGCTTCAGATGGTTCTATTCTATTAAGTGTTTGGGCCAGCCTTCAGGAAGGCTGCCTGGAAGATAAGTTCTCAGAATGAGGCTGCAGTGGTGCGCGCTCTCTCTCTCTCTCTCTCTGTCTGTCTCTCTCTGTCTCTCTGTCTCTCTCTCTCTTTCTCTGTCTCTCTATCTCTCCCTCTCTCTGCAGGACCCAGGGATGGAACTGGAGAGGGGAAACACATCCAAAATAGAATGAGGAATTGCAGCCTGAAAACATGAGGTGCTGGTCATGGAAAGGGCTGTCCCCTGTACTCTTGGGTGTGGCTACAAGAGGGCCAACAGTGGTCCTGAATAATGGAAAGGAAACATGACCCAGCAGGGTATTCTGTACCTGATTTTTGGTGGACTGACACTTCCCTCCCTTCTCCCAAATGCCAATGAGCATTTATTTTCTACTCATGCTACACCCATGTCTGAGTTTACACAGCAGAAATGACTTTAGTCAATGGGTGGTAGGTGTTGAAAATCAACACAGGAGGTGAAAAAAAGGCAGACTCCTCTTTGTGCCCCTATTAGCACAAGAAAGCTGGGAATCTCTCCCTTTGGAACTGGGAAGGGGAAAAGGTTTTCCTCATACTAAAGTGCATGCCCTCCTTCTACTACCTGCAGTCGACTTTTATTCCCACTGCTTTGCAGTAGCATAGGTGAACTTATAACTAACTTATGACTAACCAGAACTCTCAGTTCTGGTTAGGAAGATGCAAAAAAAAAAAATGAAGTCACCATGTCTACTAAAGAGTTCAAGAGGTACATAAAAGTCTATTTTCCCTCATGAAACATGAACTGATTTAGTATATCTGTGGCAAGTTTCATTCTTACTCCTAATGTTTTTTCATGTTTTGTGCAGAAGCCCTGTTTAAACATCAAAGCTTTGATTTTTTTTAAAAGCCCCAACTAAGACATATTAGAGATAATGATACCTTAGGAGGTCTTATCTTAGAAAAATATAATTTGGGCCTAAAGAGTATACATTTGATCATATAGTTACCCAAGTTTTGAAAAGCTGAAGATAGTAATGACTTTCTAAATGGATACAGCCTAGCAGTTTGATATTACAAAATACAGGCTATTATGAGTTTTGCTGGAAATACTTACCTGGAATAGTCTCACAAATCATAGCTATTATAATGTTCCATTCATTCTTTTAATATATTATCCTGGGCTCTTACCAAACTTACAGTTATCTTGCATTTTTATAAGCCTTTGGCAGTAAAGATTATATTTCTAAACACAGTTCACTGTCCAAAAAGTCAAGATAATAAAAAATTTTCAGGAAAAAATTAAAGATGGAGCAAATCATCTCTCATAGAACCTGTGCATAATTTTCTTTTAAACATGCATGCATCCATGCATCCATCCACCCATCCACACCTTTTAAATACTGCATTCTACAAGCAGCAAACATTAAATAGATTCCAGGCAGGACCCTGCAGCTGTGGCTTCCACCCCTTCACAAATGTGTGGTTCATGATAAATGCCCAATTCTGTAGAGACAGAGGGGGATGAAGGGATGACAGAAAGCAAACCTAGGACTGCATTTGTCTTCATCTCTAAAAATGCTAGTGGACAGTCACAGGGAATTTGGCATAAGTAAGAAATAGCAGTCCCAAGACTGTATTTTGGACAGGATTGAAAGGAAGGAAGCACTTGAGCTTTGTAGACAGAGCCCTTTCCTCCTATTTGTCAGCAAGAAGATTAAAAAGTGTCACACAAAGTCACCACCTGTGGTTACCTTCCAAAAGTTTTCACTGTAGGGGAATAATATAGGTTAAAAAGAAATGGGAGCTGGGAGCTAGTGGCTCCCACCTGTAATCTAGCTGAGGTATAAGGATCGAGGTTTGAGTCTAGTCCACACAGGAAAGCATGTGAAACTCTTATCACCAATTAACTACCAAAAAAAAAAAAGTGGAAGTGGGGAGTGGCAGAATGTTAGCTTTGAGTAAACCAGCTAAGGGATAGAACCCAGGCCCAAGGTGGGGGAGGGAAGAGAAGGAAGAAATTGAGAATTTCTGCTGAGCACAGAAAATCCATATTTTTCCATTTCCCTATTCAAGAGAATTCTCAACAGTCTATTATTCCCGTTATGTGGGCCTGACTCTAAACAAGAGCCTCAAATGCCCTGGAAGAGCAAATTTACCTGCCTCCACGAATTAGGCTTCAATGGGGTCCCTCCTCTCTTTCCTTTTGCCCACAGCCTAGGCTAACACCCTCCTTCCAGCCTTGAACCCCACTCTGCAATTGTCAACTTGCATCATGACCCAATGATGTGTCTCTGGACGACTGGTCTGAGCCAGGGAATTCTGCACCTCTTTCTAAAGGTCAAACCACTTTATTTAACAAATCATCTGTGCTGTATGGAGCAAGGTACGCCTATAATCAAACAGTTTCTAAGAAAGTTTTCTTTTTCTCGTAGTACTGGGGCTTGAACTCAAGACTTTCAGTGTTCTAGGCAAGTGCTCTACCACTTGAGCCACACACCCCCAGCCCTAAGCAAGGAACAAAATGGATTTTATTCCCATCTACTCGTTGTAAAAGAAGATTTTTTACACAGCCAGAGGAACTATCTTTTCCACGTAGGACACTTATAAATAGGTGATATGACCCTCTAATTGTCCTATGTAGAGTTCAAAATATGGCAAGTTATATGACAGTAAAAATGTATGACTATAATTCTTCTCCATTTCCCCTAATCTCCACTCCTAAATTTTCTCCTTTCTGTAACAAAATATGAGTGACAAACCTGGATAATGAGATGGAATATTTTAAAATTGATTAGCTTGTCAAGAAAGATCCTCCTCCATCCCCTTTTAAATGAAATGGTCTTGTCTACTTTGAACACACTTGTTTTTAGACGTAGCCACACATTTTTTAAGAGCTCACTTGGCAAATCCCAATCCCCTCTCCCCCTTTTGGTATTCCGCCTAATTTTACGATATCGTGAGAGTAATTGACAGAAATCCAACAGATCATGGAAGAAGCATGATCTACACCATCCAATGTCCCTCCACAGGAAGTGCGTTCATTCGCCATGTGCTATCTAACTCCAGCAGGGCTCACTGAGACTTGGAAAACAGTATTTGGAAGAGGCCTAGTGGGAAAGAAGGAATGAGAGGAAAGACAACAAAATGTATCCTGTAGGCCTCCAGTGGCTTTTTCTTTAGATGCTTGAACTGCAGGACAAGGGGCTCTTTTGCCGCTGAAGATGTAACTATGTGCTATGGGTACAAGTCTCTGGGGCCCCCCAGGTCTCTTGCCTCCGTTCCTCTTGGATAGTCATCTCCAGAGCCAAAGTCCACGGTCTCTGGGTAGCTGGAGAATTCCTGAGGCGAAGGGAACTCCTCTGCCGAAGAGTGAGTCCGGTGCCCGAACACCTGTTCCTGCAGCTCAGCGATGTCGTTGCGGATATCAGCCAGCATAAGCAGCAGGAAGTCGAATGACCCTGGGGGTCCCTGGGCACGTGGGAGAAATCAAAGCTATGATTTATGGCAGACTTGCCCTCACCCCAGTTATAGCCTTCTGGCTGTTAGTATGTAGATTAACAGCCTGGAACCTTCCAGATTGTTCTCTAACTTCCCATCTCACATAGAACTGGTGACATACTCCCCTGTTTCCCCTCTCCTAACTCCAGGCAACCACCAATCTGCCAGAAGAATATGAGAACAACCTTCTGAGGTATGCTCCAAAGGAATGCGGAAGTCACTGTGAGGACCGTAGAATAGAGGCTAGATTTCGATTGGGTTCGAGTCTCAGCTTTGCTACTGGAAAGCTGTGTGGTCATGGGCAAATCACTTGATTTCTCTGAGTTTCAGTTGCCCATTTGGAAAATGGGCATAATAATAACAGTCCTGCCTTTACAGACTGTCAGAGTTCAGACACCAACATGTAAGTAACTTAATCCACGTAAAAGGTTTAGAGGACACTAAAAGTGCAAAACGTTATCAGCTATTCTTTAAAAATGACATTTTAAAGATAGTTTTGAGAGCATGGCTTGCAAACACCAAATCCTAGCTGGGCATTGGTGGCTCACACCTGTCATCCTAGCTACTCAGGAGGCTGAGCTCTGAGGATCATGGTTCAAAGCCAGCCCAGGGAAGAAAAGTCTGTGAGACTCTTATTTTATGTCCAGTCAGAAAAAGCTGGACATGGTGCTGTGGCTTATATGGTAGAACACTAGCCTTGAATGAATGCTCAAGTCCTAAGACCAAGCCCCAGGACTGGCATAAAAAACAAATAAACAAACAAAAAAGCCCCCAAATCCTTATTGGCTAGAAAAGGTCCAAATAAGAACTTCATATTTTTCCTATTTATTAAACATCTATTATTGCTATATAGTATTTATTAAACTTTTTATTTTTGTGCTGGTACTGGGGCTTGAACTCAGAGCCTTGTGCTCTTACATAGCTTTTTTGCTCCAGATTGGAGCTCTACTACTTGAGTTACACTTCCAGCTTTTTGATGGGTTGTTTGGAGATAAGAATCTCTCAGATTTTTCTGCCTAAGCTGGCACTGAATTGAGATCCTCAGATTTCAGCCCACTGAGTAGCTAGGATTATGAGTCAGGGGTCCCCAGTTTTACTAAGCTTTAATTTCCATGTCATCAACAACAGCAACAACAACAACAACAAAGCAATAACAACGTGTTGAAGCTCCACGACCACCATCAAAGTATATACACATATCTCCTGGATCTGGTGTAAAAGCTTAAAGTACAATGATGCAATGGCATATACCACAAAGCATACAGGTGCAGTGTTTTTATGTCAGCTCACACTCATAATAACCAGTGTGGCGGATCACACTCACTATCAAGCCTGCTGAGAGGTGAGGAAATGAATGACCAGAGATGTTAAGAGATGTGGTTACCAAGCTGCCCGGGCTAGCTTTGAACTGTGATCCTTGGGTCTTAGCCTCCTGACTAGCTAGGATTATAGGTGTGAGCCAGTGGAGCCGGGCTCATGTCCATTTTGAATTTCCTAGATGCTTATGTCTACAGGGGGCTAATTTCTTCTTCCATCCCAAGTCAGGACCACCCACTGCCTGGTAGACTGGTCCTTTCAGGTATGTTATAATATACTTGGAAATAGTATATAATATATAGTGGGACTGGTGAGTAGATACTTTGTATAAAGATTAGCTGAGATAAAAGAAAAAGTAACCAGAGAAAACAAATTAAAAAAATGAAACCCAAACCAGCGATTAAAGGCCTCTATGATTCTCCCTAATTTCAGAGTTCTGCTGGGAAAGGCAGAGTGACAGCTGGGAGGGTGCGTTGTTTCTCTGGTTAAGACCCTCTTAATCACTCTTAGAGGTTGAGAGCTACATTCCTGCACCCCCCCCCCCCCAGCTTGACAGGAAGTACCACTTACTGGAGATCCTCTGGGCCCAGGTGCTCCTCTCTCTCCCTGGAAACAGAAAGGTCGAGGTTAGTGTTCAGAACACACAGATGTTGTCTCCATAGTCTCTATTCTAGACACCCACCATCCATCTCCCTGTGCAAACCAGGCCTTTTCTATAGGAAACAAATGTGGGATTGAAGCTAGACTCATGGGACCAATTAGTTGAACAGAACTGCTTAGGTCAAGTGTCTCTCTGCCAAGTTCCCCTAAGGCCATATATTTTTTAACCAGATCTGACAAGAGGAATACTTGTATGTTCAGGCAGCGTGTAAAATAACAGACACATTCTAAAGCAACGCACGCCAGCTTCTCTAAGAGATCGGAAAGCAGTTGGCTTGAAAAAGTGAAACAGAACTTCTGTTCTTGACTTCAAGCAGGGAAATGAGGGCCCAGGCAAAACCATCCTCCAAAACAAACATGGTAATGAGCAAAACCAGTGTAGCCAGCACAACAGAGAGGTCAGGGTTATATTCCTAGTAATGAGACTGGTGACTGTTTTTTCCTTTTTGCTTTCAGTGGTAGTTCCATAACATAAAAATAAACATAAAATCAAACATACAAATAAAAGAGTCCTGCTTTTTAGATTTTGGTCTCCTTTTGCTTTTTTTCTTTTTCTTTTTCTGTCAGTTGTGGGGCTTGAACTTGGGGCCTGGGCACTGTCCCTGACAGTGCCACTTCTGATTTTCTAGTAGTTAATTAGAGATAAACGTCTCACAGACTTGCCTGACCAGGCTGGCTCTGAACTGTCATCCTCAGATCTCAGCCCTCTGAGTAGTTAGGATTACAGATTACAGGTGTGAGCACTCAGCTTGTTCTCATTTTTTATTTTTATTATTTATTTATTTATTTATTTTTGCCGGTCGTGGAGCTTGAACTCAGGGTCTGGGCGCTGCCCCTCAGCTCTTCAGCTCAAGGCTAGTGCTCTACCACTTGAGCCACAGCGCCACTTCCAGCTTTTTCTACTTATGTGCTGAGGAATCAAACCCAGAGCCTCATGCATTTGAGGTAAGCACTCTACCACTGAGCCACCTTCCCTGCCCCCTCATTTTTTATTTTTTTAAAGTAAGTTATGAGTATACTTTATCCAAAGTGCTTTGGGACAGAAAGTGTTTCAGATTTTGGAGCTCAATGAATTTGAAATATTTGCAAAATTTTTCTGATTGAACATCCTTCATCTGAAAAGCTGCTTCAAACTCTCCCTCCCACTCCATTTGTTTTTCTTTGAGGCTGGCCTCAACCTCAAGATGTTTATACCTCAGCCTCTCATGGTCGGTTTTTTTGGCATGCACCACCACGACCAGAAAAATCCTGATGCTTAAAATCTATGATCAGCTTAAAAACCTTTTTGAGCATCATGTTAGTGCTCTAAACGTTTAGGGTTTTGGAGCACTGGGATTTTTGCTATCTGTGGTTCCATTCTGCCCTAGGTAATGTGTGGATGTAAACAGTTGCCTGTTGAGCTTGACCAGATGTCTGTGTAGTGGGTGGTAGCAGAGAGACCCTCAGCTATATGGACCCTGTTTACAAGGCTTACCTTTGAGCCATCTCTTCCTGGTGCCCCTGGCGGACCCTATGAGACACAAGGATCTGGTTTAACTGGAGGAAAAAGCACAGGACAAGAATCACCTTCTCCAACCACAGTAGCACACCTCTGCTAAGATACTGACCACAGGGCCCCTCCGGCCTTGCTTAATGTGGGACAGATCCGGAGACGGTCCCATGGGTCCCATGGAGCCCCGGGGGCCAGGCTGCCCGGGAGGGCCAGGCCTACCTGGAAAGCCCGGGCTCCCTTTGGGTCCTGGTGAGCCTGTAAGGAAAGAACACATCCCCTGAGAAGACTCTGGCTGACAGGTTAAGTCCACAGTTCATGCAACCGCTGCTCCCCAACCCTGTTTTTCTGTGCTAGGTCTTCAACTCAGGGCCTTAAACACTGTCCCTGAGCTGTTTTTGCTCAACGCTGGCATTCTAACACTTGAGCCAACAATTCCACTTCCAGCTTTTTAGTGGCTATGTAAAGAGTCTCACAGCCTTTTCTGCCCAGGCTGGCTTTGAACTGCAATCCTTGGATCTCAGATTCTTGAGTAGCTAGGATGACAGGTGTGAGCCACCGGCATCTGATTGGCTCTTGCCCCTTGCATTATGCCTTCTGCCTTCTGGCAGCTCCACTAACATGCCTCATGAGAATATTAATGCAACACCATCGTCTTCTCCATCTTCCTCTCCTTTCATGGACCAGTAGGCTCCTCAATCTCAAGTCAGAAACCTGAGATGCTTCCCACAGTCTGTCCTTGGTTCAGAGAGCAGCGCCACTCTCTCAACTACCAAAGTCAATGGATTCTGACCCAGCGTAGCTTCTGGTGTGGTTGCCAGGCTGTCATTCAGCATGGACTTGGGCTTAACTTCTATTTACAGGTGAGAGAAACCCTATAGGCTTTTAAGCTTCTCTAATACATCTTAATGGAGAGCAACCCAGCACTAGAAATAAGAAATGAGAATTTCTTCATGCGAGAGGGCCTGGTCCATTGTGAATCTCACTCATCCTCAGTTACCTCTCTGCTCCTGCAAGGACCCTGGACAGCTCAAACCATGTTAGACACCAGATAGCAGAATTGCAAGAAAAGCTAGCAAGTCATTTATGAAGAAAACAGCTGGGCCAGGTGATACGCGCCTGTAATGTTAGCACTCGGGAGATTGGTGCAAGAGGTTTGGGAGTTCAAGGTCAAGCCTGGGTTATGTAACAGAGACTTTCACAACTCACAGAAATCAAAACAAATACAAACAAGAGAGAGAGAGAAGAAAAGCAAGAAAAGCAAATCTTTCCTACTCTGACAGCTGTCTTGTTCTAGTGGTATGGTGTGGACATTCATCTGGAGATGAGATTCCTCTACAGAAGCAGAAACTCCTCTTACAGTGGGGGAGGAAATGCTATGCCAAGAAGAGATTCCTGTCATCTCCAAAATCAATCAAGATGCATTGTACTTATAAACAGACATGTGGAATGTCAGCCCCTTTGTACATCTACTTAAAGATAATACAATACAATTTAAAAAGTCAGAAGCTGCCTGTGTGTGGCATATGCTGGAGGAAGTCCATGCCTGTCTAAACAAGCTCAGGTCAAAGACATGAACAATCTAAAGCCCTTGGCCAGTTCTTCTCTGTCTAGACTGAGCACCAGGCCTCCTGTGCTTGAGAAAAGCCAGGAAGTATAAGGACATAGAAACCATACAGATCCATTTGGAAGAGTTCTGAGCCTACGTTCCTGCTTTATCCTCCCAGCTAAAACCTACCCATTCCCTTCTGGCTCGTGCAAACTCCATCATTTTTCTGTATCCGTACCAAGGCCCCAAACCCTATCCCCTACAAGCTAATGTAACCTCTCTCTTCTTCCAGGTCCCAGGGCAGAAAGCATGTGGTTCTTCATATTTGGCAGTATGTTCATATTCTTGACTCTATTTGCATTCACCACATGTGTCTTGCTAGGATGGTAGGAGGCCATTTGGAATACCTGGCACTGCTAAACTCTGGTAACCTGAGATAAGACAGTTATTTAGACTCACATAAGCACTGATATCATATTCTTTTGTGAAAAATTCTATTGATCTGTCTGTGCAGAGGCTCATAATAAAACATAAAACATCTTGTAGTTATTTTTAAGGTCTTATCGCATATTTCCTGGGTCTTTGCTCTTCTTGCCCAGGCTAGTCTGGACTGTGATCCTCCTATTTTAGGCCTCCTACAAAACTACTCTGTCAAGTGTACAGCACCATACCCAGTATTTTATTGATATGGGGCTCTCAATAGCAATTTGGGGTACCTGGTCTTAAACTGCGATTCTCTTGATGGTTGCCTCCTGAGCCACTGAGTTATTAAGCTTGGCCTACTGCCTACTTTTAAAGAAAAATAAATAGATAGGCAAAACTGTGAATATAAATATAAATATGTTACAATATCAAGGGAAGGGGAATGAGAACTGGGAAAAAGTGGAAACAAGGGGGTGGTCATGGGTTAGCAGAACTGAGTGATAACACTGTTCTATTTTTGTATCTGTTAACTTCTTTCTAGTATAAAGTTTAAAAATGCAGTTATTATTGTGTGTTTCTCTAGTTTAAAACAATCTTTAGACCCATTCCTACTTCCTCAGGACCCCTCCCGGCACAGGTGTGTGCCAGCCCCCAACACCTGTTTTACTCCTCACAGTAGAAGCCCAAGAACACCACCCAGCCCCGCCGTGCATGAGTTCTCAGCAGGCCCCTGCTGGCTCTCTCAGCCTCTGGGGGCCTTTCACACACTCACCAGGTGGGCCCTGGCCCCCAGGTAGGCCAGGAGGTCCTGGAAGGTAGGTGTTTGAGGCCAGTACCTTATCCCCAGTGACATACTTGCCGAGCTCAGCAGCATTGTTGGGGAGCAGGGCAATCTACAAAGAGAAGAGGGGAACAGTAAAGCTTTGAAGACAGATTACCCACTGTGAGGGAGCAACTGAAAGGTGGACTCTGACACTGGGCAGACTCCCGCTGAAACCTCAGGCCTCTTGTTTTCTGCCTATGGGATCTGGACTTCCTCATCATAAGACTGGTCTTTGAACACCTACAGGGCTGCTATAGGAGCAAATTCATGATATCTTTAATGTGCCTGGACCAGAGTCCAGCTTTTGTACATTAACACAGAGCAATGCTCTGGCTATATTTGTTCCTGGCTCTGATCCTAAGTGTTGCCTGACATTGTTACCTATGACTTCATAGCCTTCTAGATTTTCATCTTCATGTCCACAGAATGAGATGATCAGATCTGCACACTTCAAATGTCAGGAAAGCAAGCCTGGGGATGTGTCGCACACAAGGTTGTGCTTTCAAACTGTTCACTGTGCTCTTCCTAAGCATACCCTGGGCCTCCTTGTCAAAGCTAAAGACAAGCAAGGAAAGACTGATCTGGCCTCCTGTTTGCCCCCATGGGCACTCACATTCTGGCTGTGGGGGGACAGGAGTGAAGGTACCTGTGTGCTAAATGTGTTAGAGGTGGCCTTCTGCACAACCGAGGCCGAGGTGGGCTTGTGGGATGCAGAGGTTGTTATGCAAGAATTCAGAGGAGGGCTGTAGTACTTTCCATTTTCCCTCAACTTCCATCAGTGAAATTTGGAGGATCAGTGTTTCATGTTAGCCTTTATAATATAACTCTGGAGCCCACAATGAAGTACAGAGCTCAGTGGCATGAATTTGTGAGATGCAGCTTGAAAGGCACTTCATAATTAGTGCTGGGACCTGATGTTAATTATGTATTCAGTAGGTGTTTACAGAAAGGCAGGCACTGTTTCATCTTGAAAACCCTGTGCAGCAGGTTTGATGGAGACACAGAGAGATTAAGTCGCCTGGGGTCACATAGTTAGCAAACTTAACCAAATGTATTTCTAGAATCTGAGGATTGTAATTTGAAGCCAGCTCTGGCAGGAAAGTCCGTTAGACTCTTACCTCTAGTTTTCCACCAAAAAGCCAGAAGTGAAGGTGTAGTAGAGTGCTAGCGTCCAGAGAAAAAGTGAAAGGACAGTGCCCAGGCTCTGAGTTCAAGACTCAGTACTGGCATGAGACACATACACCAAACTCATATCAATTCATGATTCACCTGAGGATATCTGTGTGGCGTGCATTTATTCATTCTCTGTGGTTATGCTGGCATCCATGCGAAGCATTCTGCTTGGTCTCTCTATTGATCACAAGCTTGTTGGAATCACATGATCGTATGCTTTACTTGTGATTATATAACATATATATAGGTCTCCTGACAAAGCTGAATAGATCATCGTTAACCATGTGCAGATTCTGGAAAGCCACTTCCTCTCAGCGTATCTATTCTCTTACTTAATGGGTAGCTGTGGTTCTCATTAGGGCTGGCTACTAGCTTGCTGAGCATGGAGAAGAGATAATGCCTCAGGCTTACGTTTTGCCTCTTTTTTTTTATGGTTTTTTTTTTTTTTTTACGTTTTGCCTCTTAAGAGAACTGGTTGGCAATGTTACTCAGAGTCTACGTTCCTTGGCGATCTGCTCAGAGCCGTGAGTGGGAGCAATTACATAAATAAACCAGGAAGTTTGTGTGGAACAGTGGTAAGGGCCATCAAACAGACTGATTTCAGGTATGATAAACACTGGCCATCCAGGCTCAGGCCACCAGATCCCTCATGAGGCCCTTACTCCCGGCACAACGATGTTACCACAGACCTGGTGCCCATTCCTGGGTGGATCTTTCCATCCAGGGAGCCAGGTCTCACTCTGGGTGGCCTGAGGTTACCAAAGGTTACCCTTCGTGGGCCAGACCTTAATTTTTTATGTGTAATAAAGCTATGCACAAACTCACCATTTTAAAAAAGTTTAGAGAGGAAGTTCTCTCTTAAAAAAGAAAAAAGAAGAAGTTCTCTGTCAATGAAGCACAGATAAAATGGTAGCCATCCTAGGGTAACAGAGAACGGGAGTGTATGTTCTACCAGAGTTCACAATCATGCTGGGCATGGTATATGACATGTAATTCCAGTGCTCAGGAATTCCAGCAGAGGCAGGAAAATCATGAGTTTGAGGCTTGATTTGGATACAGATTGAGTTCAAGGTCAGCTTGACTTATAAAGAAAGACTCTGTCTCAAAGAAAATCCCCCACAAAATAAGCAAGGATGGAAGAGGAAAACTGGGAAAAAGTTAAGGAAGAGGTGACATTATCCGCCCCCCCCAAAAGAAATGTAATAATTACCAGACTTATGAAATAACAGCCCCTCTGTACAACACCTTAATGATAACAATAAAATTGTCATAAAAAACAAAACATAATAGTAGCATCTCTATCCTCTCAATAGTTCTACCGCGTGTTCCCTCCTAGAATCTATGTAAGATATGAACTTCCTTAGGGGATGTGTGTGTGTTGTGTCGTGTCACCTTTTGGACTCTCAGATCTGGAGTAGGGAAGCAGCCTGTATCCACTCAGCTGACACACAGCGATGCTCAGTGTGGATGCCCCCGCCCTTCACTCCGGCCAGACCCTCCTTCCCTACACTGCACTGCTCCGCCAGACTCCCGGTACCTTCTGCTTCAGCTGCAGCACCGTCTGCTTCATCTGGTGGAACTCCTTACAGGTGGCACAGCACGTCCCGGCCTTCACGGCATTCTCGGACTTCTCCTCGTGCCCTGGGGAGTGAGGCAGGATGAGGAAGGGCCCTGCATGGTGGGGTGGGGTGGGCACAGAGCCGCTGAAGTGGATGCAGAGGATTTCACAGTTCTGGGGTCTCAGCCGGCAGGCCCCAACTCAGGGGAGAGGGAGGCCCTGCTACCCTTTGGGCAGCTGTTCCTCGTTAGACATCCCAAATGCATGAAAATGTGGACCAGGGCTCTTTTATCAATGCCTTTCACGTCTGAAAACATGGCGCCTTCATCGGTGCCTTTCAGGACACACGCTCTATAAATCTGCTTTATTGCTCGCAGGCCAGCAATATCCTTGAGCTTAAGTAACGGAACTCACAAAGTGAATCTTCATTGCTTCTGACAATTCACATCTTCATGGCAGTTGGGCTGGGTTGGGTGCGACCCGAAAAGGAGAGACAAAAAGAAGACTTTGCAGAAGAGCAGAGGAGGAGAGACAGCCTAGCCAGAAAGCAGGTAGAGGGGTTGGAGGGGTCATTGCCCAGTGCTTTCCATTCCAATGGTTAATGACTAGCCCATGAGAAATGAATGGCATTCAACTACCTATAGGTCATCAACAAACCTAGTCATGCTGTACTTTGGGTCAGCTGCTCCCATAGGAACTCACATTCTGTGTACACACAACTTAAGTTCACCAAAGCTTCCATCCTTCAGCCCTAAGTATCCATTTTATGTGATCCCACCCATTTGTCTGCCCTACCTTCCATCTAGAATTCTCTCATCCATCTCCCCAACCATTTATTCATCCATCCATCCATCCATCCATGCATCCACCCACCAACTCATCCATCCATCCATCTTTCCTAACCTCCTTTCCCTTCTACCCATCTATTCAGCATCTGCTATTTTGCCTGTGCAAAGTGTGTTAAATAAAAGAAATATGAGTCAGGTGCCGGTGGCTCATACCTGTAACCCGAGAAGTCTCTAGCTACTCGGGAGGCTGAGATATGAGGATTATAGTTCAAAGACAGCTGGGGTGAAAATGTCCTGTGAAACTCTTATCTCCAATTAACACTCAAAAACTGTAAGTGGCACTGTGGGTCAAAGTGGCAGAGAGCTAGCCTTGAGCAAAAGAGCTCAGGGACAGCTCCCGGACCCCACGACTGACAAAAAACACACTGCAAACAACAAACATAATGAAACCTAGTTCATAATTCATACTTGACCTTGTTTGGAAGCTAGTCCTGTTGGCGGAAATGGGAGGTCATGTACCAAAGTTTACATTTGTATTTTAACATAACTACTTGAAATTTTCCTAGTGTTGGTGTCACTGGGCAATGTGACAATTTTATGACCGGATAAACCTCACTGGTAGGTTCTAGACTTCATCTGGATCATAGAATTTTAGAGCTGGCCCATCTCTGTGCCATTGTCTCTAATAGAAAAGGAAAGCAAGATCCAGACAAGGAAGTAACTTGAGTGTTGTCATGGAACGGCCCGGGCTGCATTCTGTTCCTTTGTACAATGATCAAATGCTGAAACATCAAGATTAAACATCATCCAAAAGACTTGACGTCCCACAGATGCAGAAGCACACAATGCAGATGCTGGTAGACTTAGAGAATCAGGATTTTAATCTTAGTGCTGTCACTCAGTACCTTTCAGACTGCGCAAACCACATCTCTGTGTGCATCTGTGCCTTGGATGATAAGATGGTACTAGCACTTGTAACTTTCACCTATGATGAATCAATGAAAGAAGACGCAAAGGCCCCACAAAGGTTCCCTCTCCCAGTGCATATGCTCCCAATATAAGGTACTCATTAATCCTAATGCTTATCATTTACCTCAAAAAATGAGTGCTACAAGGCAGGCCACTTGATATCATTCTGTGACTACAGCTCTGAGAGGGATGAAGATCAACACTCTACCTTGTTTGTGTGTGAAGTTTGTGGAATACACACTGATGAAGGTCTCATGGATGGTATGTTAATGGTTCACTTAGAAATCAAGATGGGATCTCTCCTGTGTGTTTTTAGTCCTCTTAATTAATGGTGTGAACGTGCATCTCCGGGGAGAGTACAGTGAGGTAGCATTTAACAATATCCTTCCAGCGTGTTGCAATGTTAAAGATGCAATGTTCTCAACTGGCCACGAGGGGGCAGAGAGCTCATATTTTTACTGAAATTTAGCAGGCTATACATAGGAAGCATCAGAAATGTTAACACTCAGCCCATCATGGTAGCAAGACCAAATGAACATAGAAAAACGAAAGAATGTTCCCAACATATTTCATGTGGGTGGTGTTACGAATGAACAAAAACCATGTTTGTTTTGAAAGGTCGGTTGTGCAGATCTGTGCTCTAGATTTCGTGGAAGTGCACAGCCATGCCAGATTACGATCCTCTGGGGGCTCTTAAAAATGCTGGGAAATCTATTGCACCCCATCCATCTCAGGGTGGCCGTGCGGCAACAGGATCTGCATGTTCGAGAGCTCCCCAGGTGACTGAAAGGTTGAGAGTCATGCGTCTATGACTTATCAGAGGTTGAAAGTGAGATTGAACACCTGGCTGTCTCTCCGACTTTGAACTGGCGTGAACGGTGCCAGGGGTCATGGCCGTGTTATCGGAAAAGAAACAAAAGTTGAAGAATAAAAGACGGGTACGGTAATGACTGCGGAGCCAGCATCTCCTTCACGCATCTCTCCATGAGCACTGAGCAGACTCCCTGGGGTGCTGAAACTGGCTCCAGCTCCATGTTTTCCAAACCCCAAATCAAAGAGACTGAAACGCCTATTAGCCAGATGGCTTGTGTCACTGAACCCAGGAATCTCCAGCTCTCCATCTTCAGAAGTCTTGTGGGGGCCATGCCCCCTCTACTCTGTCTTTGCTTTAAAAAAAAACCAAACCCTCCTACCTTGTAGACATTAGACAATGCAAAGTTAAAAACGAGAAGATAGAAGGGGAGATGACATGAGTTTGTATTCGATCATCATTCATATCCCCCCTTCCTGCCCCCAACCACGATCATGTGAACTACTGGGGTTATTAATTAGGACAAACCTCTTAGCTGCCTCACATGCTCAGATGTGCAGTTACTCACCTTTTAGATACTGTAAGGAACATTTTCTGCTTGGAACCCATTGAAGTTGGTCGTATTTTCAAGTCTCAGTACTGACGGCACAAAGAAATGAGAACTGTGCAGAGTGCCCAAGGCTGGCAGGGGCTTCGATTAATTACACCAAATTTGGAAGCAATTTTAAGAGGCTGTGAGGGTCTTCTGAGTTCATAGGTGTCAACCCTCCAATCTACAGGTAGGAAAACAGAGCCCCAGAGATCTGACCAAGGTCACAGAGCTAGTGAGTCCTACAGCAGGCCTGGTTTCCAGCTCTCCTGACTCCCAAGAACATCCCACAGCATCACAGCTGTCAAAGAAACGACTTCAAAGTGCTTCCTCCCTGGCCAAACCATCAGAGCTAGTCTCCCCTGCTCAGTGGCCCAACCACGTGAGACAGGATGCGAAGGCTGTGTGTACAATGCAGCAGTCCCTCCTCAGAACTGTGTGTGAGTGACTCTTCTTATGCTTTGTATATATTTGATTGTTTTGTTTTCATTTGGAGTGCCAGTCCTGGGGCTTGAACTCAGGGCCTGGGTGCAGTCCCTGAGCTTCTTTTGCTCAAGGCTAGTGCTCTATCACTTGAGCCACAGTTCCATTTCCAGCGTTTTTATAGTTAATTGGAGATAAGGGTCTCACGGACTTTCCTACCCAGGTTGGCTTCAAACCATGGTCCTCAGATCTCAGCTTACTGAGTTGCTAGGACTATAGATGTGAACCACTGGCACTAGCTCCGTGTTTGTTATACTTTTGATATGGTCTCACTCTATAGCTTAGCCTGGCTTCAAATTCATGACCCTCCTGTCTTCAGCCTCCCCAGTGATGGGATTATAGGTATGTACCTCACTTGGCTATAAAGTTTCCTAAGAAATAATTTTTCATACTGGGCATGCTAGTATTTCTGAGGAGCTCACGTTCAGGGCCAGCTTGGATTCTAGAATGAGATCCTGTCTCAAGGGGGTTGGGGTGAAAGAATGGAGCTTTTAAAAGAAAAAAAAAAGCTCAGCTGCAATTTGTAGCCAACTTTTTTTAAAAAAGCAATCTCTCTTTTAGTCTACTTGAGCTGCAAATCCTTCAAAGAATGGGTCTGGTGACGTGCACATCTCCAAACTTGTGTGCACAGGATGGTTAAGAGAGAAACTCATAAGCACCTCACAGGCCCCCAAAGTCCTGTGGGGCCTAATGGAGAGAAACGCTGCAACACAAATGGCCGAGATTTAACTTCCCTCACAGAGGGTCAGGGAATTGGTGAGTGTCTTTCCGCAAGGCAGATGCTCTCCCTGCACTCTCGCTCGGAGCCATCCTTTGGGTACCACATGCAGCAGGGTGACCGTATAAGCTGCTGGACTGGAGATTGGAGAGGAAAGCGTTGGAGAAGCTGGATATCACTGCAGTGGGTGGAGGGAACCAGAAACCAAAGAACAAGAAGACTCAGCATCTAAGCTTTGCTGCTAGTCTCTGTCAGCAACCTCTCTGGTTGTTGCTAGTGATGGTCTGTTTCCCTGCAGCCCATTCTCCTTGACCAGGTAGAGAGTGCAGGTGGGAGGGGTCAGGTCCCACGTGTTACGGATCCTCAACACACTCATTCCTGCCTTGATACTTGGTAGAGTGGGCCGTTGCAGTTTCTGATGGCTCTGCTCTGATCAGGGCCACTCCTGACTTCCTGGATATTAGGCAAAAGAGGATTCGCCTGCACCTAAACTTGAGGCAAAGATATAAATGCTTTCACCAGATTGGACAGCCCACAGCCCACCAAGCCCAGGAGCTGGAAATCTAGTTTCAATGTGAAAAATCAGAAAGCTCCTTTCTGGTGGCTAATTCTCAAGTACTCACACACACGAACAGATGAGTAGCTTAAAAAAACTGTGTCCACTCTCCCCCTCCTTTCCCCCTCTCCCCACCATGAGATTCTTTTTTTCAATAAAGGCTGTAATCTAAGAGGTAAATTACACATTGCTGCCTCCTCCCACCTTCTCTGCCTCTGAGCAAAAGGCAGTTATTTTACTTTTGAATAACAAACATCTGTGGACATCATTTTGGTCTCTCTCAACCAAGCTCTGCCTCAAAGTCTGCTGTTGCTTGTTCTATGATCGCTTGGGGCGGGGGAGAGGAGGGGGCAAGCTCCCCTATGTTCCAGGCTCTCAAAAGGGTCCCAGCCCCAGTCTTCTAGCTTATGCAATGAACCTCAACGACCCAGTCCCCAAGCTGGCTCTAAATAGGTATTGTACATTCACTTCTAACACATGACACTTCCTCATGACTCAACTCAACATTGCTTTGTAGTTTTTCCTTCGGAGGCGGCTGGGGCCCAGCTGTCTGCTGCTATCTCTTTTCCCTCTTTGAAGCTCCCCTGAGCGCTCAGATTGGCTTCTTCATCTCCCTGCATTGCTAGGGAGCTGGGATTTGACCTGAAAGACTATTCCCTTCTAAAAAAACTAGCCCTGGCTCCCTTCCGCTGTCATGACCGTGTTCTAGTTATAGTCTCTTCCCAAGAGGAAGAGATGAGCAAAGCCTGGATGACAGAGCTCAGCCCGTAGCACCTTCCTGCCTACATTGGTGGGTAGAGGAGCTAGGCCCATGGCAGCACAAGACCTGGCCTCTGGCCCTTTAAGAGACTAAGGACTTTCGATCTAGGTAATTTGCCTGGTTCACTTTGGTCAGATTATTTGGCTCAGTCCAACAGGAAGACTTAGCGACATTATGGCCTATAGACTGAAATCTTGAATTTTTAATGGCTAGCAGGCACTGCTAACTTGGCAGAGAGATCAGAGTTACTTAATGAGTGACTGTTGTGACAGTTCGCTTACTAAGGCCTTCTCTGAAGCACAGACATAGGTTTGGGGGCGTCTTTTCCTTTTCTTCTCCCCTGCTCCCTTACCATTCTTCTCCATCTCATTTGTTCTTTTTAACTCCACACTCTGAGAAGGAACCTGGCACTCGGGCTGATCATGTGCCTCGGTGACCAGACATCTCAGTGGGATCCAGGGGACATGAGGTGGCCCAGCTGCTCAAGGCTGTGCCGAAACTCTAGCTGTTAGGCCAATCCCTATGGACTGTGGGCTGATGCTTTTCACAAAATACAAAATGAACTGCTTGAGAAATCAGGACATGTAACACCAGCACACAGTTTCTGGGTTGAACTAAATTTCCTCTGTCACATTGATATAAAAATTCACAAGCACTCTTCATGTTTTTGAAAAAAAATCTAATCATGAGTCGAATAACAAACGGCTCATGGACAGGGCCTAGGCATAAGGCTGCACTTTTGAGTAGCACCCATACAGATTGGTACCTTATGTGGAAAATGGTTTGTGCTTTTATTTCAGCACATTTCCTTTGAGAGGACATGATCTTTCTGCCCTCTCCCCGGCTCACCTACATTACGCTTAATATATAATCAAGCTTTGCTGATTTCCCATGAGCCTCCTGCCTTCTTCTAACTCTGGATGATAAATCGACATTGCATCCTACCACCTTTCCTTAGAAGCATTTGAACTTTATCCTTTTACCCCAGGTCCCTCCTACCACTTGTGTAAGTGTCCCTTCCTTCCTGCTCATGGGGATCCCCAATGGCTATAGGTAATAATAATATGCATGTTATGTATATATTATAATACAGGCAAATTATGTAAAATAGGATATATGACATATAAAACACTAAAATGTTACAGAAAATATAATTATGTAATATGAACCATATGTTGTACATATTTATATTTTAATGCCATGATAGATACATACTTGAGACCCTTATAGGTTATAGTACATAAATAATATACATTAGATACCATAATACATATTACATGAAATAACAGGCATTATGGTATTATATTTATACAACATATAGGGTAAAAAGGTATAGACAAGTATATATAAAGATAGATAAAAAGGTAAAATTGTGTCCAAATCTGATAACGTATAAAAATGGTCTGTAACTGTCACTCACCGGTGTCGTTGGGGTATTTGTCTCCCCTGGTGCACGTCTTCCCGTCGTCCTCCAGGATGAAGCCCTCCCGGCACTCACAGCGGTAGCTGCCCACGGTGTTGGTGCAGATGTGAGCACAGAGTGTCTGGTTGCTGGTGGCACACTCATCGATATCTGGTTTGAATCAAAGGGAGAGAACACGCAGCTTAGAGAAGCCACTTCAACACAACTGATGACACGGGGCGGGCCCGGGCATGGCCCTTCTGTTGATAACGTAGATGATGCCTAGCCTGATGCTGACCAGAGACATCTGAAACAAAGCCAGTCCAGCTGTGCAAGCAGCCCTGGGGACTGTGCTATCCTCATCACACACCCAGGCTGGACTCTGCTCAGGGCTACCTCCTGTCACATGGCTTGGTGCAGGCCTGGCTAGAAATAGAGACCCACCTGGAACACAAGGACCATGAAGCCTGCCCTAAAAGCTCCTCAGAAGGGGATGTGAGAAAGCCAAGGGCAACACCCTTCAAGAATCAGATAGTAGATAAGTAACCTCTCACAAGTAGCTTAGTGGCCTGAGGCTTAAGTTCCCCTTCATACTTGGGGGTTCCGGAAAGCATGATGGTGACCCAGAGGTCGTTCGGGAATGGCCTCTTCCCACTTAGGAGACATCCTCGCTACTTCTGATGAAAGAAAAGAGCCACAGTGAGTCTGGGTTTCCCCAGGAAGCTTCTGCCTCACAATGACCCAAGCAGACCCCTGGGTGAGCTGTGGAAATGAGTCATCATAGCATCAAACAAGAGTCTGTGCCAACTGTGTGGCTCATGGGCTGGCTCCCTGCGGTGGCATGGGGTGAAAACAAGAGCCTTTCCCACCATGGAGAGCGGGGAGGCCTGATTCCGTTTCCTGCTCACCGGCTGGAGACACAGGGCAGCAGTGGGTGGGAAGCAGGACCCAGCCGCAGGCCATGCACATGTGGTGGGCAGATAGCGCCCCGCCCTGAACGTTAGGAGCACAATGGCATGGAAGCTGCTCTCTGGACGAGCTGCAGAGGACTCAGCTCTGGTAGGCCATGTGTGTGCCAAGGGGAGGAGCATGCTCATGTCACATGGGCTCCCTTCCCGGACAGCACAGGCTACGTCCTCTGTAGTGGGTGAGTCCAGCAGGACCCTCCCACAGGAGGAGTCTCAGGCTGAATGCCTTTTCCTCCAGAAGGAGAGGACATGATTTTTAGTTCAATGTAAGGTGCACAGATCCCCCAGATGCAAAGATCAGGGTAAGGTAGATACCAGAAACTGAAATTCAAGCCCTGTTGCCTAGGACAAGGCCATCTGGAGTGGCTTGGGCCGTCAGAGGGAAGAGTGCGTCCACTCCATTCTCCTTCCTTGGTTAGTGAGAGCACCATGCCCAGACGTGGCAGGGGGAAAACAGGCTTCTAATGGGGTCTCCTGAGAGCCCCTGCTGGGGAGAGGAGAAGGACGTCTAACAACTGGTTGTGGCCCACTCGGGAGCCTCTGCCAGTCCCAGTTCATCTTCCACCTGATTCTGCAACTTCACTGGACAACTTCATTGGAAGTACTGGTGAAAACAAATGCCCATTTCCAGACACAGTCCTTGGAGTTGTGACTCACCAGGTCTGGAGAGAAGGCCAAGGACCTATTTATTTTGAAAGCAAACAAGGACAGGTTGCCTATGGAGTGAGTGCACTCTGAAACATGGGGTTCTCGGGGGACAACAGGTCCTCCACTTGCCTCCGGAACTCACAGAGCGCATGGTGGGAAAACCTCGTGGCTGGGAAAGAAAGGACGGAGTGGGTGGCTATTGGGGGTAGCTGGGCTGTTTGCTCAGCTGCAGCCCAGGTGGCTGGCTCCACTTCCCTCCGACTTTCTTACAACCTGCCTGCTACATGGACACGTTCCTTTTCCTAGCTGTCTTCTAAGAGCACGTCTTATTTTGTTGTTTTTATGCCTGATCACTTATATTCTGCTTCATACGATCCTAGTAACACTTGACATTGTTCCTTTTCTCCAGCTCTTGTCTCGCGTTGAGTTAGGATATTATCAGCTCCCTTAGGGAGCCCGGGGACATAGTTGGGTTTTTTGATCATCAGGATGAATGGTAGTGAACAATATGGAGGGTAAGTCCAAATCCAACTCCATCCTTCTGAGGATTTAAGGGAGAGGAATCAAAGATCAGAGTGACATTTCTGAGCCAGTCCTGCTCATGAAGAAACATGCCACGGAGATGACACCATCTCACGAGGCATGTCCCTAAGTGTCGGCATCCAACATGCATCCTAACATACCCAGGCAATATGGCTTCTCTCGCTTCCGGTGTCTCTCCCGGTCATATCGGTATCCTGGGTAACAAGTACACAGCACTCGGCCGAAGTTGTCTGTGCACTGCTGCTCGCAGGGGGCTTGGGCACAGACATCATAATCTGAAAAAGAAAAGTGCAATCACGTGAGCCACAGGAGGAGGAGGGGAGTAACACTCTCTGCTCTTCTAGGAGTTGTATTATTATTAATTATTATCTTGAAGTAATTATGCAAAGGGATTTCCATTCAACCTGGGAGTATAATGCATCTTGAGCCATGCCACCCTCCCGTCATTCTCGTCCAAACCCACCCACCTCCCCAGTTTCCTTAATTTAATAAAATACTCATTGATGATTAGGACTGCATTCCCCTCTTCTTCCCCTTGGTCTCACCTTGCCCCCACCTTGAGTTCTGGTTTCCTGGTAGTCATTTTGTTATATTACAGATTAACTGTTCAAAGGAGCTACACCAGTGGAATTCTCCCCTGCATAGACCAGGCTTGGTTAACACATTTGTGGATAGCTGCATAGGACCCTGAATATGTGTACCTATAGATTTATAAATTAGATCTCACTTCCACATATGAGAGAAGACATGCATCCTTCATCTCTCTGGGCCTGACTTACTTCACATAATTTTTTTCCAGGTCCATCTATTTCTCTGCAATAGAGAGTTCTGTAGTGGATAACTTAGTATGCAGTTAAAAGCAATGGTCAAAAGCAAACGTTACTGTGCTTTCTCTTCTGGGTCCTTGGGTCTTCATTGTTATTCAGAGAACTGATGCTTTAGCTGGTGACCAGCTGTCCCGAATTCTCTTGGGGCTTATTTTGTCTCCCACTCCCTGCCAACTGACACAGAGACAGAGAATTCCTTCCAGAAGAATCTACAGAAAGGCCAGCCCTGGTGATGGGTATTTGTGAGAGGAAGGGCCAGAAGTCGAGCAAGAAGAGAAGAGGGGAAGAGGGGAAGGGTAAGAAATGCAAGTAGGCCAGGTTTGGTAGTGCAGGTCTACTCTCCGAGAGACTTGGATAGGTGGTAGGAGCACTGTGGATTGAGTCTGGTCTAGGCAAAGATAGTGTGAGACTATCTGAGAAACAAACTAAAGACAAAAAGAACTGGGAACATAGCTCAAGTGGTAGGTAGTCTCCTCAGTGAATGCACGGCCCCTTCAGTACTAAAAAATAAAACATGAGAGAGTTCTCAGGGGCAGTGCTTGTCTAAGCGAGTGCCGAAGGTATGCGCTTGCAAAGCTCGTGCAAATTGGGGTGCATGCTCCTCTACTCATAAAGAATTAGAGCATCTGCTCCTCTGGGTTTTTATGAGCTGCTATTTCATGAGTTTCTGTCGGGACTTTGGCTCTAAGTCAGGAGCTCAGGCTCAGCATCTGCTCCCAGCGCAGACCCAGCGCGTCATCAATCACAGCACTATCTCCCCGGGTGCTGACGGGGACACTCTTCCTGGCCACAGGGGGGGCCTGGATCCGCCGTGAAGGTGAGTAGGCAGGGTTGGCTTGACAAGGATCCGCCACTCCCACGTAACTCTGGAGAGCTGTCCTGGTTGCGGCGCCTTCCCACAGGCATAACTCCCGGCCTGCTTTCCTGCATGAGTTCTCACCAACCCTGACACAAGCTGCCTCAGCCTGAATGGGTTTTCCCCAAAGAAACTTCACCTCTAGGCAACCCAAGTTGGGAATGCAGAAGGTCTTAGCGTGACTGGAGACGAGCTGTCCACGCATGGCTGCTACTGGGCAGCCGCCAGAGGAGGAAGAGAAAGGTGGAGAGGAGAGAGGCAGAGAGGCTGTCTAAAGAACTGCGTTGAGGCTTGCTTTGAGCTTCCCACAACCCCTGTGCATCAAATCCTTGTCTGCCTCCACATCTGTGGGTGTTTTCATGCCGCATCTCCAGATGGCCAGAACGCATTGCTTCTTTCTTTTAAGCTCTCCCTGTTGATTGCCAGCCTTGGAAGAGGCACATTGAGCTTTTGCTTTCCTTCCTTCCTTCCTTCCTTCCTTCCTTCCTTCCTTCCTTCCTTCCTTCCTTCCTTCCTTCCTTCCTTCCTCTCTCCTTCCCTCCCTATCTCCTTCCCTACCTCCCTCCTTCCCTATCTCCCTCCTTCCCTCCTCCCTCTCTCTTTCTTTCTCTCTCTCTTTCTTTTTCTCTCTTTCTTTCCTTTCTTTCTTTCTTCCTTTCTTCCTTTCTTCCTTTCTTCCTTTCTTCCTTTCTTCCTTTCTTCCTTTCTTCCTTTCTTCCTTTCTTTCTTTCTTTCTTTTTCTTTCTTTCTTTCCAGTCTTGGGTTTGAACTCAGGGCCTGGGAGTTGTCCCTAAGCTTTTTATTCAAGGCTAGCACAGTACCACTTGAGTCACAGCTCCATTTCCAGCTTTTTTTTTTTCTCACATAAGAGTCTCACAGACTTTCCTGCCAGGGTTTGCTTCAAACTGCTATCCCCACTGATCTCAACCTCCTGCGTAGCTAGGATCACAGGTGTGAACCACCAGTGCCCAGCTCACATTTAGCTTTTCCATTGCCTTACCCACTGCTGCCCACTCAACCCTGGAGTTCTCCACTTCCCAGGACTTTCATGGCCAAAAGTTTCATTGACATTTTGTTGGATAACTCTCCAGTGTTCACATTATAGTGATGATATGAAAGTTTTCTGCTGAGCCCTGAAGTCTGATGACCTGAGGCATTAGGAGAGTCTCAGGTACGTTGGCAGTGCCAGATTGAGCCTTTCTATTGATTTCAAACCTGTTCTCCATCCCTTCCCTCAGATACTTTGTGACTTGAGACTTTAGAAACCACATTTCTTCCTTGACAGCTATTTATCATTGCTGATAAATGATATTGGGTTGCAGAAGGGAAACAGCCAGAAAGACAGAGAGACAGGAAGACAGACAGACAGACAGACAGACAGACACACACACACACACACACACACACACACACACACACGAAGAGGAAAGAGGAATATGGACCTCTCTGCTTACTGCCGGTGCTCCCCAAGACTCATTTCATTCTTCCCCCTTTCTAGCCCTCTAGTAGCTTATTTGGTAGAAGCAGTTTGTAGCTTGCCCTACAATTGCAGAATTGGCCTCATTACATCCCATTTCTGAGCTATGAGCACCAGGCAATGGGTACAACCTCATGAAGATAAGGCTCCCAGACCCCTACTTGAGAGAAAGAGCACCTGCCACTCATGCCTCGGAGGTTTGGGGCGCATCCAACGGCACCTCCTCTAAGCCTGATCGGCCACCATCTCTGCTTGCCTAGCCTTGGGGTGGTAGCGCTGCCGCACTTATATCTCTGTGGTGCTGTTGCTCCTTTGCCTTTTCAGGTCCCGGTGTCTAGCCAGCAGTGCACCCTAGTAAACGTGCTCTGCAATGCTGTTTTAGAGTTTGGAGCATTTCAGATTCCTAGATTATAGATGCTCGACTGATAAATCTATGAAAACATTCACAAATCCCCAAAATACTGAAATAGGAATCATTTCTGGCCCATGTAATTGTAACCCCTCTGTATAGTATGTTCTCAAATAAAAAAAAAAAAGGAATCATTTCTGATCTCAAGCATTTTGGAAAAGAGATAATGAACCATAGCGTGGTGGTACAGGCCAGTAATTTTTGACTCATGGGAGGTAAAGCCGGAAGGATCTAGGGATTAAGGCCAGCTTGGATTGTATAGTGTGACATTGTCTCACAAAAATCAGAGAGAGAGACAGAGTGAGAGAAAAAAGGAGGAGGAGAAGGAGAAAGAGAAGAAGAGGAGGAAGAGGAAGAGGAGGAGGAAGAAGAGGAAGAGGTGAAAGAGGGTGAGGGGTAAGGAAAGAAAGAGCCTCAACCTAAACTAAATAAGTCTTAAGTATTCACTGGTTACTTCTGCATTTGATGTCTGGTATTATCTCTTGAGATTTTCCCAATTAGAGGATCCCTCTATGTGTTCCTGCAACTTCACAAGCCCCAGTTGGCTTTTCCTTTGTCCTTTGTCACAGCCGTGCCGTCTCGCTACTGATTCTTCCTTCCATCCACGCTTTCACCTCCAGCCATGCCCAGCCAGCTCCTCTACCCTTACTCTTAGCACCTCGTTACTGGTGGCATCCTAGCCAGTTTTCAAGGGCCACTGTCAGTGCCACGCCTGCCCTACCTCCTCAACACCGTCTACTCAATCCTGTCAACACGCTGGCTCTCTAGCTCACATACGAGTGCCCACCCCCCAACTTGGTCATTCTCTCTGTGATCTCAGATCCTCCTCCTCCTTCTCTCTCCCCCCCTCCTCTCCCCTTCCTCCTCTTCCTCCTCCTCTGGGTTCAAACCCTGGGCTCACAGCCTCCCACCTCAACCTCTCAAGTGCTAAGATTATAGAGCATATCATCATGCCTTGCTGATCTCAGGTTTGTTGAGCCTTGATTTCCTCACAACAACAAGCCTGGAACCAGTGGCTCCTGCCTGTAATCCTAGCTACTCAGGAGGCTGAGATCTGAGGATCACAGTTCAAAGCCAGCCCAGGCAGGAAAGTCTGTGAGACTCTTATCTCCAGGAAGCCACTAGAAAACTGGAGGTGGTGCTGTGGCTTAATGGTAGAGTGCTAGCCTTGAGCTGAAGAGCTGAGGGATGGCACCCAGGCCCAGAGTTCAAGCCCCATGAGCAACAAAAAAAGAACAACAATAGTGTCTGCATTGTTTTTAAAATGAAGATAAAATTGGAAAGTGCATTAAACACAGTGCCCGAAGCCCGGGAAGAGCTTCCTCTGCTCTGCTTCTTCTGCTACAGGTGCTCATGATTGGCTGGCTACCTGTCAGAGACTAAGTCCCCTGGATAACGAGAGCAAGCCCCTCCACACAGCTTGTGCTCAACCCCTCTGTTAGCGCACACTGACTGTACACAATTAGGAGCTTCATACGGCATTCGCATGCATGCATATAACATTCTTTCGTCATATCTGCACCCTGTTACCCTCTCTCCACCCTCTTTTCCTTTTGTCCCTGGCACTCATTTTCTTCCCAGAACAGTCACCTTAATTTTCATGTTTTTCTTTTTTCTTAATTGTAATACATTTAATTTTGAATTTTTTATTATTAAGTAGTTGCACAAAGAGGTTTCAATTCCGTAAGTCAGGCTATGAGTACAGCGCATCTTGATTAATGTTACCCTTCCATCATTCTCCCTCATTTCTCCCCCTCCCTCTTATCCTCAAGTTACACAGTTCAATTTTTATGTAATGTACATTGAATATAATCAGGTATCTTTCTAAAAAAAAAACAACATCTTGTAAATGAAAGAAAATGGTATATTTTTTCCTTTTGAGTCTGGCTTACGTTGCTAACATGATGATCTCAAATAGTCTACAGGATTTGGTTCTTCTTGATGGCTAAATAATACTATAGTGGAGTATTATATACGTGTGTATACACACACACACACACACACACACACACATTTTCTTTATCTGTTCATCTGTTTTATGGGCATCTTGGCTGCTTCTACAACTTGCCTCTTGTGAATACTGATGCAGCAAACAAAAGTCCAAAATAGGAACCCTTATAGAGTTTTGGTGGGAATGTAAATTAGTCTAGCCATTACAGATCTTAGTATAAATTTCCTCACAAAGGTAGAACTAGAACTATCAGAGGTTATAACTACACTGGGGATTTTCTATATGTATATAAATGCAAATATATTTTTCCCGGTTATAAGCCAGGAAAACCATTAGAGGTCTCTGCACCCCACGTCCATCAATTCTTAACTACTTAGCTGGATAAATCAGATCATCCTGTCACCTGGCCAAACAGCAGAGATTAGAAATCTTTTTCCAGAAATGAGCCAAATCATCTGTTGCAACTACTCAATTCCATTATTGTCATGAAAAAGAAGGCAGAAACAATACTAAGCCTATGAGCACGACTGTGTTTAATCAGACTTCATTTCCTGAATCAGGTGATGGGCCAGGTTTGGCCCTCAGGTTTGAGCAGCCACGCTTTGCCTCCCCAGTAGCTGGAATTACAGGCATGAGCCACCTCACTCAGCCATGGCAAAATTGCTTTAAAGATCCATATGACCTCAGTATCAACATCTGCCTGTGAAAATTAAGGATCAGCAAGGAACTTTCCTGAGGTCATATTAAATAGAATATGGAAGCATAATACAATCTAAGCTTTTCTGGTTCCCGAGGACCCAGTTCCTATTCCTCACTCTGAAGTGTTCACCGGGAGATGGGTCCATACACCAATACTATGCTAAGCAATATTTGATGATGGTCATGAAAAGGGACAAAAAGTTCAACACACAGCAAACAGGTCCAGCCATCAGCCAGGAGAGAGCTGGCCTACAATCAAGCCATGAAATGCTAACTAGGTAATTTAAAGCTTATTAAGCATAAAGCAGAAGTGTAAAAAAGGCTTGATGTGTGTGAATGAATCATGTAATGGTTTTGACAGAATGTATTATATCTAATGAATCAGCATGTGAAAAATATAATGTCCACAAGAATCAGACACAGACACACAGATACCTAACACAGACAACATTTATCCATGTCTACTTGAATTTTATAGACTTCTAATGATTCATTGTGAATAAAGTAAGATCTTTTATAGTACATACCTTCTGGGATACACTGTCCAAGAACAAATTTATACCCTTTGCAGCATTTTTTCCTAAGAGACAAACAAACAAGAAGGCATTTCAAATGTGATGATAGATTAAAAATAAAATTGTTACAGTGTTGTCTATCCATCTATTTGTCAGTACTATGGTTTGAATTTGAAGACCTCATGCTTATTAGGCAAGTATTCTACCATTTGAATCACATCCCAGACCTTTTTTTTTTTTTGCTGTAGTTTATTTTTCAGATAGGGCCTGGTACTTTTGCCTGAGGTCAGCCTCTGAGGGTAAGCCCCCCATCCTCGGGAGAGCTACGGCATGCCCAGCATGCCCAGCTCCGTTTCTAACAGAGAATGAAATTACCTTGTGCCTAGAAAAACCTGAGGCATAGAAGTGAAATTCTGTTAACATAGTCTAAGAGTAAAATGAAAAGTTTTATCAAAATTACATGTCCTTATCTTCTAATACCAGGATCTGCCACATAATATAGGAAACCAAGCATTTAAAACTCACCTAAAGAACCATAAAAGGGGCTGGCTGAAAACCTGATCCACCACCTACCATAAACCAGTTTCCACCTCTAGTCTATCCAAGTAAATTGACTGCTAGAAGAAAAACATTTGCATTCTCACAGTGCTGCAAACTAATAAATAAATCCAGTTCTCTATTCCATCCTCAAGAATGAGGATAGAATAAAGACATTTCTTCAGGCTAAAAACGAATTAAAACATGAAAACTACAATGTATAGGAAGAAGTAAAGAGTATCATGAATGGTAAATATCTGGATTGGCACAAAAGACTTAAAATGTGCCTTTCAAAACTGTACACAAGTGCTTTTTGCAAGATGTATGGTTGTGTAGATGCAATAAATGTGATCATGCTAGGGGAAAATGGAGCTACATTTCTCTATTTTGTGTGAAATGGTATAGTACAGACATTTTCCCTGAAGTGGCAATGTCCTCTCTGCTTTTCCATATCTCTTGCTCCCAGTACATTCCCTTCTCTGCTCTCCTAGGTGGAGCCCACATGAGCTCACTTCCCATGCCATGCATCAGAAACAAAGAATTAACCAGGATTCACCAATCTCAAGATTATCACCCAAGAAATCTCCAATTGGCTAAGCTATGATTTTAAAATGATAGCTAAACTATCATTTTAAAAACTGTTTCTTTGCAACTATAAAAATCATACTCAAGGTTATTTCTGTTGGGATGATATTCTCCCTTGTGTTTATGAGCACTGATTTTTGGGTGGCTAAATTAAATACACCAGCTGGGGACTGCACGCCACTCATAGTCTCCTGTGTGGACAGATCACTCCCATGGCTTAGTGGAAGTGACATACACTACTGATCTGTAAATAAGTCTGAAAGCAAGCTCCCACCTGCGGGAAACGGTCAGGGCCATCACCTAGGTCAAAAATGTTCTGACAGATTTATGTTCATTTTTCTACCACATTTATATACAAATAAGGCAACAATTACTTTCTATGCTTGCAAATTGTTACCCTTTAATTACAGTATTTGGTCAAATTACTTTCTCTGGCTTGTCTCCTGGGTGAATTCTCATTTAGAAGAGAAACCTAAGTAATCTCTAGAACATAAAACATGAAATAAGGACTTTTGAATTTTACATAAGCGAGAAGTCTGAATCCAATCAGTACAGCAATGTCATTTCATTCCTCTCCTGGTATCATTTCCCACATGCAGCACAGCTGTGGCAGGAAACTTCGAAAGCACAAATAGGGCTGGGCACAGGTGGTTCATGCTTATTATCTACCTACTTAGGAAGATGAGATCTGAGGAACATGGGTCTAAGCCAGTGCAGGCAGGAAAGTCCATAAGAAAATTAACCACCAGAAGTAGAGCTATGGCTCAAGTATTTAGAATGCTAGCCTTGAGAGAGAACAAAAAAGCCCAGGCCATGAATTCAAGCACCAAGGACTGGAACATACACAAACAAACATAAAAACACAGCAGTGGGTTTTCATGATGGAAAGAGTGCATTTAGGATGCTCTAAAAACAGATTTGAGCAAAATAGCCCAGGTTCCCTTCCTCCTACGATACATTTCCTTCTATCCATCCACACATTCATCCAATTTTTCAATATTAATGGCATATAGCAATGTTCAGACCATTCTCATTTGAAATAATTTTCAACCATATCGAAAATATAATCTTACATGCCAAGAGAAACCCATAGAGAATAGATTGATGATGATGATGATGATGATGATGATGATGACGATGGTGATGATGACGATGGTGATGATGATTTAGACCAGATGTAAAGGATCTACCTTTACATTGTATGGAACTTAAAACTCAAGTCTGGTTTCTCATGGTTTTTAAAAGAGTCCAAGCTCCAAACAAGCAAACAGAAAACCAACTTTAAAAGAAGTATTAATTAAAATTTTACAGTTATTATCTACTGTATTACTTGCAGCCACCCTGCAGAAAGCTGTAAGAGAGGGAATGGTACACTACATGGATTGGAAGTCAAGTGGTCTGTAAGAAAGCTGCACTGGGGGAAGGAAAACATGTGGTTTTGATAGTGAAATCTGACGTCTAGCACTGCATTGAAACATGTGGTTCTATTTGTTTCTGTTTAAATACTGTGGCTAAGGTATAATCTCCTAGATGCCGAAAGTCATTTTGAAGTTCTCAAAATGGAGAGGATACTTGCAAGCTCTCTGAACGTGAAACATTAAACTTGGACACTGTCACCTTTTTGAGCATTTTAAGACTTGAGCTTGTCCACACAATTGAGCCAGAAGCAATTTTTTTGTTTTTTGTTTTGTTTTTTTGAGATACGTCTGATTAAGTAGCCCATGCTGGAAAGTATCACCATGCCTGGCTCTGTTACATGCTTTTTGAAGGAACTAAGTGATAATACAGCAATCTGAAATGCTTTCAAAGGTTATAGAGCTCTAGCAGGAGAAGATCCAAGTTTGATGATGGATATGCATTATTTAAACATCTCCTCAGCTCAGAATTAACTTTCCTTTTAGGTTTGTCCTTAATTACATCACTGAGCCCAGCCCTACTCCAGGGCAAGGGTAATTAAGATTCCCAAGCATCCTCCTGCCGACCCCAGAATTCCTGGCCAACATGTCATAATTTTGTATGTAAAAACACTCACTGATCCTAAATTTGCATTTAAAACAAATACTGAAATATTCCAATGCCTCTAAATAAACCCCAATGGTGTATGTTATACTATTTCAAAGCTTACTTACAACTTAATTTATGTATAATAAAGTTGAGTTGGCCAAAGTGAAATCTTATCATGCAAGCCAGGGTGCTCATCAGACCCAACTACAAACACTGCTGTGCAGTTTGTATCTTTAAGAAAAACAAACTAAGATGAGGAAATCTCATGGAGACTCCAGGGAGGCAGTGGTTCTTAATGTGCTTCAGGTGTTGTAACTTGATTTTCCAAATGCAAATACTCTTCTCAGTTTTTGGCAAAGGGAAGTGATCGTCAGATAATTGTGACATAGATAAAGCAATGTCTGGTACAGACTTTCTTGATTAAGGCATTTCCCCTGGGTGCTCCTGAGAATTATCACATGTAAAAAATTATGAACACAAATGATGCAGCCAGGAATACATCCCCGCAGCCAGGTGTGTGTAAGAGGTTTGAGGAGGAAATGCTAAATCAAGGAGATGAAGATAACAGAGATCACATCATCAGGGTGTGTGCTGAAGGTTAGTGTTGAGTTGGGAAAAGAATTTTTAGAATTCTGCCTACAGAATTAGAGGACTAGAAGGGATCTTGTTAGAACAAGTGAGTCAGCAGATAAACCCTGACTGCAATTGAAGGGTTAATCTTACGTTGATCCTAAGATCAACTTGGGCTTTCCCTTGCATAACTGCCTTCTCACGCACCTAATATACAGATTTCTTTTGTTCAATCTATTTTTGTTATTATTAAGGTGTTGCACAAAGGTGTTACAATTCCATAAACCAGGTGACAAATACAATTCTCTTGGACAATCTCTCTCTTCTTTTGCTTTCCTTGTTAGATTTCTTTAAAAAAATTTTAATATATTGCATTGGATTGTCTTTATTTTCTTTTTTGGCAGTACTGGGAATTGAACTCTTGGGCTCATACTTGTTAGGCAAACATGAGATATGCCTGAGTCTATTGCAGTTTGGGTTTTTTTTTAAGGGTTTCACACTCACTTTTCTGGGGCCAGTCTCAGACCACGATCCCCCTACTTCCACCTCCTGAGTAGCTGGTACTCTAGGCACCACATAGAGAGAACTGCAATTCTCTCACCACCACATCTGTTAAGAGCAGTGGAATTTTTAAAGAGTATTTCATAGATTTTGGTATCAAGTTTTGTGTAGTAGAAGCAGTCCTGGTTTGGGGTCCAGCAAATCTGGTTTACAATTTTGGTTTTGACCCTTTACAAGGTAGGTAGATGACCTCAGGCTTATTTTTTAAATTTTGTGAGTTTGTCTCCTCAGCATAAAGCAATACTTGCCTTCTAGATAACATAAAGAAGGGGCCTAGCCTGGGGTCAACATAGTGTTCTTGCTGCACTTTATGAAAACAGTTACTTTGTGAATTTGTCCAGTTGCTTTCACCTTACAAGTCATCTATTTCCCATTGCTTAATCAATAGCAGCCATACCTCTTCTAAAACCGAACGGGGGTGAGAAGGTGGAGAGACAGAAACTTCTGATTTTGAGATGAAAGAATAGTAGTATTTCTGTCCCCTTTTCTTTCTTTAGGTAAAGCTCAAGTAATAAGAACAAGAAATAAACTTGCCAACCCTATGCTGAATGGACTTAGGAGATCCCTCTAACTTTGAACAATGGAACATGAATGTGGTGAACTGATGGAAGAGAGCCAGTGATTTTTGCAGAGTGGAGTAATTTCAAATCCAGGTGTCTCCAGAGGGTGTTACCAGGGAGAAACAAGCCAGCCCACCATAACAATCCTCCACAACGCTTAGAAAGTGGAGGCACCAGCTTTGCAGAAAGTGGGGGCCAAAGGACAGCAAGTCTGATAAAAAGCTTGACTTCCAGTCTCATACCAACCTCAGCCAGTTCAACTGAATATTATTTGATTATTTCTGCAAGAGATATATGCTTTTTGGAAAATTGTATCCAAGATGTTCAAGGCTCCAGAACATCAACATAGACTCCTAAGCAGAAGGTCCCATTGGTACAGTCCTATACAACACACATAGTTTTCAAATCGTATTCAAGAATCCCTTCAATTGAGGATTTCATCCCCAAATAATGCCCCCCACCAGTGTCTTCTAAAGGCATATTGAATGGTGTCTTCCTCACAGCTACTCAATGCTAAATGAAGGAGAGATCCGAATCTGCACATTTTATACTCCTTAGTCTGCCCAAGTTGCAGTGTGCCACAGAAGAAAGGCCATGAGAACCTCCAGCCAGCGCCATGTTTAAATGTGGTTCTGAATTTCTCTGTAAAGTTCCTTAGAGAATGTTTCCTCTCTTCCCTTTAACCTTTTTTCTCCTGGCTGAAGTCCTTATTGAGTTTTGCATAACTTCCCATGAGCTACTAGAATTCCTTTGTACACTAGAGCTCTGAGAAGAGAAGCACATAAAATGATTCACTTTCTATCTAGGCATGCTTGGTCCTGCTTTTTAACAAAAAAACAAAGCCCTTCCTAGTAAATGTCATAGCATCACATTTTATACAAGGGGTGACAATGATCAAGATGTATTTTATTCAAAAAGGGCTTTGTTAAGTGGCAACTCCTCTGTACAACTACCTGAGGATAAAACATTTTTTAAGTGAATTCAAAATAAATCCAGTGCTCCCCACCCCCAATCTAGCTATTTATCTACATGTAAGGTTGCTACCAAGTTTTGGTGACAGTATTGAGAGCCATAATTAACCTCTGTGACATGGGTTTCTAGGATATCCACCATCACTGATGGTCGACATTAAACGAAGAAAAGTTAACTGTAACTCCTAACAAATTTAACAATAACCATATGATCTAGCCATTCCATGTCTGGATATATACTCTAAGGAAAAGAATGCAAGGGCTCAAAGATATTTATACACCAATATTCATAGTGATACTATTCAATAGCTAAAAGGTGGGCACAACCCAAATGTCCATTGGGGAAAGCATAAACAAATATGGGATATACAGACACTAGGGTCCTGAGAATAGAACTGAATAAAAGGATTCACTTTCTATCTAGGCATTTAAAAAGAAAATGGTGACATGTGCTATAATATGGGATCAGCTTTAAAGATAAAATACTAATCAAATTAAGCTAGACACAAAGAGACATATATATTGTAGGATTCTACCAACAGGAGGTACTTAGAGCTGTCTAGTTGATAAGTTCATCAACACAGAAAATAAAATGGCAGCTGCTATTTTACATAGAGAGGGAAATGAAGATTGATTGAGTATGTGTGCATGCATATGCTGGTACTGGGGACTTGAACTCAGTGTCTCACAATCTGGCTCTACTTTTTCTGCTCCACCTACCACTTGAGCCATGCTTTCAGTCTGGCTATTTTTCTGGATGGTTAACTGGAGATAGAGTCTCCTGGATTTTCCTTCCCTGGGCTGGCTTTGAATAGCGATCCTCAGACACAGGTACCTGGCAAGACTTGCTGGTGAATGGGCATAGAATTTCCACTTGGGAAAAATGACAAAGTTGTGGAGACGGCTGGTAGTGATGGTTGCAGAAGAAGGTTAATGTTCTAAATGCCACTGAACAATACATAAAAGAGATGAAAGTGGTAAATTGTATTTGTATGTTTTACTGTACACATACAATGATCAAGTGAAGCAGTAGTGTGGTTGAAGTCAATCCTTAGCCATTAAAACATGATCGTGGCATCATCTGAGCTGAGGCTGTTTGAATTGCAGGAAGCATGTGTGGAAGGCAGGGTTACCCTCCAGGGTGGTTAAGGTGACAACCAGAAGTTGCATTTTCCAACGAGACTATGAGTGATCAGTTTGCATCCAACCAATATTTTATCATATATTCAAAAGATAGAACATCAGTGGATTATAGTTTCTGGGGCTTGGAAATGAACTTCCTAGATTTGAATGCATACTCTCTAATTTCCATCTGCAGGTCTTGGATAATTGATAAGTCCCTCCAACTTGTCCTCATCTATAAAATGACATAGTAATAGTGCCCACCCCCGAGGCTCTGAGTGATTGATATTTAATGAATTCAAATGCAGAGAACTTATTAAGTGTTGGTAACACATCAGCCCCAGCAGAAAATGTAAAAGGCAATCTCTGATTTCCCTGTTGTGTCCCTTGCCCAGAGAGCATCTCAAGGACACTGTGTGTGCTGTAGATCTGGGAGAACAAGGTACAAGCAGCCCTCAGTGAGACACTAATCAAGCCTGGCTTCACGTGGTAGGTGCTCAGTCTTCACTGAGAGTAAGCACGGAGACTGGGGCCTCTTGTTGTGTCTCCATGTTCTACTGCACAATGAAGATTTTTTTTTCTCAGCTAGCAGGAATGGAGAACCATGCAGGCCACTGAGCCATCTTCTTCGCTGTGTACATTATGATATCCACCTCAATGAGAAGATGATTTTACTAAAAGAAGGCCTGGGACCTCCCAGGAGACATCAATGACAGCCTCCACATCTGAGAACGCACGTGGTCACCTTCAACCATTGTTTCCACCAGCCTCCGATCTCCCATACTTATTACTGTACCCCAGAAAAGTAGGTCAAAAGCCATAACAGACAGATGGACACCAGAAGCCAGAGGGTGTTTTTGGAGATGAGAGCCTGGGTTCATTTACTTCCTCTTTGTAACCACATCTATACTATATCTGTTAGCTCTCTCTTGACCCATTTTGCTTCCTTCCTGGCGACACAAGTGTGTTTCCACCCCATCAACTACCATCATCTTGCACTCTGTCATAACCGTGCCAATCAGGATTGCCTAGACGAACCAGGGAGAAATTGCCATTCAGCAGTGTCATCAACATGAACAGCTTAGGTTTCAACTCAGTTGTTTTTGACCAAGTTACTAGGAGCTCAGAAAGCCCAGAAATTACTTTAGGAAATTATAGTATCATTTACCAGGACATTTATACTTTCCTCTTTGCTTCCAACTACTATTTTGTCAGTGGCTTGCTTTACAGGCCACTTTAATGGGAACAATTTTCTCATTTGTGAGACATGTTTAGACTGCTACCTCTGCTGACATGCATTCCTACAGCTGGTGAGTTTTGGAAGCACTGGTAGTTGTGAATCTTACACTGTGGGTCATCGTCAGGGGACAGTTGAGGCAAAAAGATTCTTCCCTGGCAGCACTGTGGTTCTCTGTGGGCAGAGACATTGAAAGACACCATCCAAAGCCCTGGAGATTTATTTATTCTGATTTTATCCTTAACTCAGTAAGCCTTCTAGGAACACAGGAATCAGTAATAACATGATTATAGCTTCTATCAAGCACTGTATTACACAAGATAAACTGCCTCATTCTCCCACTCTGGATTTTTTCTACAGTTTGGCCATTGCTTCCTAACTCCTATCCTCCTCAAAAGGGGGTGGAGTAGGATGAAGGGGAGCTCTTGTTCTATATTTCCTTGTATATGTGTGTGTATTCTGGGGATTGAACTCAGAACTTGAAAACACCCTTCCTCCAGGCATCTGAGCTACCTCTCAGCATTTTGCTTTTCAGTTTGTTCCTTTTCCTGGGCTGGCATCAGGCTGCCATCCTGAGTGGCTGGAATTATAGAGGTGTCCTACTATGCCTGGCTTCTGTTGTACAATTTCAACTCTCAGGTTTTTTTTGCCTACAGCTCCTAAACTGTAATTCTCTGGGCATCTCAAGAGCCTTCATTTTGCTTACTTATATTTTCTAAGTTTTCCCTACATATTATTTTTGTAATGAGAAAATATGATATTTTAAATCTAATATAAAAGTCAATTTCATTACCAAGCCAAAGGGAGGGAAAACTCAGCTTCTCTAAATGGACCAGAAATCTAAAGCAAATTACCTATTTTAAAATATTATCTTCTGTTCCCTAAAACCACACAAATAACCACCCCTCCCCCACCTAGCAGCAACCCTGTCAAGTCATTCCTGCAGCAGAGATGGCTGTTTCTCTGTATTTTAATTTCCTGTTTTTTTTTTTTCTACAGAAGAAAGCCAAATTACAGCTGAGCACATAACCATCCAGAACGAATGCCACATTCTCCAGCCTCTCATAACTTCCAGATACAGTCTGTGAGGTAGTCTGGCCAATGGGATGTGAGCAGTCATGAGAATTGCTACTTTTAGGTGGTGCCCTGTTCATGGAGGGAACCGTGTGCTCCCCTCGCTACCTTTCCATGAAGGGTAAGTAACGGGCTGGTGATGCTCTAGCTTGGCCATGTGAGGTCAACACTTGGGTAATGGGTGAATTGATGCCAAAGCAAACATCCCACAATACTGCTCAGTCACCATAGCAGCCAAAGACACCCGACAGCCTTGTGTGAGGGTGAAAAAATCCATCCTGCTTAAATTATTATTGTTGGTTTCATTTATTGGAACCTAACACACATTCAAAGCCAAAGTGACAGGAGGAATTGGCTCCATGGAGAAAGGCTACTGAAATGCAAGGTTAGTAAGCCAACAGGGGCCCCAAGAACACAACTTTTATTCTGTTCCAGTAACAATCATTCATTTGGAGCCCTTGAACCTTTTGTAAAATGCTGATCCTTGAAATGTAAACGGCTGGAACCTTCCATGTAAATTATCTAAATCCAAAGGATGTTGTGCCTTGACAGGCTATACCCTCTCTTTTTACCACCAGGTGTGAGCAGACTTTCATTGGCCCTCAGCTCTCATTTTTCTACCCTTGACAATGTGAGACATTTCCGGAGATCTCTATGCAGGGGCACGCCACCATAGTTCACTCATTCAACATTCTGGCCCCAGTTCTCCCACTTGGGAATTAAGTGAGGAAGTCTGACAGCTTCACTTGTACTGACTTTTTAAAAGATGGAAAGGATAGATCAGATATCTTCTTTCATAGTTATTTGATCGTGATGTGACATGTCCCGTTCCTCCATACCTAGGGTCCTTCAGTGAAATACAACAGTTTAAGTCACTAGCAGGAGACCCAACCTCACAGAACACATTTTAATTCAGATTAGTTAAAACCAGAAGCATTGAATGCGACTTAATTTAACAACTTCTGATTAAGAATGTACTATGTAAATATTATGCATTTTGATGTGTTGTTTGGTTCTAACTCTCTCTTACTGAGGGGAAAACAGAAGTCTTCATCCCTTAAATATTATGTTAGTATTTGAGGTGCAATGTGAATCCAGGCTACTGGGATCCAGATACCACCTCTTCCCTAAGCCGATGGTACAGGAGAGAAGATGACAAAGACTATCAACTTATTCTCCATGACACTTGGTGTGGGCACAGCGAGGCATGACACAGGCAGCATTAATAATATCACAGAGACACAGAAATATGGAGTATGATGGGAGTTGCTCCTGACTCAGACAGACACAGCAGGCTGCAGAGGAGCCAGCTTCCGTAGGGTCACAGAAGGGAGTGTGGGTAACTCATTGATGACCAGTTTCAATACCAGTTTGGCCCCAAGCCAGGGTCTCAGCTGCAAATATCTTTTTCCCTCTGGGAAATGATTTCTTATATCCTTGGCTCAGGAAGATAGTCTTTAAGGTATATTTTACCAGCATAGGTCTTTTTAAAGATCATTCAGAAACATTTTTTTAAAGATCATAAAAAATGCAATAAAAAGCCGGGCGCTGGTGGCTCACGCCTGTAATCCTAGCTACTCAGGAGGCTGAGATCTGAGGATCGCGGTTCAAAGCCAGCCCGGGCAGGAGAGACCGTGAGACTCCTATCTCCAATAAACCATCAGAAAACCGAAAGTGGCGCTGTAGCTCAAGTGGTAGAGCGCTCGCCTTGAGCTGAAGAGCTGAGGGACAGCACCCAGGCCCAGAGTTCAAGCCCCACGGCCGACCAAAAAAAAAAAAAAAGCAATAAAAATCATATATTAAATATATTAAAATCATAGGAAATGAAAAGTCATCATAAATGTTCCTTGTCAATGGTAGACCCACTTTTCAACCCCTATACATTCCTTGGTAGCTGATGTGTAATTTAATGAGAAGGGAGGGGCCTCCCGATCTCTATAATTGAGTTTATTGTGGAGTTTATGCTCTTTGCCTTTTCTCCTTGCTTTTACAATAGGAAGAGATGATAGGACTTAGACTAATAAGTCTTTCCTCCGACAACGATGTTAGTCTTGGCTCTGTGATGAAAGGAAGCTTTCTGGAGAGTATCGTCTAGGGTATGGGAGGACGTGTATTGCTCAGCTCCTGTCTGTCGACCATGAACTGGGAGAGGGCAGGGGCTCAGCCTCCGCGGTTGCAGCCACTTTGCCTGGTGTCTGAAGCATCACATTTCCTGGGTGTATTTTCACTGACTTGTAATTGACGATAGCCCTTGACTTGGGGAGAACCTATCCAAGACACCATTTATAACGACAACGTTTTCTCTCTTCCTCCTCTTCCCTCTTCCCTTGTGTTTTCTTTTCTTCTGTCCCCACTGTGAGCTCTTGTTCTTCTTCCTTCCTCCTTCCCTGCATTACAGAGTTTAGAAGGAATTGGAGATTGGCAGGAACTGACTGAAGCAGTGCCAGGCACATGGTGTAACCTCAGTAATATTTCTTGTAGGAAAGAATGACAAAACAGATCACTTTTTATCATCTTTCAGCCTCATGGGACCTAAAATATTCAAGTTTATCTGAAATAAAATACCATCCATGCTGCTGTATGCAATGAAGAACCCAGAGTTACAGGCAGTCCAGGAAAGCTGTGTTGATTGGCAACTTCACCACCTGATCTGGGATGGGTTTTTTCCATATTCTAGGCAATCCCTCTAACACTGAACTCTATCTCCAGCCCTGGTAATATGGACTTAGAAGGTATGACTGAAACAAGCCTATGAACAGATACAGAAACAATGTTACAAAGTATCAGGGTTACAGATAACTTTTAAGGACAGGCAGATGAGTTTAGGACTTGATTCTTCCACTTTTCACTTTAGTAAGTGACAAAAGTTGCATATAAGGTTACAGCTCAGCTTGTTCTGCAGAGTAGAATATCAATACAGTACTTCATGAAGGCTATTATGAATATTAAATGACGTGTATAAAGCATTCTGCATCGCACCCATTGTATGGCTAATGTCAGGTGAAGGGCAATAATAAGAATAGTAGTAATATGAATGTAGTTCTTTTGTTATCTTCTTACAGCAAAGGAGCTAAGGTATACATAAATTGAATGCTTAACATAGGTATGATAAAGCATTGCGAAATACAAGCATGAGTAAAGATTAAGCAGTATGTAACTTTCACTGTATCAACAGGTAACTAAAGAATGCTGGTCTGAGGCAAGCCATTGGTAGAAAATAGAAAGAGATGTAAGACAAAAAGATCTTAGACTATCACAGAGGACAAAGAACATCAGAAATGTTCTCAGCAGTATGAGCTTTATAATAATAAAATATCCAAAATGCCCCAAAATGCCCAACTTATCAGTAATTTCCAAAAGCTGGCAGGTCCCATCTGGTATGGTCTGAAGATTCTTCAGGGATATGATTCTGATTTTTATGGATAAAGCCACAAAAGGCAGAAGGGGGCATGCAGAAATGCACGAAGAACTGCTCATTGTCTTGCTCTAAGGACACATCACTGTTTGCCTCCTTTACCACAGGGTGACAACGCTTATAACAGAACCTCCAATTACCAGGTATTCCTTGAACCAAAGCTGTCATGATGCCTATGGTCCAATGTCTTTCGAAGTTAAACTGCCCAGCCCATGTTCCGTTCTGATTAGGTGGTATGGGTGTTTGGAAATTGCACTACCAGGCAATACTCCTGCCTACCTAAGGAGCAAAGACTGGGAGGGACATCTCCTCAGTCAATCTAGCCATCCTTTGACTGGTTAGCCTTGGAAGTAGAGTTGAGACTGCAGTAGCTGAGAAAGGATCTGGAGAGGGCAGATATGCTGATGTTCTGAATGAGAATGATAGGAGGAAAATCTTTTTTTTGAGACAGAGGGAGGTAGAAACAGCCATTCCTAGGACTGCTTTATCTTTTGATAACTCTTCAGGTCTAACCCAGGGAGCCTGTCCAGACCTTTCTGCATTCTTCAGACTCTTGGCATTTCCATTCTTTGCAATACAAATTTGGTTCTTTTCTAGCTATTCTGGAAATAGGCAAAGATCTAGTTTTGGGAGAAGTAGCAGTATAAAAGAATTTTGTCTTTTGATAGCTAGCAAGATCAATAGAAAGCCCACGGATTGGGAGAAGATCTTCACTAGCCATACAACAGACAAGGGTCTCATATCTAAAATATACCTGGAACTCAAAAAATTAAATCCCCCTACAACAAATCTTCAAAGAAACAACTGACCAATTAATAAGTGAGCTAAAGACTTAAAGAGAAACTTCTCTGAAGAGGAAAGAAGGATGGCCAATAGACACATGAAGAAATGCTCAACCTCTCTAGCCATAAAAGAAATGCAAATCAAAACAACATTGAGATACCACCTCACCCCAGCTAGAATGGCAAAAATCAAGAACTCTAATAACAACAGATGCTGGAGGGGATGTGGACAGAAGGGAACCTTACTTCATTGTTGGTGGGAGTGTAAACTTGTTCAACTACTTTGGAAAGCAGTATGGAAGTTCCTCAAAAGACTCCAGATACAGCTCCCCTATGACCCAGAAATCCCACTTTTGGGCATTTACTCAAATGTTCACAAATAATACCACACTAAAGCTACCAGCACGACTATGTTTATTGCAGCCTTATTTACCATAGCTAAGATATGGAACCAACCCAGATGCCCCTCAGTAGATGAATGGATCAAGAAAATGTGGTATATATACACAATGGAATTCTATGCCTCCATCAGAAAGAATGACATTGCCCCATTTGTTAGGAAATGGAAAAGCTTGGAAAAAATTATATTAAGTGAAGAAAGTGAGGCCCAAAGAAACATCGGTCCCATGGTTTCCCTTATTTGCAATATCTAGTATATGTCTGAGTCAAGCAGAAAAGGTCAGATAAGTTGATGTTAGGGAAATGAACCTTAAGATATGTATTCAAATGTTTTTTTCTTTCATGCGATTGTTTCTAACACATTTATAAGATTATTTCTTTGTTGCTTTGTATGTCCCTCCCCCACGGTATAACCCCTGCTTTCACTGTATTTGATATTGTTATAATTTGTGGAGGGGAAGGGAAAAAACAAATCGTTTAAATAGGGATACAGGTGGACTCATTGCAAAAATGAGACATACAAGTCTTATGTCGAAAACGAACTTTACAACTTTGGGAGGGGAAAAGGGTTGAGGGAGGAGGGGGGGGAGGATGGGATGAGAAGGGGAAACAAAGCAGGAGGCTACAATGCTTGATAAGAAATGTACTCATTATCTTGCCCATGTAATTGTAACCCCTCTGTACAGTATTTTCACAATAAAAAAAAAGAATTGGTCTTTTGGTTTGACTGCTAATCACTGGTAGACTTCTATGTGGTGCTACTTTAGCAAAAGTTCAAATTTCTGTATCATGGACAGAAGTTACGGAAGTGGTTCAAATAAGCATTCTCAATTGTATTGAGACTGGGATGTTACCAATTAGTAATAGAATGTCCAGGTGTTTCACTGCACAGCAAATTATCTAATGGTCACCTTGAGAGAGTTGGAAGCCAAGTTTAAATAAGAAACTACTTGTACCAGACAGAGCCAAGCAAGTGAAGAGTCAGAAACACAAATATGTATTTCATAAATGTGAGTTTGCTTTAAATAACATGAAACTGCTTGTGTCTTTGGCAACTTGAGTGCATAATTCATTTGTAATGTCTTGTTGCTCTCTGTCTTCTGTTTGGCTTTCCCTGGGGTCCAAGCCAAAGCAATCCTGGTAAAGGCTCCATCAGTGATAAGACTGATAAGTGGATGTATTTGTTTTGTGCACTTGGGCACTCCTGTTATGTTATTAATCAACTTGCCTCCCACAGATCTTTGAAATGCTTTTACATCTGATCTCCTAGTGTACTCTCAGGCCATGTGACCCTCAGAATTTAGAGAACAGCTATTTTTCCCCATTCTAAGCACAGAATTTAAGATCGACAGCAAATAGTGCCATATGATTAAATGATGCATGTGATATTGGAAACTAGCCTGAGTAGGGAGAGCATCATTCATTCACTCATGCATCTCAGGCACTGCTAGAAAGCCCAGGGACAGAGAAGTCTCTCACTCAAGGCAAGGAGAAATGGGCATCATAATATCCCACCAGGAGGAGGATGGCTTTCAGCTAAAAGGAGTGATTCTTTTGCCTGAAATTTCAGGGACTATGAGAAAGAATCTCAAATATTATGGCAGGAGTGGTGTTTCTGTGGGGAGGGCAGAGCAGAAGGGGACACACTTCCTGATGTGTCGATAATAAAACTACACATGCATCCTTATTCTCTAAGAGTAGCAGTGATATGCAATACCTGTAGTGCCACTTCATCACTAAGGAAGATTCTGGTTCTCGAGGACCTAAGGGAAATGCTTCTATACACAGTAAGGCGAATCGAGTGCAGACAAGAGGATCCTTACAAGAGAGCCTCCCTTGCCCTAGGGACTTCCTTTTGGACCAGAAGGAGCCCCAGGAGAAGGCGTGGAGAAGGCCTACATGATGGAGTCCACATTTTTACTTATTTTTTCATGTATTTTTATTGTTATTGTAAAAGTGATATACAGAGAGGTTACAGTGATATAAGTCAGATAAAGAGTACATTTCTTTTTTAACAACGCCACCCTTTCCCTCTCTCTCCCAGTTTTTCCATCCCATCCCCATCCACAAGTTGTAGAGTTCATTTTCAACATAGTGTCTAGTGAGTGTTACTGCTGCATTTGTTGTTGTTGTTTTGGCCAGTCCTGGGGAATGAACTCTGGGCCTAGGCACTCTCCCTGGGCTTCTTTTTCTCAAGGGTAGTACTCTATCACTTGAACCACAACTCCACTTTCAGCTTTTTTGAGTAGTTTATTGGAGATAAGAGTCTCACAGACTTTCCTATCTGGGCTGGCTTCAAACTGTGATCCTCAGATCTCAGCCTCCTGAGCAGTTAGGATTACAGGTATGAGCCACTGGCTTGTCCCTCCATTTCTGTGCCCCCCCCCTTCCCAACCCTCTAAAAACAGATAAATTAACAAACAAGACAAAAGGAAATGAAAACAAAAACAACAACTAAGAAAAAACTCAATACCTATGGGCATCTGATCATTTAGAATATTTTCAAAATGAACTCCAGGGAATGGAAACAAGAGATCACTCTTTTTAGGTGGCCTAGTTCTACAAGGTAGGGATTAGTCCCTCAGCACTGGCTGATTTCCCAGATGAGAGCATCAAGACACATGGATTCTAAGGAAACTGGTCCTACTTTGTAGTTATTTAAATGGGCTTCACGCTAAGCAGCTGGACCCCCTCCCCTGCCAAAGCAGAATGTCTTCCCACAGATCCCGGCAGACCCTGGAATGGCAGTTCCTGACTTGGAATGCAGCTATGGGAAACTACAGTTAGCAAACTCCACACCATGCTTTTTGGATGCTTACTGCCACAGAGAAGACCTGTATAGCCATGAGAACAAGGTCTTTAGCTGAAGGTCAGCTAGAAAGTTAAGCACGTCACTTCTACTTGACCTGTTGACTTCTTCCACTGACTCGTGTTTGATTCTGGTTGGTTATGGTCTCCTGGGTGTTTAGATGTCTTCAGTATGTGGAGGACAAAGACCCCAGCCAGTTTTATCCAGCAAACTGTCAGCAAGTCCCCATCCACCTTCCTAATGAGACTGCTTTGCCTAGACTCACAGTTTGAATAAAATCCAGGTCAGGCAGGGCGGACCTTTCTCTGGAAGAAGAATTGTAGTGGTGGGGAAAAAAATCAAGGTAGCACTACCAGCGGCCATCATTTGTGCTCCCTGCATTCCTGACCCCTCACCATCGTGAACCTCAATAAAAGAATTCAAGACGTTGAAGGCAACTACATAGTTTAGACCTACATGCCCTTCTTCCAAATATTATGTGGCTACTACTGTCGGATCCCTCTTCCTTAAGACAGGACATAAAGAAGGACTCCACTAACAGAAGCCACAGGGCACTGAACCACAAGGCAAGAAGCTTTCCCCACGTCTGAGTTTCACGGAATCCTTGTGACCACTGACAAGGAAGGTTCCATGATTAGCTTATTTTTCAGGTCAAGACATGGAATCTCAGACAGCTTAAGAGTCTTGACTGAGGTTATGCAGGAAAGGACAATTGGACTCAGGAGTTCAAGCTCTCAGAAGCCCAGTGTCTGGCTTGGGATGGCTGCTCAGTACTATGCTCTGAATGAGAAGAGACACAGGTGTGGGAGTCCTTGCACCTGCTTTATTAAGTTTACCCGCTCTGAGCTGGGAAGTAGCCATGATAGACAGCTGAACCAACCAATAGATGGGGGGTCTTAGGGGTCCTGAGCTGGGTTGTCCCTTCCCTCTGAAGACAATAACTTCCGCCACACCACAACTCCAGAGGAAGGCCCTTGGGCCTGAGGTGCTGACCAGCATACAAAAACAATTGAAAACCATGTTCCTAAGAGAGGTCCGAGTGATCATGGTTAAAGTGAGGGGCGAACTCGTGAGAGAATGTTCTAGGTACTCAGGGGAGAAACCCTCAGGTCTTCACCTGCTGAGGTGTAGCCTGACCAGGCCTCTCCTATTTGGTCCCAACACATGTGCCTTGCTCTCTTGAGGATAAGTTCCACCTCTTCCTCCCATGCGAAGCCTTCCCTGAATTCCCAGCCCACAGGAAGGGCTTTCTACTTCCCTTGAACATCCTCGTTCTCATCATTGGTGGTAGTCTCAGGGTGTTTCTGAGAGTAAAGTCAATGGTTCAGTCTCTTGGATGCATGCCACAAATAGCTTAATTTGTTTTGGGGTGTGTGGGGCAGCTGGTGGGGTTGCATTTGAATTCAGAAAGACCCATGTCTAGGCTCAGTCACATCACAATTGAATCAGATTCTCTGGGATGGAAGCAGGAATCTGCATTTTTAAAATAGAGCTGGGCACTTGTAATCCTAGCCGCTCAGGAGGCTGAGATCTGAGGATCGTAATTCAAAGCCAGACTGGGCAGGAAAGTCCATGAGACTCTTATCTCTACCAAAAGGCAAGTGGTAGAGTGGTAGAGCAAAAAAGCTCAGGGATAGCATCCAGGCCCTGAGTTCAAGCCACAGGACTGGTGCCTAAACACACACACACACACACACACACACACACACACACACACGAAGCATGGCTGTAATGCCTTGGAGTTTGAGGATACTGAGTTTTACCATCTAGCTGCTGCTGTAGGCCACAGCCTCTAGTAGGGCTACTGAAAGCACCCTGTTCTGCACCCCCTATCATCAGCTGATGCCCCTCAAACATGTGCTAAGCAATTGCATCCTGGCTTTACTATCTCAGCAGTCTTCTGGCAGGGTGTGGGTGCATATACTGCTTTTTCTGTAAGGTGAAGATCTTATATGTGTCGTCCTCTGCTTTGGCAGCCCAAGAACACGATTTCCCAAGAAAATAATCTCCTCAACCCAGTTAACATCCCAAGGGAGAAGCAGGCTGTGTTTGGTGGTGATTATCTTCTGCTTCCAATTACACAGCTTCAGTCAGATTCCTCCGGGCCTCTCTCAGGCCCCTGCCTTGTAAATGGCACACTTTCAATTATTTATCTAAACAAAGGTGAGCCAGAGGCCAGCTCCAGACATTTGTTCAATGCCCTGGAGCCCAGCTCCCAGCCCTGGAACTCTCAAGCTTACATGATTTGGTTTTGTGGATCTAATTTCCTCCAAAAAGTTTTTAAAAAGGCACATTAGGGACAAAGCCATAAATTCCATTTCAGAAAGGGAAAGCACGCCAGAGAGGAGCTATAAGAACATCGCGCTGGTCTGCTGGCGGCCAGTTTGGTTGCTGGGTAACGGAACTCAAACAGTCCTAACTCGCTGGCAGTGAGGAAGAGTCACTTAAGCCCTTGCAGTTCTGCACTTACCATTCTACATCACCGATGGATGACAAATCCACTTACAAGGGAGAGGGACATTGAATGAAGTGAGAGGGAGGCTGTCTCATACCAGATAGGCTCCAGCTCCTTGCTGTTGTTGGTTTTTTTTTGTCAGTCCTGGGGCTTGAACTCTGGGTCTGGGTGCTGTCTCTGTGCTCTTCAGCTCAAGGCGAGTGCTCTACCGCTTGAGCTCAGTGGCACTTCTGGGTTTCTAGTGGTTTATTGGTAATAAGAATCTCACAGACTTTCCTGCCCAGGATGGCTTTGAACCAGGATCCTCAGATCTCAGCCTCCTGAGTAGCTAGCATTACAGGCGTGAGCCACCGGTGCCCGGCAGTTCTTCTTTTTTTTTTTTTAATATCTGCCTCTGTCAGCTTTTTAAATATTTTATTATCTGTAAACAGTTATTTAACAAAGCAGTTTATGAATACCATGTATTGTATCAGAATAATGTGAAGATGCACTTTTTCTCTCTGTGGAGATGGGTGTGTGCCCATTCTTTTGAAGGATTGGCTTGTTATGAGAATGGGGTTAGCCAGTGTTAAGGCCAATAGTGACACTTGAAGAAGAATTTGGGAGACACACTAACTAGAGGAGAGGGCAGGGACCCTGGGTGTAATGCCAGCAGAGGCAGCAATGGCAGCTATTATGCATCATGTGCATATTTTGCTCTCAAATCAGTCTGCCCAGTATGCCAAACTGCAGTATCATGGGAGGCATTAGTCTCTAGTTTGGAGAAGTTAAGCAGCTTTGCCAGGTCACGCAATCAGTAACTGGCAGGGCTAGAATCTGTGCCCAGATCTGCCTGGCTAGAATCGGCCAAGGTTCCCAATCAATCCAGTATCCGGCCCCTCTGGTCCCAGGATGGACATCTGAACACACTCCTGGCAGTCACCTTTCTCCATCTCTGGTGCCAGCTCTCTTAGTTCTGCCCTTACATTTCTCATTCTTACCTTCTGTAGGCCTCCTAATTCATTTCCCTTCCTCCAATCTTGTTTCCCCATTGCATGAAGTGCAAATACTTTAAGTATCTATTTTATTACCCTGTGTAATACAATCTCTTGGCTTCCATTGTCTACAAGTCAAATCCAAATCTCTGGCAAAGCACAAGTGGCCACACTCCACTCTTGGAGGCTGTTCCCTGTCATTTCTCACTGTGATCCTGTCACATCACATATCTCAGTATTCCTGAAATGGCCTCAGCTCTACCCTTTGACACTCTATCCATAAGTGCCACCCAGAAATGAAACATTCTCTGTCTCCAAGTTCAGCTCTTCTTTGTTGACATATAACATATTTGTCTTTCCCCCAGACCATGAGCTTCAAGAAGGCAAGAGTTTTGTCTTTGTAACTTCCTTGGGATCTGGCAGAAGATATATGCGAAACTTCATAACGTAGTCAACTCACTCAATGACTGTACCCAATCTCAAAGCGGGAAAAACTTCATCAAAGATCATTGCACTTTTGATAGCTAAATATATATAGATATAGCTATAGCTATATAAATACATGTATATGCATGTGGTCTCAGTGTAATCAATATCAACAATTCTTATGTCATAGATTTACCAATTGTATGTATCTCTGGAATAATTCCAAGACCTTAGGCTTTTAAAAAGTTAATCTCTAGCTATGTACATGTTTTCTTGATATTGCTCAGTAGTAGAGTGTTTGCCTTGCATGCATGAGGAGGCCCTGGGTACGATCCCTGCACCACATAAACAGAAAAAAATCACAAGTGGCACTGTAGCTCAAGTAGAGCGCTTGCCTTGAGCTAAAGATCTGAGGGACAATGCCTGGCCCAGAGTTCAAGCCCCACAACTGATCAAAAACAAAACAAAACAAAACAAAACAAAACAAAAAAAAAACCTCTCACATGTTTTCTTGATATTGTAATCTAGATTTGTTCCACTCCAAGATTATTTTCCTCAATAAGAGCCATTACTGATAGTCAAAGATGAACTAGGAATGCCTATTCTTTTTTAGCCCAAGGACAATTTTCTTCATTACTTTGAGGATTCTGGCTGATCATTACTGTCTTAACCTCTTTAAATGAAGCACTTTTGCCTGGATTAAGTTGACCAGCAAAGAAAACAGATGTGCCTTAAAAATACTACCATTGCCTTTTTTCCTCCAGGCAAACTCCATGGCAAATCTTGACGTCAACCCAATGGAGGGGTTGGATTTCCTTTGCCTGCCTAAGGGTAATGGAACCTAGATAACCTCTACTCACACTTCAGCATTCACCTCCGTTTCTCTTCTCCCTCTGGTGCCTTCTCTGTCACCTGTAAGACAAGCAGTCACTGGCCTGCTCCCCACCCCTTAAATTCTCCTTGAACTGCTACAGCACATACTCTCAGTGCCACTTTTACCCTGTCAAGGTCATATGTGGAAAGCTCACTGTCTGGGGAGGTCAAACCCCTGGCCTCCCTCCTTGCTGTAGTACACATGAATCATAAGGTTCTGAGTGAACAATTTGCCTCTCAGGGCCATTTTCTCATCACAGAACGAGATAGCTAGATTCTTCAGTGAGATGGCCACTATGCTTTCTTCCAGCTCTCAATGTCTGTGGAAATGCCAGCTATCTTGATGCTTGAAAGATCCCCAGTGAGATGGAAGAAGTGGGCAAGTATACAACTTTGGGCCACATTCAAACTGTTCAAAGTTTAAAGCAATGATCTGGCTGTTATGTACTGCTCAAAATCCAAGAGATGGTTCAGCAGGATAAGAGGGGCCATCATGGCCTGATGCCATAGGCTATATTAACTGTGTGAAGAAAAGTTCATGATCATACACTTGGGCTGTCACAATTGTATATAGCACAGAGCGTCACATACAAGAAAAACTATTCAAATGTTCCTTTCAACCCTAATCAATCAACTAGTTTGAGCTCAAGACATTTGACTTTAGATTAGACACTATACAGCCTGCAAAAGGTGAAAAATAGAATGTTCAAATCTGATTTGGCAAGAGAAGGGGAGAAGTGTACTATAAGTTACTAGATTCCACAAATCTTCTAAAATAGTTAACAAAGTCCTGTGAAAATGAGAACAAAAGAGTCATTCAGAATAAAAGACAAACGTACCTGAAATTTAGGTTGAAACTTTTTTAAGGCTGATTTTCCTAGCTGCTGAGCTCTAAAAGGAAGATATGATGAATTTATTCTTAAAAAGGTTTATACAGCTGGGTGCTGGTGGCTCATGCCTGTAAGACTAGCTACTCAGAAGTCTGAGATCTGAGGATCACGGTTCAAAGCCGCCCCATAAGAAAAGTCCATGAGATTCTTATTTCCAATTAACTACCACCAAACTGGAAGTAGAGCTGTGGCTCAAAGTAGTAGAGCACTAGCCTTGAGCATAAAAGCTCAGGGACAAAGCCCAAGTCTTGAGTTCAAGCTGCATGGGTAACCAAAAATAAGTGTTTATACAATACAGTAAGAATTTACTAATGGGATGTTTGGTAGTTCAAGTCCCAAACCAAGAGGACATGCTAGAATTAGGATAATTCAAGGAGGGGATGTTTACATAGGGCAGATGTAGGGAAACATGGAGGGCAAATTAAGAACTTGGGGTTGACTGCACAGCAGGTATCCTCTGCTTTCCAAACCTTATGTCTACCCAGGAACCTCGAATGGAACTTACTTGGGAATAAGGTCTATGCAGATGTGAATAAGGATTGATATGAGATCATTCTAGAGTAGAAATAGGCCCCAAGTCTGATGACAGCATCCTCATGAGAGAGCAGAAAGGACTCAGACACAAAGAAGGTGGGCAGGTAAAGATGGAAGCAGAAGCTGAAGTGAGGCATTTACAAGTCAGGGAATACTAAGGGATTCTGCAGCCAGCAACAGCTGGGAGTCAGGAATAGAACTGTTTCTCCCTCTGGGTTCCAGAAGGAACCAACCCTGGTGGCATCCAGGTTTCAGATTTCTCATCTCTCCAACTGTTGGAAAATGAATTTCGGATGTTGTAGGACACTCAGCTTCCGGTCATTTGTCATAACCATCCAAGGACACCAAGACACAACTCCACTTCCTAAAGAGACAGTGGAGACAGAGATCATCTGAGCTCAGTAGGAAAGACACTTTGGCTGGAGCAAAGACCTTTAAGGGGAGAGCTAGTGTGTGGCAACCTCGAAAGAAGGGAGCTATGGGCCAGGAGTCCTACAGGCAGGTGCCATGGGCAACTTCCCCAGGTCAGTGGACAGGAAGTAAAGGTGGAAAGTAAAGGTGTGTGCATCTGGAGGTGTAATAACCAAGCCAGAACGTACTAACCTAAATCTCTGTTTAACATAGCCATTGCTTTCTCCAGAGATAAATTATGTTAAGAATAGAGTTCACCTCTTTTCCCATACCATCTTCACTTTGCCTCTTGCCTTCCTTAGCTGAGATCTCTTAATTCAAATGCTCTCTCTTTCATCCCCCCCTACCCTGTTCTGTCTTCAGACTCCACATCCAGTCTTTTACTGGAACTTCTGGTTCCCATATCTGTATCCTCAGTCCATCCTCTCCCTCCAATCTTAATCTTATTTTCCAGTGACCCCAGGAAATCAGAACCAAGGGATCTCATAAACTGTGTGAAGTCAAAACATCTGACTGGCAACCACATTTCAAAGAGGCTGCACAAACAGTATCTTCAGAATGACTCTTCTCATTTCTCCCCACTCCTGAAACCTATCCCTGTCTACTGGTATAAGACCCTCAAAAGCATTCGGTACATAACAGGGCAGACACATATGCTTCTTGTTGGCCACCCCTGGCCCATCTGCCTGTCTCCATAGCTTTGTATAGCCTTTGAATGATGTGATAAATATCCAAATGGCCCTCAGCAGAAACAAGATTCTCCTCTCCCACTATCAGCCATCTGGGATTAAACCCTTCAGTTCGCTAAGCTTTTCCAGATGGCCAGGCCTGCCCAGGTGCTTCTTCTCAGCTATTTTTTTCTCTCCATTTCTACAACCATCCCTGCCAGTGCCAGGCCACGTCTTCACATGGATGATGAGCTTTAAACAGGTATTCACATTTCCAAGCCCAGCTCTTCAAACGTTGACACAGCTAAGGCAGTAGTGTCTTTCTTTGGTTCCATTTCTCCCATGACCCCTCTGCCTCGCGTCAGACCCATAACCCTCTCCCTGACATCCCAGGATCTGCCTTATCTGAATCTTTCTACTCTTCTTACCTGTTTCCCAGCATGCATCAGGCTGCTCTGCTGTCCTATGTCCACCCCATCCTGATGACAGAAGATACTAGGACAGAGCATGGACCCAACAGAACTAAACACATATCCCAAATCTTATCATCTATGCACTCAACCTTTCCTTTGTGATTGGTAGTAAGCATAAAGCCTTACCTCTTTGTAAAATCTTGGTTTTCAGGGTTAATCTACATGTACTACGTTATACTCATTGGTGTTTCTCTGGTGCAAAAAACTGTTAGGGTAGATGACTGAGGACAAGAGTGTTGAAATCAAATGACTCTGAGTTGCAATTTCAGTTCATTTATACACTATGTGTGGGAACTTAGACTCTCTTCGGTGCCTCTGCTTTCTCGTCTGTGAAATGGGAATGTGACACATGCCTTCTGGGTTTATTGTGAAAGAAGAGAGAATTGATGTGAAATGCCAGGCTCAGGGTAGGCGTAAGTTAGACCCTTACCCATGTAAATAATAAAGAGCAGAGTCAGATAACTTACACTTAAGACTAACAAATGAGCATAATTTTTTTTAACCAGATGAAGCCCAACTACAAGCTGGTCACATCATCTGTCCCCCATTGTCACTTTCTTGGTTTTCTTAAGGCCCACCTTTTTGCTCAGCTCTATTGGGCCTGTGAACAAGCTTCCGGACCACAGTTTTTCTAAATAAACCAACCTGGGATCTGTGCCTCTAGGGTTCCCAAACTTCCCTATGTCTTCAACATACAGATTCTGTGGTCACAGGAGAGAGTGGCTATCATACCTTCCACGTTTATCAACATGATTAGCTGGCTCCTGGGCATTGTTGAACAGAGGTTAACTGAAGGCTGTCTCCATAAAGATGTAAATAAGAATGAAAAATTCAATGCTTACACCCAGGAGCTGTAATAGACAGCAATCGGATCTAAGTTTTTAAAGATAATCATCTACACATCCAGTGTACACATTAACAAAAAGCCAAAGCCTGGCAATTGTGTTTTCATTTTTACAGTGCATTCACAGATGCTTGACATCTAGTAATAAAATGCTAAGGATTTTATTTTGAATATAATTAATACCAGGGGAAAGAGACGAAAAACAACAAAGCATTTGGTCTTTAACCAGGACTCCTCATGGGCACACATTGAAGCAATGAGATTTTGGACCTACTTTGAATCTAGCACATTTCTGAAGCTCATAGCGGCTCACCGCATAAAAGAAAAGAGGAACTTTGGTGCCTGTGGAAATGAGCCATTTTTCACACAGGAGGGAATTGGGAAACAATTATTTCCCATGTGCTCTGCACTAACCTTCCTGAAATCCAGATGGCTTTGACGCTCTGAAAGGTATTTTTAGATAGGACTGATTAATGGGATGTCATTATTAATGAGCTTGGTGAGAAAAGGAATAATTGTGGAAGTGACCCCAACATGTTTTCAAAGCGATGGAGAGAGGGTGGCTGGGAGAAAGGGAGAGCTGGGAGATGAAGTGGCTGCGCATTTCACGGGACAAGGATGCTGGGCTGTCAGAAGAAAGAAGTCATCCAAGAACCCAGTGAACCCCAAAACAAGGCCACAGCGATGCTGGGAGTTCAAACGTTGAAATACGAGCCCTCCTCACAGCAGGATCCAAATACTTCTGAAATGGAGAGGTCCAGCCAGGGTGGGAAACATCCTTTTAGATGGAGAAAGACAAACACACTCTGGAATCGATTCTTTTCCATCACCCATTATTACCATCATGTGAATATGGTGGACCATGCTGGCTGGGTACATGAGTTTTGAAAGAGACTGCAGGTTGACAGTCATTAGGATTTTGTTCAATTTGCTATTCAGAATCCTGTCACCTGTGCTGTTACTGCTGCAGGATTTCTTTCCATCAGAGACCATGATCCACTGTGAGACAAGCCACTGGTCTTAGGTAATGCAGTTTTTAAAAAGTTGCTACTTTATGTTTCAGTGTCGCTGAAGTGCTTCTACATTTACAAAAAGTAGTTCTTTCATATTAATGTATGTTACTTGTACCAAGGCATTTCAATGTGGTATTTCTATATGTGCATATAATGTACTTTGACCAAATTTACTCCATTACTCTTTCCTACCCATACCTCCTCCTAATCATTTTAACAGGCATTCTTGCTATACACACACACTACACACACACACACACACACACACACACACAGCATATTACTTTGATCATATTCACCTCCCTTAACTCTCTCCTTTTACCTTCCTACTTTGATTCCAGCCCCCAAATAAACCCTACTTTATACTTGCGTCACTCTTCTTATTGTTTTACATCTAGATTCTGCATGCAAAGTGAAATAATCCAGATTGAGAAAAACAAATAGCACATATTCTTTCTCAAGCTCAGAATAAAGTAATTCACTTTCTCTTAATCCAAAGTAGATTATCATGTCATAAGGATGTAGTCAAACAAAGAAAAACAGAATTGGCTGGTTAAGAGGGTCTCAAAATACTTTCACACAGGAAGATGGACTATCTTCAAATCCCTCTTCCAACTGTCATCAGCAACTCTGCCTATCTAGAGAGTTCATGATGCATTGTTTTAAAGAAATTCTTTAAAAAAAAAATCAATGTTGCTGGGTGTCAGTGGCTCACGCCTGTACCCTATCGACTCAGGAGGCTGACATCTGAAGATCATGGTTTGAAGCCAGCCAGGGAAGACAATTCCATGAGACTCTTAATTCCAATTAACCAGCAAAACCAGGTGTGGAGTTGAGACTCAAGAGGAACAGTCTTGAGCAAAGAAGCCCTGTGCGTCACAGTTCACAGACCTTCCCTCCCGTAGCAAAGGACCCCAGTCTTGAAAGGATCCACTGACAGCTGGGCCAAACCAATGAAATTCCCTCAGGAGTTCTGACACAAGAGATGTCATCCTTTATTCTGGGCTCTGGGAGCCCCGCTGAGGAGTGAAGGAAGCCATTTAAGGGATTGGCATAAGTTAAATAATTGCAGGAAGATGAAGAGAAGAAAGAGGAGGAATATGTATGACACAAAGAATTCATGAGGAGACAGAACGAGTGTTTAAGGAGACACAGAAAATGACATTAGCCCTCAATTCTTGCTCATCCGATGCTCATGTATACTGAATTTTCAGTACTGGCGCATAGTGGTCCCTCTGTAGCCTTTTAACTCAGCCCCTTTGCTCATCTGAAGTGGGATGCGGCAGTTTCCATTTCAGCAAGCATAGAACACACAACAGCAGCTACAGGAATCCAGCTCTCCTAATGCTCTGCCCTCATGAGAATCTTTACACGTTGCTGGCAAGCCTGTGTCCATGAAAGAGAGATTTGAGTCCTGTCCTTCAGCCCACAAAGTGAAGGAGGGTGCCAGGAACTTGCCAGAGTCCTACTCATAGGAACATCTACCTCGTGGTTACCCTGGAAATCGGTGCGGGCTACCCTTCAAGAGGGAGAGAGACACAAGACACTACGTTGGACATGAACTTTACAGCTTCCTGGGATGTGGGGCAGGGGTAGGGGAGGTGGGGGAGGGAAGGGATAGTAGGAGAAAAACAAAGGGAGGTGTAAAACAATGTTCGACAAGAAATATACTCGTTACCTTACTCATGTAGCTGTAACCCCTCTGTACAGCATCTTTACAATAAAATAAAATAAAAAGAGGGAGAGAGAGATAAAAGGGAGAGGCCTGATGAGATTTAGATAAGGGTCTTGACTCTTGCTGAGCTGTACACCCCAATGCTAGGTGAGTCTCACGTCTAGAATGTCCACTCATGTCTGACCGGCTCCAAGCTTGAGCTCCTTCTGTCACACCACAATTTCTCCCAGGAATAAGGAAAGGGCAGCCACATACCAGGCTTGACCATCGCAGGATAGCTGTTAGGGGGACTGGGGACTTGCACAGCCTTCAGGGTCATCAGTACCCAAGTATTACACCAGTATTGTAATATACCGGTACTACTATTTATGTGTACCAGATGTTTTATTTTGAGTAAACTGATCTCCAAAAGATTTCCTTTTGAAAACATTTCCCCACCCCTCCTTAATATTTACATTCCTGTTTTACTACATACTAAGTGTTCTTGGACAATATTCACACCCATGTGTTTTGGGGACAAAAGTGAAATGAGTCTCATTACACCGGAATGTTTGTTTTCAACTCACAAATCAAATGTGCCTTAATCATCTTTTTTTTTCATTTAGATTTCAAACAGTTGGTCTACTTGCCATTGTCAATGCAATCGTTGGATATCTGCTTATTTATAATGTATTACGCATTTGGAGAAATAAACTAATGAACAATAAAAAATACACTAATATGACCAGCACCTTCCCACTCAATCACAGCTCCACAGTCCTTTCTAATAAATGTTCAGAAACCTCTTGCCTATTATACATTTTGTAAGATTCGTTCATAAGCTCTTTGAAGGAGCAACCTATTCTGCATCTTTTAGGTTTAAGAACCTAATCTTGACTAAAGCATTGTATTCTGTAATCAGAGATTGAAGTAAAAAATGGAGGCTCATAGATTCTGAGCCTCAAATTTTAACTGTATCTTCTAGACTGCTACTTGACAGTGCAGTTCTCAACAGCATGTACTATGTGCTGATCATCACACCTAGACTCAGGACAGGCCCCCGCCAGGGCTTCCTAACCCATGTGTAGCCCTGGCAAGTGAGCAGACTTGAGAACCGTCATCTACTTTGACCTGCCATTTTGTTTTCCTGAAGCTTGGCCTTGGGTGCAGCCAACGCCAGTGACCTCGTGGCTAGTCTGACTTGGAAAGCCATGGGTGATATTTTCAGCTGGCTCAAGCTCTGATGTTGGAGCACTGAGTGTGTACGGGGTAGCTGCAGGCCAGGGCTGTGTTTACTATGGAATACAGGCTTCCCATGGGAAGTTTAGACATGTTTTCCTCTCCAGATTTTCTTTTCCTCCTTAAAATCTTTCATTTTTAAGGTTACGACACTCATCTAAGTGGCATCTGCTGACTTTAAAGAATAAACATTTCCTCCTTGTCCCAAAGTGCCCTTGTCATGACAGATGCCTTTTGGTTTCAATCACTAAAACACCAGACACAAGTCACTGGTTTTAGTAGACATGTTTTAACGCGTGTTGGCTGCCACTTAGATTTTTCAGTGGTTGTCAATAAGTTTCTATAATTCCAACTTCTGACTTTTCTTGATCCCAGCTCAATTGATGCCTGGAATGACAATAAACAGAGGCCAACTTCAGATGTACATGAATTCACTTTTATGTCTGCAAAGCCAGTAAGCAGGAAGTTCTGATGCTCATTTTGCTTTTTAAACTCATGCATGTTTAGCTGCCTGCAAAGAAGATCTAAAGTTATGTCAAATCATACACAAAATACAAGAGAAACAGAAATTAGAAACCAGAGATGCAAGAAAAAGAAAAGTAGAATGAGATATCAGAATCAATCAGAATGAAGCCCAAGATAAAAAAGAAAAATACTGTGCACATGTCTCTACACACACCCTGTATGTGCTAAGCCCCACACCTGTCTCCATCTTTCTACCTGATAATTAAAAATAACCACTCTGTTTTATTGAAAGACTAATTGTCCATGAATGAATAGAATGGATCTTCATATTAAAAGCAACTCATTTGGTGCCCGCTAAGCAGCCCAGGGCACCAAGACCTTCTCTGAACGCATGAGCATGGAACAATTTCTCAGAAAGGCCTGGATCTATAATTTTCCTATATAAGGTACCACTTCCAAATGCAGGCTACCAAGACTCTCCTCTGCTCGTATATTCTCCAAGTTCCTCTCTTCTAACTCCTGGCACCAGTAACTCCTGGTTCCTACTGTGGTTCATGAAGATGGCCTAAATCCTTCTGAGAGACAGATTCGTTGGAATCTATTGATCATTGGAACATCAAGGTAATCTTTGAGTCTGATGAAAATTTATTAGATGGGAAAAATGATCTTTTGGGAACAAACCCACACATAAAAATTAAGCTGGCTCTGGTTTAACTCTCCTCTTGCCCTGACAAACTCATCTTGGAACAGATGTAGCAGAACAGAAAAATCCAGGCCTATCTGGGTTCAAGCTCAGCCTCTGCCATTTTCCAGTTACAACTGGGCTGAGTTCTTCCTGTGTCTCAGTCTGCTCATCTGCAGCACGGGCAGACCAGGAGGAGACTAAAAGGGATACACAAGTAATGCTGACACATCGTAAATATTTCCATTTTTTCATAAGCTTCCCAGAGCACCATTGTTCATACTGATAGATGCCTTGTTACCAAGGAAAGGGATAAGGACACCGATTTTCCTCTTCAGAATGACCTCCCCTTTTCTCTCCTCTGCTAGGAATGTACGTATCTTCCGCTCTTCATTACGGCTGAGGGATCAGCAAGAACCAGTGCAAATGAGAAGGGCCAGCAACCATGTCAAGTGGCGATAGCTGCCAGTGTTTGTTGTTGCAACGGTGCCTTGTGGATGGATGAGAGTCATTAACATTCCACTGATAGGGGGTAAAATAATGTGTGCTGAAAGGAGGGCTGGGGGGTTTCACTCCAGTTTATCTTTGTTTACCCTCTTGCTCTGACTCATCCAGCGTCTGTTTCTCTTCCTAGGAGATGATTTGGCTCATTACCATGACCTTTCTGGCTTGCTAGCCAAATTTCTATTGAGCTGGTTTTCACAATGAGACCTGTTCTTGAGACTCCAGCCTGAAGGCTGATTCGCAACCCTCTTGGGCAAGGCTACAGCAGTCTGTGTAACAGTGTGGTATACACTGGAAGAGGACCAGAACACCTCATAGCAAACACCAAGGATGGATCAGAGCAGGGACTTCCATGATATGCCAGGATATGAATCTCTGTCTTTATGAAACTCTTTTTCACTTGTCTTCCTTAGAAAGCATGATGTGACCAGCTTTCCTATTAACATCCTGAAATAAGCTAAATCCTTACTGAGCTTCCTCTGTCAGCCTGATCATCTGAATACCACTTCCCCCTGACCCTTTCCCTCATATCCATGAACTACTGAAGATGAAAGCATGTAAATGAAGAACTCTCGTGTCCTCTCTGGTGAGTAGAACAGGTACTTGAAGGTAAGCTTCTGTTACTACAGAAGTCATTTAACTTCCATTTCCTCATGTTGGCAAAAATGAGAGAGAAGAACAGCATAGCTAAGGTCATTTCAGGAAGGAGAAACTGAGAAAACAGACCATGGTGCTTGCCTGTATCACTATGTTCACCTATACATAAACTTGTTCTTTTATATTGCTGATAACTGTAAGAAATACAAATTCTGCGCATATTCTATGGGGCTACCTTACAGTCAGAAATCCCTTTCATGGAGAAGGACATTTCACCTGTGATTATTTATGTTCACAGAAACATTCTGTTTCAGGTGTAAAGCCATGTGTTAAAATACAAAGGACCTCATGCCAGGGAAGACCTGCATATAACCTACATACACTTGAACTCTAAACTCAGCAACACTCCTAAAATATACCACATTATCTTGCTTTAGATCTGGCAAATATTCCCAAGGCTCTTGGTGGAATGAAAGCCTGATTTTTAATTGTGTCTGTGCACCCACTTAATTAGTTCTATTCTTTTTTCCAAAATTGATGGATAAGTCTTACTTAAAAGCAGATGCTGCTGATCAAACGTAAAGAAGCGAGCACTCAGGCACCTAGTTTTCTCTTTTGGCACCTGCAGGTAAGCTGGTGGAGGGTTCATGGCTGAGAACCACATTCCTTGAGTTTGTAAGTGATAGTGCACATTTTTCTCACCATTCAACAAACATGCCTATTGAGACTGGTGTGTTCCCAGGACTCAAAGGGATCTTTCACAGGATGAGAATGTTCAACATTGCTGGGTGTGGAGTACTGCCTCCTGGGCACTGTCCGTGGTTCTGAACCCAGCCAGGGCTTTTCTCTGGGAAGTTAGGGGTAGAGAGAGCTTGAGTCTTTGACAGGTATCATTAGAAAGGAGATGATGTACAATGAGTTGGAGCATGAAACAATATTTATCACTTTATGAGTTTCTACCCTGTGGGCTGGCGCTGTATGTAGACATATCATAATGGAGAGTCACAATGAAGAAAAATTATTTGTAACGTAACTATAAATAGAATTCTAAGTCATTGGTTTGCTATAACTATAAACAGAATTTGCTATAACAATAAACAGAATTCTAGGTATTTCTGGGTCGTTCTTATTTGGCTATTAGATCTACTTTCTTCTTCCACTATAATGCATGTAAATTAATGCCCATAGGTTTGGTTTCCTGTTTGCTAATTAGAGGACAGATTGGGAGAATGTGGTAACTTGCCTCCAAAATTTACAGAACAAGCCAAACATGATGGCACATGCCTTTTACCTCAGCACTAGGGAAGCTCAGGTGGGAGGGTTATGAGATGGGGCCAGCTGAGGCTACAGAGTGAGTCTGAGGTGAACATGAGCAATACAGCAAAACCCTACTTCAAAAAAAACAAAGGAATCTGTGCTTCTTATATGAAGAATGCTAGTAACGTCTGGATACTTAACTAAATTGATATGCACTCTTTGTATTCAAGCACCTGAATCAGATAAAGGATGAGAATAGATTTTGATACAATAAAGATTATTATTTAAAAAAAAAAACAAAGGAAGCAAAAGAAAACCACGTGTGTGTGTGTGCGCGTGCATACGCACATATACAAAGTAAATAACAGCAACAACAGCAACAAAGCACAGACTGTTACATGGGTGGAATGGTGCTTAGGTTTCAGGTTACAGCCAGACATACTGCAGTACACACTGAAGAAACCCATCAAACCCCTCATACCTTCTCATTTGCCGTTTGTGGGTCCCATTTCCCACCTCTACCAGGCCTGTCACCTTACCTACATGCCTGCTGGAAGGCCTGCTTCCGCCACCCTCAGAGACTAGCTGGATCAAGTGAGCTCCAAAGACTCCCAGTGGTAATTTGATTTTAACCCAGCCTCTACCGCTGTCTTCTGTGCCCTGTCTTCCTCTCTTCCTCACACTTGCACTCCGTGATCATCTCTCCCAAATGAACTACATGTGCCGAATTCCTGCATGTAATTAAATGGGATATTTCTGGGGAAAGTCAAATGAAATCCCATTACCAAGTCTACCAGTGTTATAAAACTGCTTGCAAAGCAGGCCAGAGGCAGACAAACTCAGGCTAGGTGGCTCTCCCTCCTATTCTGTGAAAGAAGCTTCTGGCTGGGACAGAGTCTTATCCTCTCTGCCTGGAGTCTCATCTCATGCTAGTGACAGCTCTGAGGTTCTTACTGAGAGAGGAATAAAATTAAGCAGAATGAAATAAAAGAGAAGAAAAGATGCAGACACCAGGAGTTACAATACTCTGCTAAGATGTTCTTTTATTTACAATGGTGTTACTTTCCAATAAACACAAGCTGAAAATAACATGTTAAAAATATATTGACTATACCTAACTTACGGACCATCACAGCCTAGCTTAGCTTACCATAAATGTGTGGAAAACACATTTACTAGTCTACAAGGCAGGTGAAGTCATCTGACACAAAGCCTGTTTCATAATCCAGTGTTGAATATCTCACATAATTTATTGAATCCTGTACTGAAGGTGAAAAAGGAAATGATTGGGTATGCGCTTTTTTATTTAATTTTATTTTAGTGTAAAGGTGATGTACAGAGGGGTTACAGTTACATAAGTAATTGAGTACATTTCTTGCCGAACAGTGTTACCCTCTCCCTTATTTTTCTCTTATCTTCCCACTGACTCCACTCCCCACCCCTCCCAGTTGTAAAGTTCATTTCCAACATAGTGTGTGTGAGAATTGCTGTTGCATTGGTTCAACGTTTGTCCTTTGTCTCACCATTTTGTTATTCTCCTTCTCTTCCCCAAATCAGATAAATGTATATATAAGACACAGGGTACCGAAATAAAAAACAGTGACAATGGGATAAACCAAAGGGGGAAAAAACAAAAAGAAAAATGAAGTAATTTCACACAGTACATTACCAAACAAACACCTCTTATTTCCTTATTCTGGAATTCATTTCAATTAGCATATTTTATATGGTCATACATACACAGCTATTGAGCTATTGTGATCCTCTGCTAGAACTATCCTAGATATATACGAATTACCACAAATGAGGGAAACCATGGGGCCTATGTTTCTTTGGGTCTGGCTTACTTCACTTAATATGACTTTTTCCATGCCTTTCCATTTCCTTACAAGTGGGGCAATGCCATTCTTTCTGATGGAAACATAGAATTCCATTATTTGTATATATATATTCCATTATATAGATTCCATATGTATGTATATATATTCCATTATATATATATTCCATATATATGTATATATGTGTATTTGTGTATATATATATATCACATTTTCTTGATACATTCGTTTACTGAGGAGCATTTGGGTTGGTTCCATATCTTAGCTAAGGTAAATAATGCTTCAATGAACATAGTTGTGTTGGTAGCTTTAGTGTGGCCTTGTTTGTGATCATTTGAGTAAATGCCCAGAAGTGGGATTGCTGCATCACAAGGAGACTTCGCTGGAGAGAAAATAAGAATAGTCAATAGATACATGAAGAAATGTTCAACATCTCCAGCCATAAAAAATGCAAATCAAAACTACATTGAGATTCTATCTCACCCTAGTTGGAATGGCCATTATCAAGAGAACAAATAATAACAGGTGCTGGCAAGAACGTGGACAAAAGGGAATGCTACTACACTGTTGGTGGTAATGTAAACTGGTTCTACCACTCTGGGAAGCAGTATGGAGGTTCCTCAAAAGACTAAGCACAGAGCTCTCCTATGATCCAGCAATCCCACAAATGCATTGTTCTAGGTTGTGTTGACAATGAAAAAATATATTCATGAGCATGGACTTCAGAGGAGCATGGATCAAATATATCCTTCATTCCCTCCTGTTCCCCTTCTTCCTTCCCTCCTCTGCCTCTCTTCCCTTTCCCACCTCCTGCTCCTCCTTCTGCTCTTCCTCCTCCTCCTTGAATTTTCCAAATTACTGAGGCCCAGCAGGAAATTCTAACAGGGTTGAGTGAAACATGGAACCTTTTCCATCAGCAGTGGATCCAATGCCTCTCTGTAGGGCAAATTTCTCCCTCCTCTACCCGTCTCTGGTGGCTCCTAAAGTGATTGCCTCACTCTAGACCAAGGTAAAATCCCAGTGATTTGGAAAGGAATGAGATACAGCCATTGGACTTTTTTTTTTTTTTTTTTTTTTTTTACCAGTGAGGCTAATATACCACTCTGTCTGTTTGAATGTTAGCATTCTACCTTGAAGAAAATGCTGGAGAAAATCTGCAGGATTTGCAGAATGAAAATGTGAAAAATTCTGCTTCCAGAAGCATAAGCTCATTGGACTTAGTAAACTTTTCTTGAGAATTTTCTTTTTGTCAGTCATGGGGCTTGAACTCTGAGCCTGGGCGCTCTCCCTGTGCTCTTCAGCTCAAGGCTCTACCACCTGAGCTGCAGTGCCACTTCCAGCTTGTTTATGTGGTACCCAGGGCCTCATGCATGTGAGGCAAGCCCTCTACCACTGAGCCACCTTCCTAGCCTTCTTGAGAAATTTTAAGCTCTGCTTATTTTTTATTTGAAGTAAGCCATTAAGGAGATTGCAAACCTTTTTTTTCTTTTTATGCCAAAGATGATTGGATATTAACAACATTATTCACTGGCCACAGAAAATTAACAAAATAGGCAGATGATCATGGCAGCTGACTAGAAGCATATGTGTCTGTCTAGTCATGTACCAAATGATTTTGCAGGCCTTGCACAGCCCGTGAACCAGACAATCTTTACCCTGAATGAGTTAATGACTTACTTTTCGTGAACATGAAACAATCATGCTTCTTGTAAATATTATTTAAGTTTATTGCATAGTAAATATATACATATTTCTTTTTCTGTAATGGTCCTGGGGCTTGAATTCAGGGCCTGGATGCTGTTGGTGAGCTTTTTTGCTCAAGGCTAGTGCTCTACCACTTGAGCCACAACTCCATTTCTGGATTTTTGATGGTTAATTGGAGATAGAGTCTCATGGACTTTCCTGCTTAGGCTGGCTTCAAACCACAGTCCTCCTATCTCAGCCTCTTGAGTAGCTAGGATTACAGGTAAGAGCCACTGGTGTCTGGTTCATATGTACATATTAAATAAAAATATTACTCTTTTTTTCTTTATGTTATTTCATTCCTTGCTTTTATTTTTTTTGTCAGTCTTGGGGTTTGAACTTAGGGTTTGGACACTGTCCCTGAGCCTCTTTGTGCTCAAGGCTAGTGTTCTACCACTTAAGCCACAGCACTACTTCCAGTTTTTGAGTGATTAATTTGAGGTAAGAGTCTAGCAGGGACTTTTCTGCCCGGGACTGTCTTCAAACCATAATCCTCAGATCTCAGCCTCCTGAGTAGCTAGGATTACAGGTGTGGCCTCCCAGCCCTTGATTTAATTTGAAACAATCTTTCTGTTATTAAATATTTTTGTGATCATCTGATGTTTATTAGGTACGATACATTCTATCAGATGGGTAAACCATAGATCAACTTTTCTCTTTGTAGTTGTACTGTGTGAATTTTGGTGATCATACACAGAGTCCTTTAATAAATACCTCAAACATGAATCCTAGTTATGTCCTGAGTATATAGGATTCTAGGGCTTTTGATTGGGCAGTTCAAGCTGACATCAGAATCCATCATTCACAACCTTCCTCAGGACCAAGTACTAGCCTTCCAAACTGCCAATGGATGAGGCATGAATGAGGATTGATTTGGGGTTGAACAATTGTGGGACAAGACATATTCCTAGGTTGGGGAATCCATGTACTGACAGAGACATTACAGATTCAAACCCTGAGTCTAAGCCAGGTGCCAGTAGTTCCGACCTGTAATCCTAACGACTCAGGAGGCTAAGATCTGATGATTGTAGTTCAAAGTCAGCTTTGAAAAGCTGAACAGGAAAAGTTTATGGGACTCTTATCTCCAATTAACCACTAAAAAAATCCTGAAGTGGAGTTGTGGTTCAAGTGGTAGAGCACTAGCCTTGAGCACAAAGCACCAAGGAATAGCACCTAGGCTCTGAGTTCAAGTCCCAATACTCACTGGCTGGGTAGTCTTTGACAAGTTACTCAATTTCTTCAACTGTATACTGGAAACATAATACCTGTTTCAAGGGTTGTGGGGTTTACATTAGCTAACTTACACAGATGTTGACAGATCTCTGGCTCACAGTATAGGCTCAGTAAATTATAGCTGTTATTGTATTATCATGGCTGTTTTAAAATAGGAATTATAGGGGCTGGGAAGGTGGCTCAGTGGTAGAGTGCTTGCCTTCCATGCCTGAGGCCCTGGGTTCGATTCCTCAGCACCACATAAGCAAAAAGAAAAAAGCTGGAAGTGGCACTGTGGCTCAAGTGGTAGAGCGCTAGTTGCGCTGAAGAGCTGAGGGACAACGCCCAGGCCCAGAGTTCAGGCCCCACGACCGGACCCAAAAAAAATAGGAATTATAATATTAACCATAAAACTAATTAGCACTGGAGGGTTGTTATGATGACTTCACATGCATTTATTTTACTTTCTTTTGAAGACATTCATCAATAGTATGATGGGGTTGCATATTGTTAAACTCTTCTTAAATATGAAGAAATTGAAGCTAAGACATGTGGACTGTCTAAGGTGCAAAGGCCAGAGCCAGTCCTGGCTGTCCTCTTGTAGAGTTTCTGCACTACACAATCATGTTTGGGCAGGCCAGCCTCTGTGTTGGTGATAAGATACTATTCTGAGACATCCTGAGATGTTAGAAGCTTTCAATGCATAAAAGGCCTTTTTGCAGGAACAAGACAAGTGCCCATGTTTGTCTATTTAAGTGTAATATTTTAATAGGACATTTTATAACAAGAAGTAAATTCTTCCACTCTGACTACATCCACTAAGTGCTGGCCTTGAACTGAGAGGTTACAAATTGTTAAAAATACCAAAAATCTCAGCTGGAGCCCTCTCTAGAGAGGGCTGCCTTTTAATATATCCAAGTACTCCGTGTTCTTCCAACAGAAGGAGGGATCAGTGGGTAAACTGAATGACCTGCCATCCTCCACATCAACTTGTTGACCACATGATTACTATATGGGAAGACCTCCCAACTTTAAAAGCCAAGTGACCCAGACACTAAAAAGGCCGTGGCATCTGTGCCATAGCCAGTGTGAAAGACAAGAAGAGACACAGTCAAGTTAAAAATAAAAAACATATTTACTCTCAGCCACGCATGATCTTTTTCTCCCTCTTATCCAAGAATCTCAGAGACGGTCAAATCAGGCTTATTAGAGAAAATAAAAGAACAATGAATGTCCAGAGATAAGAGCAAAAAACAATCTTCAGGAACAGAAAGAAAACTCTTAAATATGTATCATGTGTTTATACGAGTTTTTAAATACTTTTTTTATTGTGAAAATACTGTAAAGAGGGGTTACAGTTATATGAGCAAGGTAATGAGGACATTTCTTAGAGGAGTTAATGTCTCCAAATGGGAACTCAATCAGGGAACAGAGATGCACAAACATAGAAGAAAAGGAGCCACTCAAGTTGGCACGTGGCTAGTACAGAGACATCAGAGACTCCCAGAGTCACAAGCTTTCTGAGGACAAGGAGAAGATGGGGCAGGTACAGGGGACAGGAAGAATTGCTGGAAGACGTGGGATTAGAACTGGATCTTGAATAATGAGTCTGAGCTAGCCATGTTGATAACATTTGAGGAAAGAGAAGCGGATGAGCAGGGAGTGAGTTCAGAACTGGACACCGTTGGCCTGGGGCCTAGGGAGAGAAGATGCCTACAGAAAAGTGGAGAGAGACACAGATACAGCTGGGGGGAGGAGGGGCACAGTCAGGGGCAGAGATTAGGGAAGTCTGAGATGGTGTTTGTGTGCGGCAGTAGTAGTAATGGCTGAGAGTACTCATATTCTGTTTGCAATTTAAAAAAATTCTACTTTGTTCTAAATAGGTCTGTAGAAATACGTAAGGACAATGTGGTGTCAGGGAAAGAACACAGCACTGGTGTTCAAGTTAACATATGCCAGACTCAGCCCCGGTTCTGCCACTGTTTTTCTTCCTGGCATGGGATGTCTCTCTCTGACTATCTAGTGCTTGATTTCTTCATTAAAGCAACTTGGAGTCCGATAGATGACCATGGAATCTGTATCCTGCAGTTCTACCCTATACTATCATACCATAGTTCTTTCCTGTGGGGTTGTTGTGGGGTTAAATCATACAAAGGAAGGTAAAATGCATCATAAACATTGATGCATAATAAACATTCCAAATGCTCTCTGTGTAGTATTATTCATTAAGTATTTGGTTGCTTCATACTGTTATGGGACTCAAATCAATGTAGAAATCAACAGACTTACTGTCTAAGAATCTGAGTAATAGAATCCATCTACCTATTGAAAAAAAACTCATGATAATATATGTCTCACCTTAAAACCAGAGAATACTGACTGGTGGCTATTCTGTCTTAGGTATTCTAACACTTCAGTGCTGCCTTTAATATCTGTGAAAAGTCTTCACGTGGAAGTTCAGGTATGTGTGTCCTAAGTGAGAAGGCCTATTAGAACACAAACTATCCCTCTGCCTGGCCAAAATGCATGGTCCAGCCTTCCATAGTAAGTTTGCTGTCTATGTACAATGCAGATGAAGACATGAAGATGTTTGATGAATCCACATGAGCTGATCAAACTTAAAGCCAATCAAATGTAAGAACTGCAGTGAAGTTGGAAGCCAGTGGTTCCTATTTGTAATCCTAGCTACTTAGGAGACTGGTCATGTAAGTATCACAGTTCAGAGTCAGTCCAGGCAGAAGAGTCCTTGAGACTCTATCTCCAATTAACCAGCGAGCTGGAATAGAGACTTGGATCAAGTAGTGGAGCACCGCTCATGAGCTTTAAAAAAAAAGGTGAGCACAAGAAGAGAGGCTAAACAAAAAGAATCACTAAAGCAATGATGAATCCAAATCCCAGTACCAGCATGAAAAACAAAAGCAAACAAACTCTTCAGTGAATGCAGAAGCGACTGAAGAAAGTAGGAAGGTACTCTAGACAATGTTCTTCTGAAGGGCTCTGAAATCCCTCATTTAGCCACAGAAACAATCTTTCTCTGGGAGCACTGTTAAAGTATCGTGAGACCATAAGCAGGTCTGCTGGGGCAAGCCTACATGTCATTCATTCATTCATTCATTCATCTATGAGGCTCATTTGTCCAGCCAACAGGTTCTGTGCCAGGTCTTAGGAAGACTGAAGAGAAGTGAGTTCCAGTCCCTAAGGATGCAGGGTAGGAGGGACTGTGTGAACGCATCTCTCCACCCATCTCGGTAGAGATAGCTCAGTGTTGTCACTTAGAGGGACAGTGGTGGGAAGGAGCATGTATCATGTGGAGAACTTCTAGAATGCAGGAACTGTGTCGTCAAACAAGGGTGCAAGACATTCGATGCATTCATTTCAGTAATGGCATCAGGTAACAGAGAGCCATGCCAATGGTCTGCAAATTTTAAAGCTGATGTTTGGGAAGTTGCTGATGCCAGGCTTTGAGAACCAGCATGGAACAAGAAATGATGGGAAGTAATAGATGGAAATTTCTGGGTACCACTGGCATACACCTATAATCCTAGCTACTCAGGAGGCTGAAATAGGAGGATTGTGATTCAAAGCCAGCCTGACAGAAAAGTCTGTGAGAATCTTATCTTGAATTAATCACCCAAAAGATAGAAGAATTGTGACTTGAGCACTAGCGTGCTACACTTATGTGATGGCACACCTAGGTTCTGAATTCAAGCCCCAGCACACACACACACATAAGAGATGGGAACCAACATCCGAAATTTGCCTGATTCTCTCAGTTGTCTCATGTCATCTTCAAAATCCTAGGATGTGGTTTGTGGCCCATTCTACAGACTGAAGCAGCATTCCCATAGACATTATGGTTAGCAAACGTCGATCAATGGCAGCTGTCCTGAGTGGAAGTTTATATACCCATCTGACTTCCAAGTTCATGTCCTTTCTACCAAGTGAAGCCACTTCAGAATTCATAATGTTGAGATTACACATTAACTGTTCTTCCCAAGAGAACAATAAAATACAGTGAAATTACTTGGAAGGATCTCAAGGTTTTGTTCATTTTTGTCAACCCCCCACCCCCCATTCCTCACGATAGTGCATGAGGTTGCTGCATCTGCCTGGTGACTGTGTGTCTGACGGGTCACCCGGGGCCGCAGGCGTCAGAGCACTTCAGTGAGGGTCGGCGGTGGGAGACCCGAATGAGAAGATCAAACAGAAAAGGGAAGTGTTACAGTTGATATTTCCTTTTCATAATATTTTGAAACCTTGAACCTAGCTCCCATTTCCCCCATCCTTCAGCTATTTTTGGCTCTCATTCCATTTTGTTTAATATATGTTCAAACAAAATTCTTAAGAGAAAACAGAGTATATTACAAGCAGGAATTACATTTTATTCAGAGCACCGTAAGTTCAAAAGAAATTGAGTGTCAGAATTCTGCCGGGTTAAGATACCAGTGATTATAGCAGTACATACAAAACCATTTCCCACTACTTCAGCCTATGGAACTACATTTATCTTTTGAATGAGAAAAGGAAAAATGAAAACTCATACTAAGGTAAACTTTCTTGTTAGAAAACTTTAAATAGCTTAGCTAAATGCTCCCCTATAAGACCATAAAAGGAAGACTATAAAAGGAAGTGAAGATAATATCTTATTTTGCTTTTAGTCCAATGTCATATTATATATCCATGTATATGTGTATGGACATACATATATATGAGTGTATGAATATACACTCAAAAATGTAAGCAATATGGAAAGAAAATGTTAAGTAGTTTGGTTTTAGGCTTCTTCTATCCAGTGTATTTTTTTGTGAAAACAAAAACATACAAGCCCCCGCCTAGTAGTTATTGTAATTCAGTGTAATTACTATTTATCTAGAAAGACCCATTTGAACATTATCCAGGTTACAACTAAGACCTTAGCTCAAACCTGGGTGTCATCTTTAGGCTTTTTCCATTTTAAATCATTTTTATAAAAAAAATTAGTTGGGAAGGTGGGAATGGATGGGATTGTATGGGAAAAACAAAGGAGGGAGTAACAATGCTCAATAGGAAATGTATTCATTACCTTACTCATGCAACTCTAACCCCTCTGTACACTATCTTTACAACTTAAAAAAAATATGTTGCTAGTAGGGCACAGTGACTCATGCTACTAGAATCCTAGCTACTCAGAAGGCTGAGATCTGAAGGTTGGGGTATGAAGCCAACCCAAGCAGGAAAGATCATGAGACTCTTATCTCTAACCACCAGAAAACCTGGAACTGAAGCTGTGGCTTAAGGGGTGAGCACAAGCTTGGAGAGAAAAAGCTCAGGGACAGGGTCCCAGCCCTGAGTTCAAGCCTCGGGACTGATATACACACAAAAAATTGTTGCTTTACTATATAAAGAATGGACCATTTCTATTTTTAATGTCCAAGTTGTTCAGGTGATCCTTACATAGGTATGTATATATGTTTGTTTACATATCCACACAATGTATATGGACAAGCATCACCTTCTTCCATTTACCTAAATAAGTCACACCTGTATATTAAAATAGCAAGAGGCAAGTACTTTCACTACCCCATGTCCAGGCTGTGGCTCCAGACCTAAAGAAGCACAACTCAAGGTCACAGCTGCATACTTCTCCCAGGCCTCTGTGACCACACACAGAGAAACACAGTAGTCAATCACCATGTGTGGGGAGGGACGGAGAAAAATAATATTGTTAGAAATTTAGCTAGCGCTCGGGCTGAGTAAGGGGAAAGCCTTAGTTCTCCCCCCGCATTCTTCCCTCAATTTGAAAGAAATGATGCCTATGGTTGGACTTGAGAGCAAAATGCTATGCCACCGCTTCTCCACACCACAATTTCGACACCAGTCTCTCCAAATGGAACCTTGAGCTTATGGAATAAAGAGACTTGGGTAAATTGTACTATCATGTGATCTCAGAGTATGCAGTTCTACAAAGCTATGTGTTTTTCTCACCGTGAAAATGAGAATAAGCCCCACCTCTTCCCACCTCACCCCCACCATGCTACAGATTTAACAAGATGGAGATCCAACAGATAGTAGCTCTTATTTGTAGGATTTTCCTCAGCGCTAATTATAGACATTCAAATTAGACGCAAAGCGAAATATTTCACATTTGCCACACTGGCAGAAACCTAAAAGCCCAATTATAAGCTAACATAGCCACAATGAGGAGCAATATGCAATGCCTTGTCAAGCTGACAGTCCACAGTCGACTCTCAGTCACTTCAGTCTTACAGGTCCTGAGGGGAGGAACACAGAAATTGAAGCACTTGCTCATAAGGCTCTGCAATACCACTTTAAAGAGCCTACATTTTGGAAGCAGCTCAAATGTCCATCAACAAGACAATAATTTACAGGACGACATATAAAGTGTGGTTTACTCTCACACGAAAAAAGTCACATGCTTTCATTATATGAAGCCCACAAAAAATGTAGAAGGATAAGCCTAACTCATGAAGTATTTATAACTTATGAAGTATTTATAGCAAAGATCAAATACTTCAAAAAATAGCATTTATTGCTAAGGAACACACATATTCTCAACGTAAGGATATTTAGGGGGGAATTGAAAAATACTACAACTCAAACTTGGGATATTGTTTGTAGTCACCTCTCAGTATCTGCAAGGCATCCGTTCTAGGACACATGGAGGTTATCAAAATCCAGATGCTAATTCCCTTGCATAAAATGGTGCAATGTTTGCATAAAACCTGTGCACAAACTTTCATATTGTTTAAATCTCTAGATTACTTACAATGATTAATGCAATGTAAATGTCTGGAAATAGCTGTTAAATTATACCATTTGAAGAGTAAAGAAAAATGTCTTTACCAATCCAATAGATATACAGCTTTTTTTCCTCAAATCTCTTTTGATGTGTGGGCCACTTTGAACTCAGTTGGTGCTCTAGCACTTGGGCCACACCTTCACTTATAACTTTTTGCTCATTAATTGTAGGAAGGAGTTTCTCAGATGTGTCTTCCTAGGGTTGGTTTTGAACTGTGATCCTCAGATCTCAACTTCCTAAGGAGCTAGGGTTACAGGCACGAGCTACTAGCACCCAACTTCCAAATATTTTCCATCTGATTCTGGTTGAATCTTGGGCAGTGGAACCCATAGAGATGGAGGGCTGGCTGGATTTCCTCAAAAGAAAGACCACAGAGTACTTCAGTTGTGTTTGTAATGTGTTGTCTCTCAGGTGAATCAAAGTATTTGGAGTCATAAGTTCTGTTTCAGTCCTTATTGATAGTGGGACTGGATCTAATTAGCCTCTGTGAACTTTCTTTTTTTTTCCACCTGGTATGGAAATTTTGGGGGCTGGATATAGAGCCTTGCACATAGCAGGCACGTAGGAAATGTATGCATAAACTTTCCAGGGTCCCCGACTTTATCTTTCTCTCCTATAACATGACAACCAGAGCTCTTCTCCCTTGCAAAACAGGCCCTTTCTTCACCTCCTGCAGCAGGTGCAGGAAACTGCTCTGTCTTTGGAATTACCCAGACAGTCCAAGAAAAAGGTGTGTATACACAAAGGGAAGAGGAAGTTGTCTTGGATTGGGAAAACATCAGCTTTTCCAGAAACGTGAAAATGTGAACTTGGCCATCACTGGTCGTGGTGGAGAATGAGCAACACAAACTTCCATGAAATAAAACTGGATTCAGTTATTCTTCATTTCTTAACATAAACCAAAAAATATGCATTTTTGTTTTAGCTTGCTTAGGAACAGAAAATTTAAAGTAATTCTTAACATACTAGTTCTTGGTTGTATTTAGGAGACCTCTGATTTCATTCAGAGCTGGTTTTCTTTTTTCAAATAGATAATCACATCTATTTTATATTAATTCTGATCCATTCTCAAGAATGTCACTTTCTAGTCTGTGTATAAATGTTAAACTCAGATTCTGTCATTATAGTCTCTGTGGCAAAATACCAGCCAAATCAATGTGGCATATGCCAAATATGGCTGCCAAAATATCTTATTTCAGCAAACAAATCAACTATATGCCATTCAATAAATCTACTCAAAAGACCCTTGGCAAATCCATTTTCTCTTCCCAATGTGCTCTTAATATCACACATCAAACTTGAACACATAAACCACAATAAAATTTGACTCATAGTTTCACCCAGCCCTAGCCCTGGGCCCTGGGGTGTCTCTTAATCTGGCATACCACTTTTCCTATATGTAAATGGAAGTAATAATAGAGATTATTCCCAGGAGTTTTATGGAGCCTCCATAACTTAAATTTTTTAGTAGCGTGCCTGGCATCCAGTAAATGTAATATATATTTTTAATGAATATAGTTATAAATAAGCTATTTTGTCTAGGCAAAGTGGCATTTAACAGAACATCTTGGCTTTCATTAAATATGTCCAGCAGATAATGCATTTAACAATTTATGGTTCCATAAACCAAGACTGTCAGGAATATTATGAATGCATTTAAATTTAATATAGAATAGCTATAAAACGGATGAGTTCATTCTCAAAAAACTCCATAGTAAATTTCAGATGTATCCCAAAACTTCAAAGAAATATTCATCATATCCATTGCCAAAATACACATGCATGCTTGTTTTCTCTTAATTTCCATTTCTAAATGTCTCTGATAAAGTTATTTCTCCACAGAGAAACTGAGCTCCATTAGGAAACATAATCATAAACAGTTTTATACCTACCATCGGGATATTTACACAAGGAACAAAGCAATGCCACAAAGCAAATGTGATAGGCAGCATCTCCCAAATTTGTCGCTCTTGTGCTCTTTCTATGGAAAATATGTTTTTTCTGGCTGTCTTGCTATGTCATAGTCTCAAAAAAAAAGACAACTTAAGGACATGGAAATGTTTGTGCTTAACTGTGGGAAGATCTAGCCAAGGGTGGTACACGTGACTGCAAATCAGTGCCCAGTGTGAAAGGGATGAGACAAAGGAGCACACATGTGGAAACCCTTGTTACATTCATAGGACATTTCTTTTCTTTTTCTTTTTGTCAGTCGTGGGTCTTGAAGTTTGGGCCTGAGCGCTGTCCCTCAGCTCTTCAGCTCAAGGCTAGCGCTCTACCATTTGAGCCACAGCACCACTTCCAGTTTTCTGCTGGTTCATTGGAGATAAGAGTCTCATGGGCTTTCTTGCCTGGGCTGGCTTTGAACCACGATCCTCAGATCTCAGCCTCGAGCAGCTAGGATGACAGGCATGAACCACCATTTCTTTACTGAAGGCTGTGATTTGCCTATAGAAAGGAATCTAAAGGCTGGAGACAGACAGGCATGTGCAATGACCCCAGCGATTCCAGCCTCCTCATATTTACCTCTTTGTCTAATCTTAAAACCAGCAGATTTGGCAAAGATGACAGGAAGTCACTTCTTTGGTCAGTTAAGGGAAGTCCACGGCACTAAGCTTGCTGGCTGACTCTGATGCCCTTGTGGCTTACAGGCACTGATGAAGCGGGCTGCCATGTTGTGAAGATGCCCCCTTGACAAGGAACTGAAGGTGGCCGAGAGCCCGCGGCAAATGAAAGCCCTTTGACAGCTCATGAGAAATCATATCCTGCCTACGAGCACAGGATCCAGGAAGCACATCCTTTCTTGGCTGAACACTGAAACAACTGTGTTTGGGCTGACATTTGCTATGGCCTCCGAGGGGTCTGAAGCTGCACCCCAGCTCCTCACCAACAGAAACTAGATAAGAAACATGAAGAAATAAGTTTAAGCTGGTAAGTTGTGAGGTGTTTTGTTGTGTATCAATGGATTGCTAATGCAAGGTCCATGTCAGGTCTATCATCTAATGATGAAATCTGACAAAAAATAAAGTTATTTATAACAAATACCACCCTGATGCTCTAGGTCTAATGAATCAGATCATACTTTCTACTTCCTCTAAATCTGAAGTGAAATTCTTTATTTTCCTATCATTAATATTGCCTGAATTATCTTCAGAGCTTATATACTAATCTATAACCATGATTTTCAATTTCTTTTAGATATTCTACCAGACTAAGTAAAGTTGACTTTCTATTTGTTACATTTTGGACACAATAAGAGTCTTTTATATTTTAAAATAATTTTAGGTGAATTCTATATGTCTTTTTTTTTTTTCTTTTTTTCTTTTTTTTGGGTCTAGACGTGGGGCCTGAACTCTGGGCCTGGGCGCTGTCCCTCAGCTCTTCAGCTCAAGGCTAGCGCTCTAGTGCTTGAGCCACAGCGCCACTTCTGGCTTTTTTCTTTTTGCTTATGTAGTGCTGAGGAATCGAACCCAGGGCCTCAGGCATGCAAGGCAAGCGCTCTACCACTGAGCCACCTTCTCAGCCCTCTATATGTCTTCTATTCATAACAAAATAGGAATAAATTCCCTCTGTCCCATAAGGGATTCTATTAACTTCTCGTTACCTCTTTAAGGCACTTGGTTGACAAGATTGATGAATAATAATTTTGTGTGTGTGCCAGTACTAGGTCTTAAACTCAGGACCTAGGTACTGTCCCCTAGATTTTTACCCTCAAGCCCCTCTGTTTGTATTTTGCCTGATCTGCCCTTGAACTCATGATCCTCTTGCTTCCATCTCCCAAGTTGCTAAGATTATAGGTCTGCAGGTGCCAGCACATGTGGCTGAGCAGTATCTCTTTTGAAAGAGACATGCCTTTATTAGATACCAAACACCCAAGGGGAGGCCACTTTAAGGAAATTTCTGAATCCATTGCCCTAGGGAAGAACATCTTAACTGAGAGGAGGGCAATCAAATTGTATGGACTCCTCCTCAGATACAGCGGATTACATTTACTGAAGACTGAGGAAGGATTTGACTTCCCAGTATAAAGATGGAGGAGGAGGGCAGGTTGAGGCCACAGGACTTGGCTAAGTTGCCAGGATCCTTTTGATTTGACAAAAAGAAAAAAAAAACATTGAATAAGAAAGAAAACCCCAGGATGCCCACCTCTGATAGACCCCCTACACAAAAACTCAACTGCTGTCATCATAAATGAAATCATGGACTGACAAATCATTTTGCAAAAAAGCCCTGAAAACCAAAGAAACACACATACTGGCTACCATGAAGCTCTTCATTTCACGTTGAAATTCAGACCACCCGGCACTTTCCATGTGCTGTTTTAAAAGTAATCCCTGCTGTAAAATAGCAACGTCTTATTCCTGTATGGCAATGTGGTAGACATGAACATTGCTAACAACAATCCATCATGCTGCATGCTGGCTTAGCTCAACCATTCTTCTTCTTGTTTTTGTGATTTTGCCATCTGCAAAGGAATTCCAGCAAAATAAATCAGACTCCGGTTGAAGGAGCAAATACTAATGACCACCCCCACTGAGGGATACGAGAGAGTTCCAAGATGCAAACTGAATTACAACCATGTAATATTTGATCTCACTGATTGAGGCTGATTTTAAAAATAAACTCCATCTGGTATGCCTCAGCCCGGGAAGGTAACCTGTCAATCATCTGTCAATCGTCCCACAAAGCCCCAGGGAATGGCAGGCACTAGACCCCAGGAAGCCTGTTGGGGCTACCTGTTCCCCTTTGAGTGCCTGTCACATGGGAGATGCCAAGACAGACAAGAAGAGGAGGAGCGGGAAGCCCCACTGTCAATGGTATGGCTGTGATCTAGTGGCCAGCTGGGCAATGAGCTAATTCCTAGCCCAACTTGCTGGCACTCATATACTCTAATCATCTACAGCTGCTCCCACAGAATGTAATGGTGAGCATGAAGATCGGATGAACACTGACATGGCATAAACAGCCCACCCATTTGGCCAAGTCTGTTCCTTGTTATTCTCTCCATTGACCAGATAAGAAAGCAAAGAGTCAGAATGAAATCTGCCCCAGGATAACTGTGGAAGTTTGCCGTGGCCAGTCAACTGTCTATCCTGTTCACTTGTCTGCTGCCTTGTTTCACTGGGGGCCTCTGGTAAATGATGGTACTATAGGAAAGGGTGCTTGCATGAAACCTTAAAGCAACCCTCTGCCTGGTCCTATGGACTGTAATTACCCCCCAGCTTCTGCTTACACACATAGCCACTCATTATCCCAGATGCTCAGGCAAGACTCCAGAGCACCTGGCCTCTTTCTCCATTTCAGGGGCTGGCAAACTATGATTCACCGATCAAATGCAGTTCGGTGTATATTTTTATAAATAAAATGGATGGGACCATACCTACACTCATTTGTTTCTCTGTTGCTTATGGCTGGTGAACTACAAAACAGAACTCAACATTTGTCACAGATCATATAGACTTGAAAGCCCACCTGGCCTTCACAGGATCCTTGGATCTGTCTAATTGATGACTCAGTTCTCAGATGGGCTCTCCCAATCTTCCTCTGTGACTTTACAGGCTGCAGACTACCAGCTTCTGCAGTGAGCTGACTCCCTGGGAAAGTCTTTACCTCCTCAAATGGCTTGAGTTTGAACGTCTTGATAGCTTTTCTCATGGAAGGCAAAGTCTGTGTTTCATGCTGTGAGCAAATTAACGGCTAAAGCATTCTGTAAGTATAAACCCTAGAGAGCACATGGAACACTCACTAAAACATTTACTAATAAGTGGAGACACAAAAATAAATACTAGGCAAAATTATATTTTCATCACTCTTCATCAACATCCATTTATGAGCTAATAGTCCAAGCAATTAAAAAACTTTTAAAGTGGAGTAGGTTTTGTGTGTGCATGTGTGCGTGCATGTGTGCGTGTGTAGGTCCTGAGGCTTGAACTCAGGGCCTGGGTGCTGTCCCTGAACTTTTTCTGCAAAGCTAGCACTCTACCATGTGAGCCACAGCTCCATTTTTGGCCTTTTGGTGGTTAGTAGGACACGAGTCTCATGGGCTTTCCTGGCTGGGCTGGCATTGAACCATAATCCTCAGATCCCAGGCTCCTGAGTAGCTAGGATTACAGGCATGAACCACCAGTGCCCAGGGAAATGGAGTTATTTTTTACATGAACAAGCAAAGACTCTAGATGACTCCAGATCAATTTCAAATAATTATTTCTACCTACTATCTTACAGACCTTGGGCAAGCTACTTAGCATCTCTGGTCCTCAGTTTTTCCATTATTGGTATGGAGACATGTATTACTGGAAATCTACCTTTGTGAAACATGTTTCTTCAACCTTCAGTGGCTTAAAACCACCATCATTAACTTGCCAATCATTCTCCATCTACTTTATCCGCTGACTCTTGCCCAGGCTCACTCATACAGCTCTAGACTATTTGCCTAGGGCTGGGAAGTATATGAAGACCTGGTGGGTATGGCTGGTACATTAATGCTGGTTATCAATGCGGGTACATTAATGCTGGTTATCAATTGGGCTGTTCATCATTCAGAAGTCTATCTAGGCTGGACTTCTGTGCACAACATTCCAAAAGGGGAAGGTGGGACCTTAAGACTCCTGGTGACTGGGGCCCTAGAGCTCATACAACATCACTTCTGGCATATTCTATTTATTAAAGAAAGCCTCAAGGGGTGGGGAAGTGGACTCTGCCTCTTGCTGAAAAGGTTGCAAAATGCTCTGGCCATGTTTTGAAATCCCCCTCCTCCCCATGCACTCCTGCCTTTGTGTGTGCTGTGATTATAGCATGAAAGAGACACGAGTCGACAGTTTCATCCAAGGGTCAGTTCATGAACCATCTGGGTCGTACAGACAGAGCTGCACTGCTCCACATGCAGTTTTTGTCAAGATTATATGTCTTACAGACATTCCTCCTGCTAATGAGCAACTTGATTCTGACTGTATCTGGAGCTTATCCAACCGCTCCTTAGGATTCAGCTATCCCAAACATCCCACTTAACTCACTTAATAATTCAAAAGAAGCATGCACCGAAGTTGGCAACTGTTCCAACTTAGATCTTCCGTGAGGAAATCTGATTGGGAAAGATAACTTTACCATGGGAAACTGCCTAAATAAAAATGAAAAATACCTGGGCAATTTCATTTATCGCAACCAATAACATTAAGTGACAGCCTATGCGAGTTATTTTCACTTGCCTCTCTAGTGAGAAGATCATTTGGGGAAAACATCACTGCATACTCTTGAAATGAATGCTTAGATTTTGTTAAGGAAAGTGCTTTAAACGATCAGGCTGACCTCTGAAGTTCTGTTATCTAGTTGTGCCACACATCCATCCACACAAAGATAGAAAGCAGTAACAACTGAGAATCTGGAGGGGATTATGTGCCCCTTGTCCTTGGAAGGGACGCTGCTCTGGTCAAGCTGGTCACATCCTGCAAATACACCGAGTTTATCATCCTCAGATCAACAAAAGATGACAGCAACGCCCTGGCCACATGAGTGCAAACAGCACCCATTCTGCTCACCTGCAGCCTAACAGAATAACTCAGAGCAAGAATGTCTACCCATAATTAGACACATCAATAGTTGGGAAGAGGGTGGAGGATGATCCATTACTGCTAATGGATCTAACTAAGATCCTCCTATCAGCACAAGCACTTAGAGCCTCACAGACCCCACCCCCTCCCAAACATAAGGGATCCTCTGTTCTCTGACTGATGAGGAAACTAAGGCCCAGAGAGGTCACATCCAAGTAGAAACACATGACTGCATACACCAGGTATAGGCAACCCAGATGAGAATAGCAGCCCCAGATTTAAATCTACACTCAGTCTACTGGCCCCCCTCATGGGTATGGAGTTACGGCTGCCAATTCCCCTACATGATGATGATAAACCTTTTCAACGGCATCATAAACCCAAGCCATTAGAGTCCTTTCCGTTCCCATGGAGAAAGAAGGAGAGAAAGTTTAAGATAAAATCCAGACCAGCTCCAGGATCACTCCTTGCATAGAAAAACGTACTTTTTAGGTGGCCACACACCACTTATAGGCAGTCTTCTACTACTGAGGCAAAAACTCTGAAAAGACAAATGGAGCTGAAATGCCATGCTGTGTGTTCAGCAACACTGGCCAGACAGATTCCAGAATGTCCCTTGGTAACTGCAGACCTGTCTCCTGTGGAGGCCAGGGGAAGGGCAATACCTGTGGTGTCTGAGGTGTGTGTGTGTGTGTGTGTCTGTGTGTGTGTGTTGATATAAGGCATGATCGATGTTCCTGTAGCTTCCCATTTTCTAACAGATCTTGGCTCAGATACTGCTGTGCATTCTTGCATCTGGAAGAGAGTTCTGGCAATGGAGCGTAGTTCAACGAAGAAGCTTGAGTCTGAAGTACAGGTATAGGGTGCAGAGCTGGCTCATCATGTCATGGTTTTCTGCCTCTTAGTTCTGATTTTGAAATCACTGTGCATCCCACATTACCACATGATTGTCTGTCTTAAAAATTCAGATGATATAACACACACAGGCATTTCCTGGTCCGTTGGGCACCCAGAGTAGTTTCGTTGTATTGGCTGGGCAGACAGCATCCCATTCCCTTTGCTCCCAAGAAATGGGGAGCTGGGGGGACAGAGGTTATAAGAAGAGCTCAGGGGGAGATCAGAGGCCCCATAGTGAACCCTTCAGGAACTGTTAGTTATCTACAGACAATTCAAGTTTCTCTTTTCCTTCTCCAGCAAAGATACTAAGCAAGAAGGTGACAAGAAAATAACCACAGTCTCATAAGGGTTACCAGCCTTCTCCAAGGTTGGCAGGGTAGCCTTGTGGAAGTTAACTGATAGGGGAGCAGGGTAGGTAGCAGAGGGCTGGGCATGGTCCTGTACCCCTAGCCAAGTCTCTTCCTGGGAAGTGCATTCCAACTCCAGTTGGGTGGCAGGCAGTCTCTTGCTGACTGTTGCATTGTCTGGAGGAAACAAAATGGCTCCCATGATACTGTTAAAATGGGAATTCTGAGCATGCACTATCTGGTCTTCTGCCAGCAACCAGACCTGATTAAGGCAGGCACTGATTGGTTTTGCCATCTAGCAGCTGGTGGTCAGAATTCCCTTGATTTCCCTGACTTGGATTTTCATTCTTTCCCAGACAGCTTAATCCCTAGGCACGTGTGTTCTCACATTCCAACAATGTAACTTGAAAATGTGGCCCTTTCTACCCTACTTAAGAGACACAGTGGTAAATAAATGATTTCAGAATGACACTTTAAAGATTTTTCAAGCAGAGGAAACATCAATTGCTCAGTCCTCAAAAGACTGAAAGGTAAAAAGGTCATATTGATTCTTAGCTCTTTCTCTCTAGAGGACAAACTGAATGACGGCAAATTCGGAAGGACACATGACAGTCATTAAAGCTGTGACAATGCCCTGTGACTCAGGTCCTGAGCTGCCACTCCATTCCATACACAACCCAGCGGTGTGTCTGGGCAGTGTGCCACAGGCTCAGGTCCAATGTCACAATTCCAGAATTGGGGTCTTGTGCCATATCTTAGGAATTCTATTTTTAGAAAAATGCAAATAGTGACCCAGAGAGTAGGTCGTGTGGTTTCTGTAGGAAGAAGTGGTTATCAGGCTAACACGCAGTAGATGCTGTTGGTTTCACTCAGAATGTATTAAAGTTTAAAATAAACACTGTCGTATCATATAAGAATGTCCATAACCCTAGTGCCATTTTTCACATTGTGGAAGGGACTGATGGTGGTGTCATCATGAGACCCTGAAGAACTAGTCCTCTGTCATAAAGTCATCTCTTGGCAGTGAACCTACAGTGCAGGAGCATGGTGCAATCATTAAAGGTGCTAGAAAAAGATAACTCCTGTCAGCCCTTGCTAGTGAAACCTGTAGAGAATTCCACAGGTCTGAGGGGGGCCTTCAGAAATGCCTCATCTCTCGTAGTGCTGGAGAGTAAATCCAGCACTGTCTAGGCAAAGACTTGTACCATTCAGATGCCCCTGTCTGTGGAGATTTAACTTTCCATTTGCAGTATCCAGTCAGAAGCAAGAGTATCTGGGTTTCACAACCAGGCAAGCTCTCAGGTCAGCCATGACATAACCCAGGACGTCGCAGGTGACCTTCCTGGTTTTGCTGCTATCAGAAGTGATCAAAATACAGATAGGGCATCTTGTCTTCCAAAAGCTTCTGAGATCTTTGCAGAGCCAAACCTCTTGGGTGAATGGGGTTTGGCTGTGTTTTGTTTTCTAGGAGCAATTAGAGTGGGGGACAGGATCAAGTGCAGACTTCAAGGAAGGCTCCCTTCAACGGGACAGGAGAAAGTGATCTGCGGTAACATTGGCCTCCCCAGTATGCTTTCCTAGAAATGATTAACAGGTGTTCTGGGAGTGACCTTAATCTGATGCACTGTAATTACTTACTGAATGCGGCCCAGATGCAGCAGACAAAGGGTTATGCAATGTTAAAGGCCTCCAGGACAGAGTGCCTGCCATAGAGCAAAAGTGGAAAGGCAGGCAATGACCTGCGGGGTCAGAATTTAATTAAAAGGTGGCATTCTGCTTAGAGAGCCAGTCATGTTTTCCCATAGGATATGATAGGTTCTGAAATCAATAATTATATAGTATCATGCTTACTGTTTCCAAGCCACTCTGATTTTAGTCAATGAAAGAAAAGACGTATTGCATATTAAGTCAAATGTTCTGGGCCGCTTAAGTTGAAAACAAAGAAGAATGGTTTGCATTCTGCTGCATTCTTCTGAATTCTGCTGCATCCATGCTGTGGCAATAGGGCTAAGCAGGGACTACGTTTCTTAGAACTGGCCCAGTGATGTCACCAGGGGCATCCTGGGCACAAGCTGGAAGGTGATACAGTCACAGCTCACTGTGTCTGTTTCCAAGGTCACTGAGCAGCAGCTAGGCCCCTCTCCCCAACAAATCCAACCCCTCCTGTGCTTTCAACTTCTCTGCATCCCAGGCCAGCATAAGCCACCCTACAGCAAAGAGCCTCGGCTCCCTGTGGGCCATCAGCATGGCGGAAGGTGAGTGTGTGAGTCCAGCTCATCCTGGGGTCTAGCACACCCGGATCGTCCCATCTATCCATCTTTCCTGAGTGTTGACCTTCCCAGCCAGAGACTCAGCACCCAGCAATGGCCTTACAGAGGCTGCAGAGTCACACATGTATAGAGTAGCCCCTTTGAACAAATCCCCCATCGTTCTGTCACTCCAATTGTTGGCCTAATTCCTTCCTCGCTCTCCAAGCTCTCATCAAGCTGCACAAAGATATAATGGAAAGATTTGGAATTTTTTTTAAATTGTTTTGATGACTACATCATTATTATGAACATTCTTGTTCATCAAAGATACAGACACAGTAGATGTTGGCAAGAAAATCCCTCAAGATTACCCCGCGGAGGTACTGAAGACTGTTTTATAGTTAGCAATCTTGTATCTCATGAATACGGCACTTACAATGTACCCTTCTTAACACTGTTTCTCATCTACTGGCTGAAGGAAACATGACCCCCTGATTAGGAAGTCAGTAGGTCTTCTTTGTAATAAACTATGAAAGCATCAATTCAGCCATTTATCTGTGACTACTAGCAGTGTTGTGATCAGATGTAGCTAAACGTCCGGTTTTAAAAGAAAGCACTAGAGTCTTTGTACAACCCAGACTAGGCTTCCCTTCCAGTCAGCAAGTCTTTGTTGAAGTTCTACCAGGTACACAGACTTCCCACACTGCAGATGACTTAAAAGATGATTGGGAGCTAATTCTTACCAGCACAGGAGCTTGGGACTTTGAGGTCAGAAAAGCAGACGAATTAGCTCTACAAAGGGCCCTTCACATTCCTAATCCCAAATCCTCAGCGCCTCAGGGTGATGGAAGAACTAGCCCTGGCCAGGCACCCAGAGACAGCAATGTAAGATTAACTGTTTGAATGGAAGAAGAAGAACTTGAGGCTCCTCAGGAAAGAAGAGCATGAACCATGGCACAGATGTGGGAAGACTGTCTGGAATGATGAACTTCTGCATGATCAGTGGAAAGTTCCAGAAGGCTGTCTGAGAAGAAGTGCATGAACAGCAAAAGCAAGACAAACCTTAGGCTGTCAGACTTTTGCCTAAGAGTCATCTGATTTCATGAATCACACAATAGTGGTGGTGCTCACTAGACACTATGTTGAAAATGAACTGTACAACTTGTGGGCGGGGACAGGAGGGAGAAACTGGGAGACTGTAAAGGAAGGGGTGACATTGTCCAAAAAAATGTACTCATTACTTGGCTTATGAAACTGTAACTCCTCTGCACATCACCTTCATAATAACAATTTAAAAGATTTATTTTTAACGCCGAATTGCATGATAATGCCCCTCTCTATGACAATCCTAGTATCCTTTTAACTCTTCAAATGCCTTCTTGAAAATGCTTCCATCTTAATGATAAAATCACACAAACTGCAAGCCTTACAGAATCCTATAATGAGTAAGGGGTAAATTCTACTTTATCCTTTTCAGCAGAGAGGATTGGGGCACTGTAACCATTTCCACTAGGACTGTAGCTTGGGAGGGGGAAACTTCTCCCTCTGCCCTCACCTCATGGCCTGAGATGAAGCATTAAGGAGGTACTTGCACAGCAATGCTCCTGTAGAGCACAGCTTCTACAGCAGAGTGTGCTGGGACAGGAGTGCACACAAGGGAGGGACAAGACCCAACATGCATGTGGCCAGGCAGGGGCTCCCTGAAGAAATGGAAACCACTGGCTCATTGGGGAGGGGTTTGCAAAGCCTGTCTGAAAGCCCAGGCTTAAAATAGCTCACTGCAGGTTTTGGATCAGGGGAGTCAAAGGCATTTAAGGACATTGTGTCTAGCCCTCTGCGGCTTGCTGAAACATTCCTGGCTTCTGCAGGGCTCTGCATCCATTCTCTTCGCTTTGACTTACACACCAGAAAGCTGTGATTAAAACGAGTTACCGAGGTCCTGAGATTGCAATCAATGGAAGAGAATCCCATGTGAGGTAGCCAGGGCAGTGACCTCCCAGGAAATGAAAGGGAGGTTCAAGGCAACCTCCAATGCATGCTAGGAGTCCAGGATCTCCAGGGGCAAAGGACGGCCCATCAATGTGATAGTTAGACTCTGTGTGTGAGGTCTTCAGAAAGGACAAAGGGCAGAACTGCTGCTGTGTAGAAACTCAGCTCACTGGCTCCAGGAGTGCCACGCAGCCTGAGGCTGCCCACCTACCAGGATAGAAATCAAGACAGCAGAGCCTCTCATATTCACTCAGCTCCTTAATAGTGCCCTGGGCCCAGATCCCACAAAACTAGTCCTTTGGTTGGGGGCATATTGCTTCAATTTCATGCTCCATCAGAAGAGTAAGTTGACTGCTGATTTGTGATGTCTGAGCTTGAGCCAAAAAATTCCCCCTAGCACTACTGATGATGACAACAGCCAGCCTCCAAAGAGAAATGCGCTCCTTTGGTTTGGGTCCACAGGGGAAACGAACCCAGATTAACTTCTTGCCTTTATTTATAGGTTGGCTTGCTAATGGCATTAGGAAATCCTGAACTATTTGGCCTGTAGTCATATGTGTACTACTGCTTCACAGTTCTGGGTAACTTCTCCTTGTATGTGTGTGTTTTACTTTTAAATTTTTAGATAAGGTCTTTAATGACAGGGATTTTTTTTTTAGCTAAGTCCCTGAATGTCTTTTATTTTAATCATTTGCCCCTGACTATCTTAAACAACTTTTTAAAAAAATACATTATTTATTGTAAAAATACTGTACAGAGGGGTTACAGTTACATGAATAAGGTAATGAGTACATTTCTTGTCGAGCATTGTCTCCTTTGTTTTTCCCCTCCCCACAAGTTGTTAAGTTCATTTTCAACATAGTGTCTTGTACATCTCATTGTTTCAATGGGTCAACCCATATCCCTATTTAAGCATTTTGTTTTTTCCCTTCCCCTCCTCAAATTAGAAAAGTGTATATACAAGATGCAGGGCACCGGAATCAAATACAGTGAAAACAGGGGTTATACCTGGAGGAAGAACATACAAAAGAAACAAAAAAATCACATAGTACATTATAAGTATGTTAAAAACAATAGCAAGAAAGAAAAAAAACACTTATGTCCCTGTCTTGGGGTTCATTTCTCTTAATATCATCTTATATGGTTATAGATATAGCCATATTAGACTCAGTAAAAATGTAAATCAATACATTAATTAACAGATGGATGAAATGGGCAACCAGAAATGTGTAGAGCTCACAATGAAGTTGATTTAACTTCCAGTATATTCTACTGCTTGCATACAGAGAGAGTCATTTCAAAGTCTGGTTCTCAACTTGTCAGAAAATGCAAATTATGTCAGATCTCTTAAGTTTGAAACTGGGTTGGGTACAACAACCTAAATTTCAGCAAGTTGGGTGCAAATGTTGTCTAGACACTGAATGCAAACTTATTCTTTGGACTACTAGGGAGTTTAGTCTAGACTAGTCTATTCATGGAAGAAAGTCATTAACACCCTACATCCTTTCCAGAATGTTCTGAGACTGACAGCAGAGTAGGTCTTTGTAGTGGTTGTTTTGACAGAGATGGTATCTGGGGAAGAAAACAAAAATGAAAAGAACTTACTACTTGGCCACCTCTTTGGCATTTGCTGGCATCTTCATAGTTGGCAAGAAGCATGAAAAGAAACCAGGAAGTAAACAGCGCATGCACACACGCATGCGCATGCTTTTAAATGTCTTACAGCATGTATGCATTATCCTGCCCATGTAATTGTAACCCCTCTGTACAGTATGTTCTCAAATAAAATAAAATAAAATTAAAAAAAAAAATGTCTTACAGCATCAAATCAATCTCCAGATCAGCTTATAATTGAGCTTTCTGCTGCTGAGGTAGTATTACTGTAGCTGTCACAAATTTTATGGGCTTCCCCCTCCCCCCCACTCCCGTCCTGTGAAGCTGGAACCAATTGTCACAGAGAGACTAAATAAAAGACGTCCTAGATTTCCTGTTATTATAGAATGGATTTGGGGGGGGGGAATGTTAGAATAATAGTGTGTCGTTTTCTTTTTGCTAAAATAATTAAACACACGTGAACTGTCACAGCCCACTTGGCACAGATTGATTTGACAATGTTTCCAAATGACATATATCAGGGAAAAAAATCACTATGTTGTAGTTTTCCTTTTTCACATACTTTATCGCAGTTGTATATCACACTGTTTTAAAAAGTCTGCCTTAGGAGACATGTCGAAATACAGGAGATGATGATGATATCACTTCTATTGCTTGTCTGGATTAACTTTACTTGCTTTCAAGCTCCAGCACGTGCATGTGCCGGGCAGGGAAGCAGGGTGACCCATGGGTCTTGAAATTGCCATCAGAGGCAAGAGGTTCAAATCTAGTACCATTTTCCTGAGTCTCAGTCATGACCTCTGAAGGGCCATACTTCATCCAGTGTACAATGATTTGAAGACACTGAAGACTGTATACGCCTGTGTCTGACATGGTTGATTTTTCTGGGTCAGTCTGGCTACACTATGATATCCAGTTGTTTGGATAAACACCAATCTACATGTTTCTATAAAGGCAATGTTTAAGATGTTATTAACATCAAAATCCATAGTCTGGGAGAAGAGCAGATGACCCTTAACAATGAGGCAAGATCTCATGCAATCATTAAAGATGTTCAGAGCAGAGGTTCTTGCCTTAGGAAGCACAAAACATGCACCTCTTTTCACCCTTCAGACTCAAGATACAACACCAACCTTTCTATAAATCTCTAGCTTGCCAGCTTTCTGTGTAGATTTCAGGTTGGCAAACATTACAAACTAATAATTTCAATCCATCATTCTCTTTTGAGTCAATCCCCCACACCTGTGGGTTCCATATCTGAGGACTCAATCCAGAATAGAACAAAAAAATGAACAAAAACTGCATTGGCACTGAACATGAGAAGATATTTTGTGTGTATGTTGGTGTTGGGACTTGAACTAGGCTTGAACTCAGGGCCTGGGCCTCTCACTTAACTGGTTTGCTCACATCTGGAATTCTACCACTTGAGACACTAGTTCTGGTTTTCTGTTAGAGATGAGCCTCTTGGCTCATGTTGGCTAGGTTGGCTCCTGTATCATTCATAAAGTCCTTAGCGACAGTGGTTAAAGTAATCCACTTTAAGCAGCCATAGTTCTGCTGGCCTGGGTACGAGCCCCTCAACTCACACAGGTAAAGTTCTTCAAGTTTTGCTAAGCACACCACCAGCCTTGGCTATCACAAGCAAGACAGAGCAGCCCCAGCACCCTAACCCCTCAGTACCCCTTTAGCTCTTCTTTCCAGTCCTGAGCAGTCAATGAACTGGTTTTTTTCTTTCTACAACTCTTCTTTTGCATGAATGTCACAAATGCAGTCCTATCATAGACAATTGCCTTTTTGCCTTTGGCCTGGTACATTTGCATCTGGATGTTCTTGTGTGTTCACTAGCTGTTCCTTTTTATTGCTAAGTAGTATGGCATGGCATGGCTTTTTGTAGCCTTAAATGAACCCCCAGATGAAAGACATGTGGCTTCTTTCCAGTTTTGGGAGACTACAAATAAAGCCACAATAAATATTGGGGAAGTACACATTTTTTACCCCACAGAAAAAGCATTGCTGGGTCATATGATCCAGTCCAAGTGTTTTCAAAAGGGCTGTACCGGTCAGATGGCAGCACTGAAAACAGTTTTCCCCCATAGCCTGGGGTCCATATAACACTTGACATCCAGGAAAAGATTACAGCAAGTCAGTAAACATATCTTTGCCCATGAATGGCTTCATTAGAAATAGCAACATTATGTAGGAATATGTCTATGATCTGGAGAAAAAGAAAACCAAAAACTGGAGCAAATCTGTAATTTATCAGTGTAAATTAAGACTAAGACCTGCCCCTTTTCTGTCTTTATTTTGCTTCTGTTAGACGTGGGGCTGCTTTTGCTGTCTTCCCCCTGTGGAGAGGAGCTGTGAGTAGGACCAGATCAAAGTTCCTTCACACCCCCATTCTCCATCTCCCTGCTCCCCCACCTGCCCTCCCACCACGGTGCCTCCTCAGTGCTTCTAGTTCTACGCCAAATGAATGATCACTTCAAAAAGCTCAGAGAGCTTTTTGTGTTCACTTATTAGGAATTTGCCGTGCCTCCCCCAGAAGGCCCATCCCCTGTGATCTGTTCCCTGCTGTCCTTTGAAATGAGGATGCCATCCACCCTGCATGGTGTCTTCTGCCTACCTGAACAGTCGTGGTTTTGTCTGTTTATTCCTTCCTAATGCTTTCTCCTCTGAACCTGACACCAGTCACGAACGTGCTTGTGACACTCCAGACCAAAAGCAATCCTGGTTGCACGCTAAAGGCCAGCTTGTCTGCCTGTAAAAGAACTCCATGACTCCAGCCCCTTCTCTGAAGGGTCCTTGTGTGAACTGGTGCTTGTGGGGAAGCGGCCATTTTTGCGGTGGGTGCCTGTCAGAGTAGATGACCGTGCTGGCTCTGCAGCTGGCAGAAGATGGAGAAAGGATGGAAAGGTCTGGAAGGGAAAGTGTGAGCCTGAACAACAGGCTTGGGCATTTTGACAGGGTCACCAGACGTGGCAGCTCTATGTGGGAGGCAGTCCCAAGTCCCCCTCGGGGTGACAGCTCCAGCTGGAGTTGGTTTTCTCTCCAACAAAAGCCAACTCTGGCAGGGCAGCAGGAGTCTGAAGATTAATTTCATAAAAGGAAAGCCTCCTGGAAGGACACAGGGGACTGGTTTACACTGCTCTTGATTGACAGCTCTTCAGCTATTCCCAGTTTCTCAAGCTGAAGCAGAAGGCCTCTCCCAAACTCGAAAGGCCACATTTGATGAAAATACCCTCAAATTTGTTTGCCAGTAGAAAGACGTGTTAATGAGAATGTGTGGGCTTTGAACAACCATTTCCATATGGATCTATGACTAAATGAGCACACAGATACAACACTATAAGCCTCTGTGTGGACATGGGCATGTGCACATGTGTATGCACACACATTCACAATTCACATTCTGTGTATATTATTAGGACAACACACCAACACAGTTGTTACATTGTTGCATTATGTTAAATCTGAGCAGACGTACATAGAAAAAAAATTCAATAACATGATTTTTTTGGCTGAAGTGAACATGCCACAAAGCTGTGCCAATCCACAGAGCTAAAACAGTTTCAAGAACTTGCTTTTATTATGGAGAATATACAAATTAATATTAAAATCATCAAACACAGGAGCTTGTCATATTACCATTTTAAAGACAGATTAATTTTAGTTTCACTGAGTGATATCTAAATCACTGAATCTTAAGACTCTCAGAGGAAGACTACTGGAGATTTTCTTACCCAACTTCTCTCAAAGTATAAGAATCTTTTGACAAAGCTGTGACAAGTGTGTCATCTTTTGACAGCTTTTGGGTCTTTTTTTGACAATTACTACCATTGTATGTCTGCCAGATGACATTATTAGCCTCCAAATTTGTTAAAGTTGGCTACACACATGAAAGAAAATATAGTAGGGATATGAAGTCAAAGTTCCACAAATGTACAAACAGCTCATGGGCCATGCACCTGACAAACATTTGCAGAGAACAACTACATTTTGTCTCTAGAATCATGGGGATCTTTTTTAAAAAAAGATTCCGGGGACCTGTACCAGGAAGTCTCACATGAATTCTCATGTGTGTCACTTGGACACCGGCTTCTTTAAAAACAAAACAAAACAAATCTCCTTGCTAGTTTGGCACCAGTAGTCCATGCCTGTAACCCTAGCTACTCAGGAGGGTAAGATCTGATGGGCAGGAAAGTCTGTAAGACTCTTACCTCCAGTAAACTACTAAAAATAAGAGAAGTGAAGCTGTGGCTCAAGTGGTTGAGTATTGGTCTTGAACAAAGGAAGCTTAGGGACAGAGCCCAGGCCCTACATTCAAGCCCCAAGTAACTAAAATAAAAACAAAAACCCTCCTTGCTGTGCGGATTAGAAATAATTATCATTCTGGTTCTAGTGGAAGAGAGTCTTCATTCCATCCCCTGCCATAATTAGTCTACATTCACTGCAAAGACTGCCACACCTAAGAAAGCACCCGATTGTGAAGAGCTCTTACCATCGCCCACACTGTGGTGACCACCGGCCCGGAGGCTGCCGACTAAAGGCAATGGGTGTATCAGTGCCCTATCTAATTTGAATCAGAACTGTCCCCAGATAACCCCATATTATTTCCCACTGTGGGATTTCTAGTTGTTTTACCAGTGCACACTGACCCAGCTTGTCCTTGATAAATGGAATGTGTTTTGGGTACAATAATCCAGCAGCCTGACCCATCATCGCCTTTGTCACTGGAGCTGAGTGCTGAACACTGGAGGAGAAGAGACACCCTGGACCCTTGGCCAGGACCACAGCAGTGGAAGTGTCTCTATTTTCTATAAATCAAAGAGAGGGAGCCATGTCTGACTTGAATCCTATGGAAGGTCTAAGAGGAGGATGCCAGCTTAAAAACAAACAAACTCATTCCTTGCTAGACAGGCACCAGTGGCCCTGCTTCTAATCCCAGCTACTCATGAGGGTAAGATCTGAGGATTGTGGGTCAAAGCCAGCCCAGACAGGAAAGTCTAAAAAGTCAGAAACTACAGGTAAACTCAGGGCTAGCAAATCCTAGATAAACTTCTAGATCTACCCTCTCATCTGGGATCCAAGATAACAGCTGGTGGCCAAGCCAAGGTAAAGGCAAGGATCTCATGATACCATCTTGGATTTTTCCAAGGACTATTGACTTGCTTCTAATATTCCTTTCTACTAAGCCAATATTCTAAACAGAGGAAAGAAAGGAGGGTGGAAATGAAAGAAAAGGAAAAGGAAAGGAGGAAATAGGGGAAAAGACAAGGAAGGAAGGAAGGCAAGAAGGAAGGAAGGAAGGAACTAATTAAGCAAAAGAAGAAGGGAGGGAGGGAAGAAGGGCGGAAGGAAAGAAAGGAAGGAGGGAGGGAGGAATCCACGTAGGAAGAAAAGGCATTATGCTGGCTGGAATGCCATGCATCAGTTAGGAACAAGGGAACATGCAAGTGCATACTACTTGCTGGCCAGATCTGGCTGTGGTTAAAATCCACCCCTGCATCTTTCCATTAGGAACAGCCTCCGAGAGGGTGAGAAAAAGGACCTCTGCTCTGGGCTATTTCCTTTGGTTAGTGTTATTTATTTCCTTTAATTTGGGCCACCGTTGCCAGCACATTTGAAAACGAAGTGACAACTCTTCACACTGCTTACCCCGAGAGGACGCCAAGCGGGATATATGTTGACAGGAGAAATATAAACTTATTTGACAGGCTTTTGATTTCTTGTGGAAAGTGTTCAAGGCAGTCCCACTCATGTGTCTTCAATTCTCTTGAAAAGAAAAGCCCCCAAAGAGGCAGATATTGGATACCAGGAGTAAGATAGGGTAGCTGAAAGACCCCAGCTTGGAAATATCCAGATTCACTGGGTAACAAAACACTTTCATGTCTCCCAGTGCTTTGAAATACCTCACAATTTGCTAATGCTTTTAGTCACTTAACAAATAAATGAAAGATCCAGGCACCGGTGGCTCACACCTGTAATCCTAGCTACTCAGCAGGCTGCGATCTGAGGATCATAGTTTGAAGCCAGTCGGGGAAAGAAAGTCCATGAGACTCTCATCTCCAATTAACCACCTGAAAACTGGAAGTGGAACTGTGGCTCAAAGTGATAGAGTGTTAGCCTTGAGCAAAAAAAAGCTCAGTGACAGTGCTCAGGCCCTGAGTTCTAGTCCCACAACTGATTTTTTAAAAGAAGGAATAAGAAGGAAGTGTTCTGGTCCCTTCAAATATAACAACCACTAGCACATTTATAAGCTCTGAATCATTGACAAGTGTAGTCAACACCTCTTTACCTTGGGGATAAGAGTTTTGTTCTGTGCACCGTAGGATGCTTAGCAGAATTCCTGGCTTCTATTTCACAAAGACTAGTAATGATTACCCTCCATTGTGCCAACAAATACTGGCTCTAGACCTTACCATCGGTGCCCTTCTGTAGGCCCTGAAGGGTGTGACCCAACGCATCTGCAGTTTCAATCAATGGTTTAGGTTTTCTACCCTTGTATTATTGCAGACAGTACTAACTAACCAACCCTCCAAGCCACATAGGCTTGAGTGTGAAACTTGCATTTATCATCTGACCGTAACTCAGCCTCCAGGATGAGGCTGCCCTTCCTGTCACAGAACACAGTCCACACCTGCCTGGGCAGTCACAGATCCTCATCCACTGATGAGAGGATCCTCATCCTCTCCACTTCCTTCTGGAATGTTCTCTTTGCCAGGCTCACTTTACCCATTCTTTAAGGTTCAAGTTAATAGTTTCCCAGTCAGTGTGAATCAGCTTCCTATTAGGACACCAAGTATCTGAGAAAATTAATTTACCTAGAAAAAAGCTCCAGTTCACAGCTTTGGAGGTTTCAGTCCATGATTGGTTGGTGTCATGGCTTGCGGTGAGGAGCATACATCTTGGCAGGGAAGGTGTAGTCAAGCTCAACTACTCACAGCATGGTGAGGAAACAAAAGAGGAAGGAGGAAGGGGCTGGATTCCACAGTCCTCTTCAAGGGCATATGCCCAATGACCTAAAGATCTCCCACTACGACCTACCACCTCCCAACAGTGCTGTGCTGAGGACAAAGTCTTAGGCAAAGGTCCTATAGAGGTCATCAAGCCAAACCACAGCACTCTGTTTCTTTTTCCCCTATACCTCCTGCTGAACTTGAATTCCCATGAGCAAACAAGGAAAACTATGGCAACCCCAGGCAATGCAAGCTCCATTGATTTTTCATCCTAGGATCTTCAAGTCACTGTAGACCGCAGTGGTTTGCTCTGCCCCAGCCTGAGGTTTTGTGGAACCAAGCAGATCCCAATCTCCTTGTAAATCACCAGCCCACACTGTGGAGGCCAAGTACTTGATTAAAACAAAGAAAATCTGCAAGTGAAGTAGAGGTTGGGCAAACAGACTCTGTTTATTTGGAGACTCTCACCGCAGACCAAGGCAAGAGAGACTTCAGCTTGAAAGCTGAGCTCTCTAGGATGGTATCATGTGCATCCTAGAGGGGGGAGGAAGCGAGGAAGAGGACAGATGCTGAGCTGTACAGCAGCAGATGGGTCTGATTGTCTATGGTGAGTTAACACCCCTCCAGCTGTGCTCCAGGTTCAGGCTGTCAGAGAAAGCAAATTCTAATTTCCATCCGATAAAGATTAGTATTCAACTTGCTAGCTGTTGAATACTACAGAGTGAGTGAGTGTGTGTGTGTGTGTGTGTGTGTGTGTGTGTGTGTGTGTGTGTGTGTGTGTGTGTGTGTGTGTGTGTGTGTGTGTGTGTGTGTGTGTGTGTGTGTGTGTGTGTGTGTGTGTGTGTGTGTGTGTGTGTGTGTGTGTGTACCAACAGTCCTGGGGCTTGATTAAACTTGAGTCCTGGACACTGTCCCTGAGCATTTTTTGCTCTGGGCTAGAGCTCTGCTACTTGAACCACGCCTCCACTTCTAGCTTTTTGTTGGTCAATTGGAGATAAGAGTCTCATAGATTTTTTATGAGCTTCAAACCCCAATCCTCAGCTATCAGCCTCCTGAGTAGCTAGGATTAAAGATGAGAGTCACCACATCTGCCTGAGTATTGTAGATTTAAGGGGCATCCAGTCATATTCTAGGTTAAATTCTAACCATTAGATTTGTCGCCTTGAACTCAGTGCTGAGATGCGTTCTCTCAGTTCAGCCTATGGGGAGAAAAATAAGATGCTAGCAAAACTTTTCCTAAACTTGACATAAAGTTAAACATTCTCACGGATGAAAGGGAACTCTGAGGCAACTCACCAGCTGTGTATTTTAGTGCTTGTTATTTCTGAGATTTCTGCCCCAATCTGACCATAACTTATCTCGCGTGGGGGTAGAGGGCAGAAGTATCACAAGCTGAGAAACCTAGGAAGACAAGAATACACTCTGTCCTTTGGCTTTGGATTTTTCATTATCCAAACAGCCAACGCCTTTTCTTCTACAAATTTCCCTTAGGATTTATTGGTTGAGAGAAAAGGCTTCTTCTCTAAAATTAACAGGCCCGGGACAAAGAAGAAGCAGAGAGCTTTCCACGGAGAGAAGAGTAAGTGGTTTTGGTCTCTAGTCTTTCATTGGCTTCATCTTCCTTGGGATCCATCAAAATAATTCAGGAGTCTTGCATGTAGCCTAACAGATTCCACAAACAAATTAGTCCTAACACACCTCTGTGTTATGCTGGGAAGTGGAATATTCCCTGCGACTCAGGAGGAAAGGGCAGCAGTGGTATGCCCAGCTCTGTGAATGAACACAACCTCTAGCATAAGCCTCTTTTCAAATGATGTCACCTACATTCCATAACAGATAGGCAGATGTATCCCCGTGCTGAAGGGAAGCATGGAAATGAGACTTCACACAAAACTGAAAAGCTTAGCAGAAGATCCAGGACGAAATACTGGATAGACACAGCAGATGAGGGAATTCGCTGATGTAACATGATGACGTACTGGCGTGTTCTGAAAACTACTTTGAAGCAGAGTATTATGCTAGGCGCTAGCGGCTTACGCTTGCCATCCTAACTACTTAGGAGGCTGAGATCTGAGGATTGGAGTTCAAAGCCAGCCTAGGCAAGAAAGGCCATGAGATTCTTATTGCTGATTAAGAAAAAAGCCAGAAGTAGAGATGTGGCTCAAGTGGTAAAGTGCTAGCCTTGAGCAAAAGAAGCATAGTGCCCAGGCCTTGAGTTCAAGTCCCAGGACTAGAAAACAACAACAACAGCAACAAAAACAACCTTCTAATAGAGTTTTGTTTCTAGAGATCAGAAGTAAAAGGCCAAGAGAAAACAGAAGCAGATGGAAACCATATACACTGAAATAAGATCTTTAAAGAGAAGGGAATATTTCAGTTCATTGGAAATAAAAACTCACTTGCAGGCCTCATTGAATGTGACTTCTATAGTAATGTCTACCAAATATAAACAGACTAAATCATCCTGAATTTACTAAAATGTCTACAGAGAATTATGAAGATACACTTCCCAAGGCCCTTTATAAACCATAATTAGAAATTCACTGAAGGCATTATGAGAAAGAAACTTGATCTCAAGTCATGAGTATCAGTGTGAAAATTCTAGACCAAATATTATCATTCCACAACCAGCAACAAACAGAAAGAATCATATATAATCATCAGCTTGGATTTGACATATTCAAAAGGAAAGAAAATCATATAACCTTCTCTGTGTCAAAGGCATTTGATAGGATCAACGCTGAGGGGGAATAAAGTCTTTTGAGAGTTGTTTAAATCCGGTCATGTGAAGGCTACATATGCTGCAGAAACAAACCACCTCAGACATTATCAGCAGCTTCACACATCAAAGTCTCTTTCTTGCTCCTCTATCGCCTGCTTTCAGTCCTTAGCATTCAGAAAAGCTATCTTCTAAAACGTAACACAAATTCAGGATGAGCCCCTTTTCTTGCTCCCGTCACCACTTCCACCCAGCACTTTTCTGGAAGTCTTGGCTACTGACTTTAGCAAGAAAAAAGAAAAAGATACCAAGACTTACAAAAAAACCTTCTATTGCCGGGTGCCGGTGGCTCATGCCTGTAATCCTAGCTACTCAGAAGGCTGAGATCTGAGGATTGCAGTTCAGAGCCAGCCCAGGCAGGAAAGTCTATGAGACTCTTATCTCCAAGAAAGCACTAAAAAACTGGAAGTGGTGCTGTGGCTCCAGAGGTAGAGTGCTCACCTTGAGCTGAAGAGCACAGGGACAGCGCCCAAGCCCAGAGTCCAAGCCTCACGACCAACTGAAAAAAAATTCTATTAATCACAACTAAGATTACAAGACAAAATCCAAATAACTTGTGCTATCGATTCAAGTTTGCTGCTTATTCATTTTATATTTGAATTAAATCACACTTTTTCTTTGAAAAGGCAACACACAAATTTGTTACTTTAATAGCATTAAAGTGTTAAGTAGCTAGCTAGGGATAAAGTGAAGAACTCTTTGAAGAAAATATAGGACTTGGGGCTGGGAAGATGGCTTAGTGGTAGAATGCTTGCCTTGCATGCATGAGGCCCTGGGTTCAATTCCTCAGCACCACATAAACAAAAAAAGCTGGAAGTGGCATTGTGGCTCAAGTGGTAGAGCACTAGCCTTGAGCTGAAGAGCTGAGGGACAGCGCCCAAGCCCAGAGTTCAGGCCCCATGACTGACGAAAAAAAAAAAAAAGGCTTTGAGATGTGCTGGAGAAAACTGAAAAACTTAAAGCGCCTACCAATGAACTTTTTTAAAAAGCTTTTAAAAAAGAAACTGATTGCAACATATATATATATACTATATATGTAAATATATGTATGTAAATATATAGTATATGTAAATATATAGTATATATATATATATATATATATATATATATAGTATGACATACACATACACACACATATCATTCTAACTTGCTTTTATCTCAAGGTACAGATCAGTTATTTTCTCCATAGATAGATGCAATTCAATAACCATTCAAACTAAGATGTCAATATTTCCTGTATGCAGTAAACTTCCCCATGCCGTTTTGAGTTTTAATTCCCCGCAGAGAAACAGCCACTATTGTGACCTCTACCGCCAATGGCCATCTTGACTCTGGTTTTGATCCATTTCATATGTGCTCTCGTTGAGTGGTTTAGGACACTGGAAGATGAAGGCAACTTTCCTACTGCGCTGCAGGAAGCATTCCTGTTCCTGGACCAGGCATGTATGTCCCTCTGGCTAGACCATCTCCGGAGAGCTTCACCAGCATCTGCAGCGACTTGCTTTTCAGCACCCAGCTACTGAAACACTGTATGACGTGTGCAGTCACCCGCATCCATCAGCTTCTCCCGATGTTTCCTGGAGCAGGAGCACAGGGAAGGATTCCTGTGCTGCAGCTCATAAACACATCCCTGGTAGCTTCTCAGGAGGCTCTCAGGCCAGCCACTGTTAGCAGGAAACCATCCCATGAATGGCATTTCCAATCACTCAGAGAGTGATTTATAGGGTTCTTCAAGGTTTAGAAATACCTCCCATTAGAGGACTTGCCCCTTTGCCTTCAGTGAGAATATTTCCAGCAAGTTCCACTCCCAGAGCATTGTAACAACTTAACAACTCCTCCATAATACACTGCACCATGTGCCCTTTTCTGCAAAGTCTGGAGCCCTCTCAGGGAGTCCTGGGCACCAAAAGTGGAGAAGGAAATTTCTTCCTGGCTGTCCATCTCAGCCTTAGGGAGAGTAGTTACAGCATGTCTAGTCACTTCACAAGTCTATATGAAGTATATCATTTCTCTGGGAAGGCTCATCATTATGGCTCACAATAGTGACAAAAATATTACACAAACCAGTTTACTAAGAAATAGAAATAGTTGGACACCAATGGCTCATACATACCTCAGGCTGAGATCTTCAAGACTACTTCAAGACTGTCAGCCTGAGCAGACAAGTGCACAAGACCTCTGCTCCAAGATAACCAGCAAAAAACCAGGCTGAAGGTGTGGCTTAGATGGGAAAGCACCAGCTGTGAGCAAGTAAGCCAAGAAAGGAGCCCTGATTCAAACCCCAGTACACACACACACACACACACACACACACACACACACACACACACAGAGTTGGGGGGAGGCCATGCAGTTTACTACATATGAACTGCATATAAACAGTCAAAGGTAAGTCAGGTACAATGGCACATAAATGGTACAACTGATGGCACCAGAGAAGTTATGACACAAGATTATCAGTGTAAAAGAGTCCCTCTCACATTAAACTTACAAGGTACCACAGCTAACAAGGTGATCATCAGGGATGTATGTTTTTGGTTCAACAATAGGAATCCTAACAGTATAATATACCTTAGCATGGATAGGCGGAAGAACCATAAAGTTATTTGTATACCATTTTAAATAAAAAGAACTTGTGAGTGAGGATGGGATGGAAAAACTGGGAGAGTCTAAGAGAAGGGGTGACATTGTGCAAAAAGAAATGGAACTCCTCTGTACATCACCTTTATAATAACAATAAAAAATTGCAAAGCCTTCAACATAACAGCACACACATTTTTAAAAGATAGTCTTGCTGTATAGCCAAGGCTGGTCAAACTCATGATACTTCTGCCTTTTGCTTCATCTGGGATTACAGGTATGAACCACCACATCTGGCTTCAACACTGATTCTGGAATAAAACACACACTCTCAAGAAAGTAGTAATGGATGTGACCATGGCTCCAGTGGTAGCATCTCAGTAGCAAGCACAAGGTCCTGAGTTCAAATCCTAGCACTATATACTATAGTCATATATATATATATATATATATATATATATACACACATACACATACATACATATATTCCATTATAGTGACACACAAAACAAAACACTAACTCCACTGCTATTTATCACCATATCATTTAATGTTAATAGCAACAAACCCAAATTAAGCAAGATAAATCGATTAGGAGCATAAGGATTGGAAAAGCCAAACTATGTGTAGATGATGTATACCATACCTGGAAAAACTCAGAACCAAAGAACAAAGAATTTACTACGTAGCATAGAAAATAGTAATGAACACAATATACTGAGGAATAAGCTTAACAAGAAAATTTGCAACATCTGTATGGAGAATACTTCAAAATTCCCTTGCAAGGCAAACACAGATTTGAACAAACAGAAAAAAGAAATCCCTTGTGCTTGGCGTGGGAGGCAGCATCATAAAGATGTCAGCTCTGCTTAAATTAATTTATAAATTCCAGTAAAATTACCAACTCCAATAAAAATTCAATAAACTTTCTGGTTTATATAGAGCCAGACATAACACTCAACTTCATATGGAAAAACAAACATGTAAGAACAGTTAAGAAAACACTAAAAAGTCAAAGGGCCTTGCCAGAATGAAAACACACCGCAATGAGTTCTTAAATGAAAGCAGGGTGGTGCTATCATGTGAGGGCATAGGGACCAAAAGAAGAGAATTAAAAATCCAGAAGGAGGCCTGGATACTTGGAAATTTTAGTATATAAAATGTGCAATCCCCCACCCCTAAAATGGACAAGACGGACTTTTTAATAAAATTGTGCTGGCCATTTGCAGCAAAGATAAGCTTACTTCTGAACTTCACTCCATAGGAGGCAAACATCAAATAGATCTAAGATATAAATGTAAAAATGTAAACCACAGAGTGGTAGAAGAAAATAGGACAGAAATTCTCTAGAGCATTGGTATAAAAAGTTTTCTAAGTAGGATAAAGTTATATTTGCAATTTTTACAGGATTAATACATTTGTCTAATTAATCTTCTAAAATCTCTGTTGTGAAAAATATTGTAAGCAGAGTCAAAAATCAAATGAAAATATCAGGAATATGCTACAAATAAAAGGCTGCTCTATCTCATAGATTATATATGCATATACAAGATCAAACTCGGAAAGAGAGGGAGACAAAAAAGTCAACAAAATGGATAAAATTTATAAGTGGACAATTCATTGCACAAAAATGGTCCTTAAGTGTATAATAAGATATCCTAATTACTAAAAAGAGAGAAACAAATTAAAATTACACTGAAATAATACCTCATATACCAACCAGATTGAAAAAAATTAAAGAACGTGCAAACACATTCCCGCTTGGCCTGTGGAAACACAGACATGCCCACACACGGCTGGCTCAACCCTTATAAGAAGGTATCAGGCAAAACCTTAAACAGAAATCATCTATACTTCATTGCAGAATTGTGTATACTTAAAAATATCAGAAAGAGTACATATCCATACACAAGAGAAGTTGAATAAACTATAACATGTCCATACATAACAAAATGTTCCGTAATTGTCAGAAATGGAAGAACTTTATACAATGATATAAAATCTCCACAATATATTGATAAATGTAGAAAGCAGAGAATTAAAAGACATTGCTGCTGGGCACCGGTGGCTCACACCTATAATCCTAGCTACTCAGGAGGTTGAGATCTAAGGATCATGGTTTGAAGCTAGCCTGGGCAGGAAAGTCTGTGAGACTCTTATCTCCAATAAACTACTTGGAAAAAGCTAGTAGCTTTAGTGTGGCCTTTATGATCATTTGGGTAAATGCCCAGGACTGGGATTGCTAGATCATAGGGGAGCTCTATGTTTAATCTCTTGAGGAACCTCCAGCACAACTATGTTCATTGCAGCATTATTTACCATAGCTAAGATATGGAACCAACCCAGATGCCCTCAGTAGATGGAACCAACCCAGATGCCCTCAAGAAAATGTGGTATATATACACAATGGAATTCTATGCTTCCACAGAAAGAATGATATCATCCCATTTGTAAGTAAATGGAAAGACTTCGAAAAAATCATATTAAGTGAAGTAAACCAGGCACAAAGAAACATAGGCCCCTTGCTTTCCCTCATTTGTAATAATTAGTATATATCTAGGATAGTCCTAGCAGAGGATCACAATAGCTCAACATCTATGTACATATGACCATATAAAATGATGCTAATCAAAATGAACTCCAAGACATGGAAAGAAGAGGTGTTTTTGTTTTTATGCACTGTGTGAAGTTCTTTCTTTTCTTTCTTCTTTCCTTTCTTTTTTTTCTTTCTTTCTTTCTTTTCCCTTCCTTCCTTCCTTCCTTCCTTCCTTCCTTCCTTCCTTCCTTCCTTCCTTCCTTCCTTCCTTCCTTCCTTCCTTCCTTCCTTTCTTTTTTTGGTCCAGTTGTGGGGCCTGAACTCTGGGCCTGGGCACTGTCCCTCAGCTCTTCAGCTCAAGGCTAGCACTCTACCACTTGAGCCATAGCACCACTTCCGGCTTTTTTCTTTTTGCTTATGTGGTGCTGGGGAAGCGAACTCAGGGTCTCATGCATGCAAGGCAAGTGCTCTACCACTGAGCCACCTTCCCAGCCCAGTTATTTTTTTTTCTTTCATTTTTTTCCCTTTGGCTTATCCACTGTTGTCACTGTTTTTGATTCTGGTACCCTGTATCTTGTACATATGTTTATCTGATTTGGAGAAAGGAAAGAGAATCACAAAATGATGAGACAAAGGACAAAGATTGAACTAATGCAACAGCTCACAAGACACTATGTTAGAAACACACTGTCCAACTTGTGGGGAAGGGGAGGGGGAAAGGGAGAAAATAAGGGAAAAGTAACAATGTTCAGCAAGAAATGTCCTCTTTACCTTACTTATGTACCTGTAACCCCTCTGTAATCACTCTTACAATAAAATAAAATTGAAAGAAAAAGCAGCCAGAAGTGGCGCTGTGGTTCAAGAGGCAGAACGCTAGCCTTGAACACATAGAAGCTTGGGTACAGCATCCAGGCCCTGAGTTCAAGCTCCAGAAAAAAAAAAAGACATTGTTTTCTAACTTGAGATAAAGAGTGCTGATATATGCAGAAAGAATTCTGGGAAAGAAACAGGTTTGCAAGTGGAATAAAGGGATTTGAGAGGGAAGTTACACCTCTCAGTGTACTTTTGTGTGGTTTGCCTTCTGAAACCTGGTTACATTTCATATACTCAAAAATCACCTTGGCCACAATATGTAAACAGCAAGATTCAAAGCATTCTACTGAGAGAGAGACAGACAGACAGACAGAGAGAGAGACAGAATCAGGACTGTCAAAGGACTGAAAACGAGAAAAATGGATGGAGAAACAACATAGACTAAGGGGGGATTTCGAAGACATTTTGAATTTTAAAACCTGGGCAAATTCTAGGGTTCATAAATGCACACAGCAGTGATGAAACTGTAGAAATGCAAGAAGGTACTGGTGTGCAAAGGGTTATTTTGGGAGAGATGGAAAGGGAATGGTAGGTGGAAAGAGTTCTTGGTTACTCACAAAGTTTTTTTCTTGACTTAGGTGATGTGCATATACTAAGGTGGACAATTGGGGTAGGGAAGTTGTTTTGTTCTGCTTTTTTGTTTGTTTGTTTTGCTTTTGTACAGGTCCTGGAGCTTGAACTCAGGGCCTGGGCACAGTCCCATAGCTTTTTTCGTTCAAGAGTAGCATTCTATCACTGGAACTAAAGCTCCACTTGTGAATTTTTAGAGATTAATTGGAGATAAGAGTCTCATGGACTTTCTTGCCTAGCTGGCTTCAAACTGTGAATCCTTTTTTTTATTGTGAAAATACCGTATAGAGGGGTTACAATTACATGGGCAAGATAATGAGTACATTTCTTACCATGCATTGTTGCCTCCTCCTTTTTTCCCCTTCCCATCCCTTCCCATCCCCCCTCGCACCCCCCAAAGTTGTAAAGCTCATTTTTTGACATAACGACTTGTACATCTCATTGTTGCAATGGGTCTACCTGTATCCCTATTTAAACAATTTGTTTTTATCCTTCCCCTCCACAAATTATACCTATATCAAATACGTGAAAGCAGGGGTTATACTGTGGGGGAGGGACATACAAAGCAACAAAGAAATAAGCTTATAAATATGGTAGAAACAATAGCAAGAAAGGAAAAAAAAACATTTGAGTCCTTATCTTGGGGTTCATTTCACCTAACATCAACTTATCTGACCTTTTCTGCTGGTCTCAGACATACACTAGTTATTGCAAATAAGAGAAACCATGGGACCTATGTTTCTTTGGGCCTTACTTACTTCACTTAATATAATTTTTTTCCAAGTCTTTCTATTTCCTGACAAATGGGGCATTGTCATTCTTTCTGATGGAGGCATAGAATTTCATTGTGTATATATACCACATTTTCTTGATCCATTCATCTACTGAGGGGCATCTGGGTTGGTTCCATATCTTAGCTATGGTAAATAATGCTGCAATAAACATAGTTGTGCTGGTAGCTTTAGTATGGTCTTGTTTGTGATCATTTGGGTAAATGTCCAAAATTGGGATTGCTGGGTCATAGGGGAGCTCTATGTGGAGTCTTTTGAGGAACCTCCATACTGTTTTCCAAAGTGGTTGAACAAGTTTACACTCCCAACAACAATGCAGTAACGTTCCACATCCCCTCCAGCATCTGTTGTTATTAGAGTTCTTGATTATAGCTATTCTAACTGGGGTGAGGTGGAATCTCAATGTTGTTTTGATTTGCATTTCTTTTATGGCTAGGGAGGTTGAACATTTCTTCATGTGTCTATTGGCCATCTTTCTTTCCTCTTCAGAGAAGTTTCTCTTTAAGTCTTTAGCTCACTTATTTATTGGGCAGTTGTTTCTTTGAGGATTTGTTCTTGGGGGATTTAATTTTTTGAGTTCCCAAATAGCAAAAACAATCCTTAACAGACAAAACAGTGCTGGAGGAATATCAATACCAAATTTCAAACTCTACTACAAAGCCATAGTAATCAAAACAGTTTGGTACTGGCACAAGAACAGACCTCAGGACCAATGGAATAGAATTGAAAACCCAGAAATGAACCCACAGACCTATAGCCATCTAATCTTCGATAAAAGAGCTAAAAAAAATAAAATGGAAAAAACCAGCCTCTTTAGTAAATGGTGCTGGCAAAATTGGTAAATCACTTGTAGAAAACTAAAGCTAGATCCTTATACACCACCCTGCACCAGAATCAACTCCAAATGGATCAAAGATCCCGGAGTCAAAGAAGACACTCTGAAAACATTACAGGTCTCCTTGGCACAGGCTGAAATTTTCTTAAAAGAGACCCAGAAATACAACAAATCAAAGAAAGGTTGGACAAATGGGATTGCATGAAACTGCAGAGCTTCTGCATGGCAAAGGACATAGCTAGCAAGATCAATAGAAAGCTCACAGATTGTGAGAAGATCTTCACTAGCCAAACAATGGACAAGGGTCTCATATCTAAAATATACCTGGAACTCAAACTGTGAATCTTACCTCCCAGCCTCCTATGAAGCTCCAATTACAGGTGTGAGCCACTGGCACCTAGCTTTGTTTGTTTGTTGTACCAGTACTGGGGCTTGAACTTAGGACCTTGTATTCTTGCTTGGCAATTTTTTGCTCAAGGCTAGTGCTCTACCACTTGAGCCATATCTCCACTTCCAGATTTTTGCTGGCTGATAAGTCTCTTAGACTTATCTGTTGAGAAGGTTTTGAACTGTGGTCCTCACACTCAGCCTCTTGAGTAGCTAGGATTACAGGCCTGAGCTTCCGATACCACTGTGTCTCACTTTGTAATTCAACACTTAGAAAAATAACTAAATGTCTAGCCATGTCTTGGTTGCTTGTGCTGTTTATACACAGGTATTCTTAAACCTTTAGTTAGCATATTTTGTTAACATATTCCTTCCATTACATGGTACGGGATCAAAGAATGTATTCTCATTTTCAGATTAGCTTAAGAAAAACATGAATAGGAGTCTTTAAGTGTTGCCAACAATAACTTCTGCAATGCATTCCAGTATCAGCTATAAATCCTCAGTTGCATGCTACATGTGCTGTTTTCGATTAGTTGTACTACCATCTTCCTTCAGTAGCCCAGACAATGAGAGGCAAACCCCCATTTTGTTAAGAAAAATCTAAGCAATGGTAACAGAGGCCAAGTGTTACATAAGATAAGGCCTGAAATGCTGTGAACTCCCTGGACACATTTGTAAATCTTTATAATTCTGGCTACAAGCAAATTTGGCTTGCACATCCTTAAGATTCTTGATTTGGGCTGGCATTTGAACATGTGAAAAAAATTAGGGAAAAACAAAAACTAAAATAACATCAAGGTTGCTCTCAATGTCCAATTTCTATCGGTCAGTTGTGCAAACTGTAATGGATTAAGGCTGGTGCCTGGGCTAACAATCTAATTGATCACTGGACTGGAAGATTAGATCCAGTGGGTTCTTAGGACTTAGTGGTTACCTGTGTGGTGCCGCTTCCCACGCGGGCCTTCTCATTACAAAGGTGGTACTTATCCATTCTCATTTTGTGTAGCTGAGTCTGATAGTGCTCTGACCCACGCTTTCCCCAGAAGAATCAGACAGCTCCACCATCTTACCCCTTGGAGTAACTATACAGAACCCCATCCCCAGATTTCTCTCAAAGTCTGGATGTGGTACAGGGACTGTCTGCTTCTCTAGCAAGCCAAAGCAATCTGATGACAAACTTGGGTTAACTTTCTCCCTGCTTACAGCCTATGTCTCCTGAGGACCAAAAAAGAGCAAGATTGATTCTTGATCTTCCTCCTGATAGAGAAAAGAGAATCTTTAAAATTGTCCCTATCCCTCCCCTACTTCCTCTAACTTCTGTAATTAAAGACTCTAGAGATGGGGCTGGGAAGGTGGCTCAGTGGTAGAGCGCTTGCCTTGCATGCCTGAGGCCCTGGGTTCAATTCCTCAGCACCACATAAGCAAAAAGAAAAAAGCCAGAAGTGGTGCTGTGGCTCAAGTGGTAGAGTGCTAACCTTGAGCTGAAGAGCTGAGGGACAACACCCAAGCCCAGAGTTCAGGCCCCATGACTGGACCCCCCCCCCCCCCGCAAAAAAAGACCCTAGAGAAGTCAGGTACTGCTCAGTGGCTCACACCTATCATCCTAGCTACTCCAGAAACTAGGTCCTAAAACCAGCCAGACAAGAAATTCCTCAATACTCCACCTTTCATTAACCAGCAAAATGTTGGACTGATGCTGTGGCTCAAGAGATAGAACACCAGCTGCAAGCAAGAAAGCTGGCCAAGAGAACATGAGGCCCTGAGTTCAAGTCCTGGTACTAGTACATGTGCATGTGCACATGCATGCACACACATATACACACACATACGCATACACACGCTGTGAGATGTTGGATATAGTATTGCCTTTTAATTCTGAAATAAACTTCCATCTGAATATTTGTTTAAAATAAATGGTGAAAAGACACAGTCCATAAACACCACATCTGCACAGAGTCATTATTTGCTTGCTAACTTTCTCTCCATTTCTACATAGGAAGCCAGGTCTCTTTAGCAAATATTTAGCTCAAAGTATTTCAGTTTTTTTAGCCAGAGGGCACTGGCGGAGGAAAATATACTTGGACAGAAAACACAAACATCGTCAGGTGAGGTCCTTTGGCTCTAGACTAGCTGAGGACAGATCCCAGGGAGGAAATCCACTTTTTAAAAATGTCATCAAGCAGTTAGTTTTCCTTGCTTAGCAAAAGGTATACGGAGCCATTTATATAAACTGGGCCTTTTGGAAACATCGTTCGGCTCTCCGGATCATTGAGGACTGTTTTAGATGGAAGAGCAGAGGTTTTCAGAAGTATGCTAGTACTAAGCTAGCAAGCAATGGTTCCTGGCTTTGGGGTCTGAAATGTTCTAAGTGGTAAATGACTTCTTTTCTCCCAGAAGCTAAATCAGGTGTCTAATTCCCCAGCCACAAGCCCAGGTTCTCACAGCTGATGCCTGGTGAGAAGAGCGTTTGTTTCTCATGTGGTATGTGATGGAGATGGCGGAGATCCTGAGACTGTGCATTTCTGTCCCACAGTGAAGGCTTGAGTGTAACCCCAGAATAGATCCTCATTGACTTTGTACCCCAACTTTTTCATCAATAGCAGGCTATTGTCTACCAGTGCTGATGGCTCAGGTCTGTAACCTACTTGTGAGGCTGAGATCTGAGAAGTGTGGTTGGAATACAGCTGGGACAGGCAAATTCAAGAGACTCTTATCTCCAATTAACCAGCAAAAATCAAAAATGCAGTTGTGGCACAAATGGTAAAGCACCAGCCTTGAGTTGGGGAAAAAAGGCTATTATAACCTTAACTTGTACATGTATAAAATATGTAATGTTCAAGTTAGGCAGTTAATATTCTTTTTTTTTTTTTTTTTTTTTTTGGTGGTGGGGCTTGAACTCTGGGCCTGGGCGCTGTCCTTCAGCTCTTCAGCTCAAGGCGAGTGCTCTAGCACTTGAGCCACAGCGCCACTTCTGGGTTTCTGGTGGTTCATTGGAGATAAGAGTCTCACAGACTTTCCTGCCCTGACTGCTTTTGAACCGCAATCCTCAGATCTCAGCCCCCTGAGTAGCTAGGATGACAGGCATGAGCCACCAGCGCCTGGCACAGTTAATATTAACTCCTTAATTTCTCATTATCCTGTAGTTATTATTGCACACTGTATACCTTAAAATGTTCTACTATGCCCCCATAGACATGTGATTATTACATGTGCCCTTTCTCTTCCTGGCTGTCCCTCTGTCCTCTTTCCCTCCAGTCTAGTCACCACCAATCTCTCTGGACATGGTTTCCCCTTGGGAGCAGCACCTCACCTTTCCATAAGTAGAGCTAGTTAGTTTGCTGGGTTTTGTTTGTTTTTTCTTTGAAGAAAATCCTCACCTTTCACCCTCATACCGTGGAATCTGTCTTCCTAAGAGGAGTAGAGAGAAGACTGGAGATTGCCTCTTCTTAAGCTTTTTCTCCAGTTGGAACTCAGGATTTTTCACTTTATATGATGTCTGGTAATAGTTCACCCTCCCTGTATTACAACTATTCCCTGTTTTCCTCTCTAATTAATAAGGTTCCTTTGCAATACTTTCTTAAACCCATTTCCCTGCTTTCAGGAGACTAAAAGGGCTCATGTTCCACTTTCCATGGGGGCCTATTTTATGAGTTATGTCTCCGTTTTCTTTTAATTGCCTTCATGATCTATCATTCACCAGCAAAACTTAGGGGAGGAAGCATATGTCTCGCCCGGAGGTGGAGAATTCCACTTTTGTTAAGCTGAGCATCTTAATGAAATCTTTGAAATTTTAGAAGAAACTCTGCCTCCCCCATCATACCCATGAACACTCTCCTTTGTCCCTATTTCTTTTCCAGAAAACTTTCTGTTTTCTACTTTGCCCATCTTTAAATAATTAGGAAAATTCTACCCCTGATCAGTTTGCTTGTATGGAAAAGTTAAAACATTCACAAATATCAAGCATTCATAAACATATATAATATAGCAAGACTGGAATAAAAGATGTATCAGAAAGGACCCCCCTCTCTCTCTGTTATGATTTGCAAAGGACTATTTGTTATTGCAAATTCCATTTGGTTTCCTTTACTAATTCAAAGCTGGATTGATTTCATTAGTTCCAGGGACTTGGAGTCGGGGAGGAGAGAGGAGTACAAACTCTTAGAATGCGAAATCCTTCCTTATGCTTGCAGGAAGACAAGAAGTTGCTGAACAGTCATCCGAGGTATACATCCTTATGATGATTATCCATCTCTCTTGTTCTGCTTTGCTTTTTGTGTATGTATGTGTGCCGGTCCTGGGGCTTGAACTCAGGACCTAGACACTTCCCCTGAGCTTTGTGCTCAAGACTAATACTCTACCACATGAGCCACACCTTCACTTTCAGCTTTTTGGTGTATTTTGGAGATAAGAGTCTCACAGACTTTCCTGCCCAGGCTGGCTTTGAACCGTGATCTTTAGATCGCAGCCATCTGAGTAGTTAGTATTGTAGGAATGACCCACCAGTGCCCAGCTGCTTTGCTTTTCAGCCACCATAGCAGCAGAGAGCATGCAGACTCACAGCATCCTCATATGGTCATTCTTTCTCCAATTTTGATCTATTAGAGAAGCATTAAAGACTGTGGCTCACATGTGTAACCCCAGATACTTGGGAATCAGATATCAAGAGGATTACAGTTTGAGCCAAACCTGGGCGAAAAGGTAATGAGATGCCATTTCAACCAATAAAAATCTGGGCATGGTAATGGCTCCTGTTTATCCCAACTGTGTATGAGGTATAAACAGGAAGACTGCAGCCCAGGCTGGGCCAAAAAACAAAAGCAAAATGTGGGACTCTATTGGAAAGGAGCAAACTACAAACAAAAAAGGCTGGGAGCATGGCTGAAGTGGCGTAGTGAGATCCTGAGTTCAATCTGCAGTATCCCTACCCTCCCAAAACTCAAAGCAGTGACCTTCATCTTATATTTAATTTTTTTTCTATTCCTAGTACTCATGTGCAGCATATGAATTCAACATAAAATGCTTGCATGGATAAAAGCTATACTTTGGATATTATTTGTTATCTCCAAAGGTTTATATAGTGGAGGTTGTGTCCCCAGGGTATTGGGGACTCTCCTTTAAGAAATGGAGCCTAGTGGGAGGGCTTTAGGTCATTGGTGTTTGTAGGGGCATTGCCTGCAGAAAGAGATACTTGTCTAGAGTTGATTTCTCCCAAGATCGAGTTGTTATAAAAGCCTGCAACTGATCCAAATCTTTCTCTCTCTTTCTCTCTTTCTCTCGCTTCCCCTTTAAACTGTGACCTCTCCCTTCCATTGTCATTTGCTATGATGTGATGCAGCCCAAAAGAGGCCTCACCAGAGCCGAGATGATGCCTGTGCCCTGTGCCATGCCCTTGGACCTCCAAAACTGTGGGCTAATAAACCTTGGCCCTCAGAGGTAGCCTGACTCAGGTATTTTGTTATAGCAGCAACAAACCAACACGGCAAAGAAATATGCTTTCCCATAAAGTTTTCTAGATAAGAAAGTAGAAAATGCATGTAATACAGAAAGGGGTGTATGTAACAAGATATATAGAAAGAAATCTAGAGTTCTGTCTGAGTAGGGAGAATTTACTATCAACTCGAATAACTGTGAAAGGCTTCTTGGGAAAGCTTAAGGCATGAGTAGGGAAGACCTGGGAAGATGGCAGGCTTAAGGAAGAGGAGGCTACAGAGATACTCAATGTGGTGGAAGGGTTAGTATCGGAGGAACACAGAGTAGTCAAAGAGCTACAGGAATTGTAGGACATAAATCATCTTACACAATAACTAAGACCTAAAGCCATGGAGAAGAGGGTACTAAGAAGTCCATAGTTTACCATGGCAAATGGGTCCTGTGGTCTTATAAAACAGGAGGTGGAACAAACCTCAGTTCAACAGTCGCAGACCCGAGGCCAAAGCCCAGCTTCCCACTTACAGGCTCTGCATTCTCGGACAATTTGCTGAACATGTGTGCATCTCACTGTCTTGAACCATAAAATGAACTAATTAATACTGACCTCACAAGATTATTGTAAGACTCAAGGAGATACAGCTGTGATCGCCCTCACATACTCCCAGAACTGAGAATCAACTATTTGTTAACTATCATGATGCACACAAGGGGAACAGAATAAAATATTTGGTTTAAAGATATCCTTGAAGACATCCAGGGTATATCCACCTTAGCCAAATGTTAATAATCACTCAGAAAATGCCAGAACAACCATGAGAAGATAAGGTCAGGGCACTGAGTTGAGTCCCTACCGCTTCAAGCTCCTCTGTAAGTAGCTGAAGAAAGGAGAGGAGGAAAAGCATTACTGGGATTCAAGAATTAATGTCAAGTGGGCTGTGCAGGTCCTTGGCTAAAAGTTCTTAGTAAATAAAAGATTTTATTATTATTCCTAAAATAATCATTCACCCCTACCCGTATGAGGAGTCAGAATTTGGCCTTTAGAGATAAAGAAGGCTCATCTCTCTATAAAAACATCTGACTGACAGCGCCTTGGGCTGAGTGTCTCTCAGCTTCAAGACCTTTCACTTCCTGGGTCATCTGGCTCATCTTGAAGTAATTATGGAATCATTGACTAAGTAATTCTATGGCTCTGCACTGTTATTAAATCCAGCGAGAAAAAAAGGAAGTTAGCGTTTTCTCCTTCTTACAACGTTGTTGTTGGTTCATTCTCTCACCCCAAGAAAACTATTTCTTATCTTCTGTGAAGAAATACAATGATTTTATTTTAGGAGAAATAGGACCTCATATGTTGCTAAATTACTGGAGATGGAGTCAAATCACCAGACCAGAATTTTTTTTTAAGAGATAAACAGTTCAGCCATGAGGGGACCTGAAGTAACACCCAGATCAGAGAGGTGGACATCAGTTAGAAACGTTCTGTTCTTACCTCCTCTACAACCTCTCTATGGCTCAGATTCTGTATTTGGAAAGAAGTGAAAGTCCAAACTCGTGACAGTGACCACTGCCATTTTCTGTTAGTTCTGGAAAACAGAAATATGGAAAACATCTCTTCCATTTCTCCCTGATGCTCCATCTTGGAGGAATGAGGTGGGTCTAATGGGAAACCTGATCAGGAAACTAGGAAACTTACCTAAATGGAATCTTCCTTTAGAAGAGGTTCTCTGCTATTGGGGCCAAAAAAAAAAAATTGCAGACAGAGCTTCTGTACCAGCTGGCAAGAAGATTGCTTCTCTTGCAAGTAGAGTTGGAGGTTGGTGCTTGCACAAAACAGAGGGTCTTACAGCACAAAGAACATGAGTCCTTATATGGGTCCTCTCCTTACCCCATGCTACTGAGACCCCCAAACCTATATCATCCAGCATCCTGAATAACTGGCTACTGCCACTTGTGCATAGAAGATCTAAGGCCTCTTCATCTACTTTTATAACAGAAGAATGTTAAGCAGACATGGGATATTTGATAAAGAAGAAAACCGTACTGTAAGTGATGGTTGCAATAGGCATTTGCTTCAGTGCTTGAGTTATATACTATTGGTAGAGGCAATTTTGAGATAGATTAGACCAGAATGCTTAGTTCTTACAAAGCAAACTGTGTGCTCTCTAGTGTTATCAGATTAGCACGAGTTGTATTTTAAAATTATACCTCCAAGTCTTTCAAGAGATCTCATTTGTTCTTGGTCAGCTATTACTGAGGTATTCAAGAAGGCCACACCCGGGGGGTGGGGGGGAGATCTTCATTTAATCCAGACACTGGCAAGGATCCTGGCAGCTCCAAATGTGGGCTCAGCCGCTATGGACACAGCCGCATCCACCTCTAGCCTGAGAAGAGTAACACCTAGCACAGCAGCTGGTCAGAGTGTGTCCAGCCCCATGTGACTGCAGAGACAGAAGATGGTGTCTGCAGTACCGTACCTGCCCAGCAGAGGGGACCACCCTGTGTGAATGGCAGAGAAAGAGGAGGAGTAGGCCTCCACAGAAACACTAACTGTGGTCTTTCTTACAAAATGTATTCTGGAATATGTTAAAGGTAACGACTAAACTCCTTAAGAGTTTAGTCTGGTCAAGCCTGGTCACTCCTCCATTTGCTGAAAGCTACCTTGTGACATGCACAGAGATGCAAAGATGACGATGGTAAGTTCCAGCCTGAAGAGAGCAGGTGGGCACAAAGGGTTCAAGCCACGTCTCTAAAACATATGAATGCTTCCATAGTTTGCATCTTGACTGTCCCCCAAAGGCTTAGCCCCTAGAGTGCTACTACTGGGAAATACTGGAAAATAATCAGACACTTAAGAGGTGGAGTCCAGTGGGAAAGGTTGAGGCCATGGAGGGCCTGCTCCCTTCCCCAAAGAAGAGCCCTTCCTTTCCCTCATCCTCCCTGGCTCTTGACATGAGTGTTTTTGCTCTGCCACACACTCCCACCATGATGTACTGACTCATTACAGACCAAAGCATCACTGCCAACACCGGTCATGACCTCAAAACTGTGAGCCAAAACAAGCTGAAGGAGAAGGAGGAATGGAGTTTGGACCTGGGCACAGTGATGCATGCCAGTGACCTCAAGAGGCAGAAATAGTAGGATTGTAATCAGAGGCCAGTCCAGAAAAAGTTAGCACAAGACCATGCTCTCAGCGAACATGGCTAAAGTGGTAGAGCTCTTGACTAGCAAGAACAAAGCCCAGTGTTTAAACTCCAGTACAGAAGACAATGAGGGAGGAGGGAGAGAGGCAACAGAGGGAAGGAGGAGAAAGGCAGACAGGGAGAATGGGAGGAAGGGAGAAAAGGAGAGAGAGAGGGGGAGGGAGGGAGGGAGAGAGAGGGAGGGAGGAAGGAAGGAAGGAAGGAAGGAAGGAAGGAAGGAAGGAAGGAAGGAAGGAAGGAAGGAAGGAAGGAAGGAAGGAAGGGAGGGAGGGAGGGAGGGAGGGAGGGAGAGAGGAAGGAAGGGAGGGAGGGAGGGAGGCAATAGAGAGAGGGAAGAAGAAGGGGGGGGGAAGGGAGAATGAGAATGGGGGGGTGTCTATGGTGATAGGAGACGGTTAACCAGGCTTCAGCACACATGTTTGGGAGCAGCTCAATCTACAAGGCTTCATGGTGGAGGCAAGCTGAGCCCTAAAAGTTAGTCTTAGTGGTCGAAGCAGTCTTTGAGAGGAGGTAAAATGAGAGAACATGGGGGCAGAGATGTTCTCTGAATTCGCCTCAGAGCACTGTTCAAATAAATCACTCTGCCTCTTGGCCCGGAGCCAGTGAGCTCCAAGGTGACATGGAACCTCTTTTATCCACAACCCTCCAAGATGGTCACCTGCCAGGAACCTGCTGCCACCTCGGTGCTGCCACCACTACAGTGCTCAAACCAAAGCTGTAGACGTGCTCGGACCATCAAACCCAGCCCCTCAGCACACTCCCAAGCAACAGCACAGCTCTGAACTCCTACAGTGCTTCTGGATTCAACTCTTCCATGACTCTTATACAAACACAGTTTCCTTAGTAACCCAAACTTACTTCTTCACTGTTCATTAATACAATACGGTTTTCAGAAATGCCTCTGGAGGGCTTCCAGGGTAGAGACCACATTTGCATAGCTTGTCTTAGCTCCGGACAGCATTGAGAGGCTTTAGACCCCTAACAACATCCGGAGGATGGACATCCATTGGGCAGCTGTAGCAAGGACACCCTGACCCTGTCCTGGGTAGCAGAGAGGCATCTGGGACACACATCCACACAGCAAACCACAAAAAAAGCATGCAAGAAATGCTGACTTCCTATATCCCTCTCCCCCTTGTTTTTGTTTATAAACCAGGCTTTGTTTTCATTATCTACATACTTAACAAGCCCTTACGACATCCTATTATAAACTATCTTCAAACAAAGGAGTAAATATGACTTTCCTCCTCAGACAACATCCATATGGGAATCTCTATTATTTCAGGGCCATGACAACGACCTCAGCTCCCTGGCTTATTCATTAACTCGCATGACCACTGTGCAACGGGGGTAACATAAACAAACTTCCGAGGGGTGTCAAAAAATAAACCAAGAATAATCTCCAGAGGCTGTATTTTTAATCTTGGAGCTGTTTTAGAATGAAAAACAAAAATCTAGTAAACCTTTTTAATCTGAGAAGTCTGACTTCAAGCTTGACTGCTTTCTTACCCAAAATGGGTTGTGTTCCATTAGCAGCAGGAATGAATTTCTCTCACTTTACATCATACCAGCCTCTCCAGGTCTTTTCTAATACGTGCTCAAGCTCTAATTAAAAACACGTAAGTGTACTTATTCTGTCAGTCAAAGGACGAGGATGGTACTTATTCTCAAAGACTAAGATTTACTCCACATTTCCTGTCCAGGATACCTGGAAATGTACAGTGTATTTGCAGGCTGTAGATTTTGTTCTCCAATTCTGCCTGCTTTGTGAACTCATGCACAGCATGAAAGCTCTCTTAGTTCAGGATCTGATCACCTGCAGGACTGTTGTCAGAAAGCATTACTGGACACTGGAGGCTCATGCCTATAATTTTAATTACTCAAGAGGCTGAGGTCTGAGGATCTCAGTTTGAAACCAGCCTGGGCAGACAGTTTCAAGAGACTCTTATCTCCAATTAAGCAGCAAAAAGTTGGAAGTGTGGCTCAAATGGTAGAGCCGCAGTGGTGAACAGAGAAAGCTGAGCAAGATCTTGAGGTCCTGAAGAAAAAAAAAACAAATATTTTCTCTATTTATTGGTATTTATGGCACTGAACATGCCGTTCAGACTTATGGGTTGAGATATGCAAATCACTAGGAAAAGAGATGCCTGAGAAGTGTTAGGAGCAGGTTAACATTGCTGCTTGCTGGGTTTAAAACAACTCAGTTCACACATGGGAGTCCTGCTGGGAAGTGCTAGGCTGGTTTGCATAGTCTGAGCCAGCAGTTGCCTCTGCATAGAGTCCTGCTACTTACCGGTGGAAGCGGGAAGATGTAAAGGATGATGTCTTCATCAACAAGTTTTTCTTCACTTTTGAATAGATTAACTGTGACTGGGATGTGGCTCAAGGGAAGAAAGGGGAACTGTTAGCTAGATAGGGATAGAAAGTGTTGAACTGAACATGTGGTCCGTTGTGGTACTTCTTGTTCCCATAATTCCCTGGGTGCTTGCTTGCTCAACCAGTAAAAAAAGAGCAGGTGCATCCAACAATGTACAAAGCCAGCAGGAGGACATACAAGAGAAGCTCCATACTAGAAAACCACCCTCGGAAATGACTCCTACGGACTCCTCTTTGGGGCACCTCTCTTTGTAGAGTCTCAGTTTTTTCTTTCACTTTTTTATTTTTTTGTATTTATGTGGTATCACGGAATCGAACCCAGGGCCTCATGCATGCTAGGCAAGCACCCTACCACTAAGCCACATTCCTTGCGTCTCTTGTTTTGTTTTTGAAGGCACATTTAATATCAAGAGTGCAATACAAAAGGCCTGAGTACAATGAAGGAACACATCCCCCCACTAACACCAACAAGAACACTCTTCTAACGTGTGCCTGTTGGATGGAATGAGGGCTTAAATTCACCACTGGAAAAAAAATAATAATGTAGTGAATCTCATTACAGCCATACAGTCTGGTTGTGAGATGAATGTTGGTAATCCTTTCACTATCAGGTAAACTTATATTTTAAACTCTTTCCTGCCTTTTAATTCTCTAGTGGACAGAGAAAACAAACCGGGACCTCTAGATTGCATCAAAGCCCCAGAGTGAAACGAGCTCTTCATTCTTTGGCGGGTGTATTTGTTCATTAGTTTATGTGCTCATTCAAAACTTCCCTAGAGCCAGAGTTCCGACCTCCCGCCCTGAGAGCAGCCAGAGACAAGAGCCATCCCCATGCCACGAAGGAAGGGGCCCCGTACTGTCCCTTCACCTCTTCCCTCAAGCCTGTCCAGAGAGCTTCTGGGCTTCTTCCCCATAAAGTAGCAGCTTTCCTTCTGGATCGCTGGCTTCACCAATAAGGTGAATCCTTACATGGTTTTAGTATATGCCAGGTTCTGGGTAAGCCTTGCAGAATCTGAGGTTTAGACAGCTGAGATCAATTAGCCAAGATCACAGAGTGAAGAAGTCATGGAGCCAAGATGTGAGCTCGGAGCTGTGGCAGATGCCCGCACAGCTGATTCTTCAAGTGTGCCTCTGTGACTTCGGTCCCCCAAGGTGGCTAGGGCAAAGGACTCAAAACCCAGGCAGTCCAGCCAAGAGGTCATCTTTTTCTTTTCTTTTTAAATGCATCTTGTAGATGCCTGGCTTGAATAAAGATGTGGGGAATAAAAGAGAGAGACTTCTGGGTCTGATTAGAGGACAAGACAAGACTCATACACACTGAAAGCATTAGACTGTGACCAGAGGACATATAATTACCTGCTAAATTGCAAGGTATGGACTTTAACCCTAAAGGAATTCAGACAAGAGAGATCTGAAGTTAAGCTCCCTGACCCTGGAAGGGTAAGGTTGACTGGGGGGAGGTGGGGAGTGAGCCGGTAGGGAGGAAGAAGATCTGTATTTCAGGGGAAAAGACTGTAGGGTCCACAGATGTGTGCACGTGAGCATGTCCCAGTGGGAAGGAAAGCTGGGCCAGATGCAGGTGACAACAGAGTCTCACAGGGCAGGCACGGCACAGAAATCATTTTCCTCACCACGAAGCAGTGTCAAGACACAAACAGTGAAATATGCTTTCTGTTCATGTGAGTTTGAATTACCTTTGAGAGTGCTTTCTATATTAAAAAAAAAGTTATTCAAAAGTTACTTTAAAATCATTTAAAAATGACCAGGTCCATGCATTCAAATTAAAATATCAAAGCATGATTTATTTCCCTCTGAAGAATTCAACCTACAAAGTTTATTCTGCATCAGCAAATGTGACCCTTTTAAGGCAGACTTTACAAAGTTTTACGATGTTTTTAAACTATATTCAGCATTTGCAAGTGCTCTCTTCGCTTCAGAGTATACAGACTTTCTAGCAACTATTGGGATTCTAATAAGAAATATCAAGATGTTTCTTTTTTATGTTCTCATCCCCACACTTAAAAGGAAAGCCCTTACTTGGTTACACCTTATAAATTAATGCATAAGGGTATGGAAGCAGGGAATGTGAGAGAGTGAGAAAGATTAGAATATAGAATAAACATGTGGAGTTATAATAATAATACCCTCTCTCCTGGATAACTAATATAAGCTAATAAAAATCTAAAGCTAAGAATATTTTTCCTTTACATTTATTTCTCCTACACTGATTTGATCATTGGGCCAGGAGAGCTTTCTTGACCTGGACACTGGTAATATTTAATTTCACTTTCTACCTTAATCATAAAACAGAAAATTATTCCTGGCAGAATGTAAGTGCTAAATAAACACTTCTCCCCAAGAGGGGGAAAATCCTATTACCATGGTCATATTGGAATCAAGAGGAAAATCTAAGGGCATTGAGAAGCCAGAGCATGTAAGCCCTTGATTTGTGCAATAGCATCTCCCAGGTCCTATAAAATGAGTATCCGGGCTCCTCTGTCCCCTTCACTGCCCAAGGGTGTGCTTCAGGACCAATGGGGATGAGCTGAGGCTCCAGAGGTGCTGGGGGGGGGGGGCAGTCAAATGAGCCAGGCTGCTACGGGAGGCCTTGTGGAAGCATGGCAGTACTGAGTGGAAGGAGGGAGGAAGGGGGAGGGGGAGGAGGGAGGGAGGGAGGGAGAGAGGGAGATCAGGGTTGACTGAGTTGGAGAAGACTTGTTTGAAATCAAGAGTTGGCAGAATGGAAAAAGGAAACAGAAAGGGGAGCCAGGACAGGCCCTGAAAAAAATGGCGGCTATGTGATTTATGAGAGATCCCAAACGTGGTTAGATTTATGAGCGCCCCCGAATGTGGTTTATACGAACTCTGAGGTAAGAAGTTTCAGGTTAAGCAACATTATCTAAACTATTCCGAGAGTTGGATCGGCTTCAAGTGTACGGAGTGAGAGCATGCCACGCTGCCTCCGGCCCCTTCGCCTTCCTCTCGGGGAACGTCTCCCCAGACGGAGGGAGGCAGTGCCATCTTGGCTGGAATGTGTCTCTTGGGAAACACTAGGGCTCTGGACCAACTCTTTTAGTCCTGGCTCTGAAAGTCCAGTCACCTTTCACCTGTCTCCACCCAATACCAGAAATTGGGTGCACGAAGAGAATCAGTAAATTAGGGGAGTTTCAGGATTCACCAGTTGGATTAAGTTGAATAATCGTCTTTTGGTAGCACTGGGACTTGAACTTAGAGCCTCACACTTACTAAGCAATTGCTCTATTGCTTTCCCACTGGTTATTTGGCATTCTTCCTATTTTAGGCGCCCTGTGGCTGATGGGATGATAGGCATGTGCCACTGCCTTCAGCTTTCCTCCATTGAGGTGGGGGTCTCTCATGGATTTTTCTCCCAATTTCAATCACCTCATGATTTACAATGCCAGGCATGCACTAACTGTGCCCAGCTATGGGCCAATAAGAAGTCATAGGAGATTTCCTGATCAGACTGGGCTTGAACCCTGATCTTCCCATTTTCAGCCTTCGAGGTAGCTGAGCTTATAGGTGTGAACCACTGGTGCCTGGCTCTTAATGTAGTAAGAATAATTACCAAAGAATTTCACCCAATGGCCATCACGTGATGGATGGGTTGACAGACTTACATTTCCAAGCCCATTCCTATGAGTGTCAGGGAGTGTCAGCTCCTAATTCTGCCACTGACTGTGGTATTGCATTGAGTTCATCACTCCGGACGTTGGCTTTCACAGCGACCAAGTGGAAACCATGCCAGCCTGCCCTGCCTGCTCAGGGCTGCAGGAACCTCCTGCTTCCCAACCTTGTCTATACCAATGGTATTTTCCAGGTTTCACTCCAGAGATCAGTTGCATCCACCTTTTTAGATCTGAAGTTATCCATCACCATCAAAGACTCAAACAAGATGCCAAAGCTGAGAACCACTGTACAACACTGCTTTCACAATAATAATGGTGGCAACTACCACCAAAGCAGTGGTTTGATTTGGGAGTTGAAAGATTATTCTGGAATCTCCTTAAGAGGAGGGACCATAGGTTTCTTTCCCATTTCCCACAGTTATCAGCCAATGCACGGATTCCTTTAAGGTCAAATGGAGATTCAGGCAGCTTACACATTTTAGTCTGCCATTCCTTGTTTAACAAGATTGCCTTCTGAAATGGCAACTGCAGACCACAAGCTCTGCCCAGGATAAAACAAAATATCATCTTCAAATCAACTTCTGAGGCCAAAGGTCAGCTTCAGAGAAAGAACAGAACAGGCAAGGTAAGAAAGGTGATTTCATTGAAAATGGAGAGAAATGTAACTTTTCACCAGAGAGGTGACTGCCTGTTTTGCTCTGGCCAATGCTGGGTCACAGGGCAGGAAGAAAAATGAAAGCAGGAGACAGAGGCTGCTTGGGGCAATTTTGAGACTTGTCCCAATTTTTAGACTTGTAATACATCTGAATTAGAAGAAAGTTTCCAAGCCAATTCTTCTGACCGGGGGGGGGGGGGGGGGGGGGGGGGGGGGTGTTCCTGCAGTAATACCTGAGCCATACATACCCTTATTGGCCCATCCCCCAAAGGCTGAAAAACGCCAGGCACAGCTCCCACAGGGATCAATCCAGCATGGGACTTCCATGCCCCTCAACATCACCAGACAGTCCATAAAATGATGAATCATGCCATTCACCTCAAAAGATTTAAGTCAATCTAGGATCCACTGGATCTTTTAAAATAGCTCAAAACCATAGGAAACCTTAAAAAAATGATTAAATGAACAAATCAATTACATACAAACATTAACTGTGCCCTGTAGCTATGGATTCATCTTCAATGGACTCGTGTATCTTTAACCTTCAAATAATGCATCTAAAACATTTGCCAGGCCAGACGGTAGCTTATACCTATAATCCTCAGGAGGCTAAATTCTGAGGATCACAATTTGAAGCCAGCCCAGACAGGCAAGTCCATGGGACTCTTATGGCCAATTAACCACAAAAAGCTGAAGTGGAGTTCAAGTGGTAGGACATTAGCCCTGAGCACAGAAGTTTAAGGACAATACAAAGGCCCAGGACCACCAGCAATAACAACAAAAATATTTGAAGCTAAACCTTGAGGGTCATTAAAGAGTACCTGGATTTCTACTTAGAATGCTCCGGACTTATTATGTATATGCCCATGACATACCTAGATTTTTGAGGGGGAGAGGTGATGGGGCTTTTCTATGTGGCTCAGGATAACCACAAACTTGAGATCCTCCTATTTAAGCCTCCAGAGTACTAGAATTATAGGCATGTGCTACTATGTTCTACCATACCCAATTTTTTAAAGCTATAGTTTAATTATTTGATTTGTGATTAAGAAACTTCAAACATTGACTAGATTTCAGTGTTAAGACAGGACTACTAAACATTCATAATTATCAAACATCTACTAATGGTTTTCTAGTGGCTTTTAGCATTTAAAAATTAAATTTTTCTCTTAAATCCAAAAATATTCCAGAAAATGGGGGGGAAACCTCTAAAAATTAAAAAGCATTCATTGGCCCTAAAATAACTTCTTATGTTAAAAGCATAAATGATTTAAACAATCACATCAGAAACAATGTCACTCTCGTGCATTATATATTTACCTGAATCCTAAAATAAACAATGTAAAAATACATCACCGTTTCTCAGCCATTACTTGAGGAGGGTACTACTCTCTTTTCCAGTTGAAGGTCCACTGTTCTAAGCCTGCATAAATATTCCTCATTGGTTTACAAAGCCTGCTTTACACTCTGAGAGCTCCACATGGGAAGTTCTTCCTTTGATCCATCCTGTTCCACTTAACTGCTGTTGGCCAACATAAGCTGCAAGTTCATCTGTGCAGAATGGCCACGTCTCATAATTCTCCTTGTTAGGAATTTTCTTTCATATTTCTCACTGGTTTATGGCCCCATATAAATTTTAGAGATGCATTTAAACACATAGATTTTCTTTCTGGAACCGCCTTTATTTTCCTGATGGAATGAGGCCCTAAAGTATTCCAGCTGAAATGATCTAACTTCAGTTTGGAGGAGATTGTTTTCCACAAAGTATTAATAATCCACATCACAGTAGACAAGAGCTCCCTTCCTTTAAGATAAGCCAGCTAAGCAGAGAGGAGAGCTGGGGCTGAGAGCTGGACCAGAGAAGCAAGCTGACCTAGTCAGCTTGCCCAGAGCCATGGCCTTCATTACTGTAAGTCCAGTAAAAGAGGGAGGGAGACGGTGAAGAGGAGGGAGGTCAGACAGGAAGAGGCGGGAAGGAGAAGGGACATGAAGGATAATGGGAGATAGAAGAGGGAGAAGAAAAAGGAAGAAGGGGAAAGAGGGATACACACATGCAGAAGGAGATGCCATTTTCCCACACCTTGAGAGCCATGACTGCAGGATTCTTGGGGTGTCTCCATCTGGCATCTGGGAAATGGTGCATCACTCACAGGTGGACCTAACACTGAAAGAAACGCCCAAAACAAATCCACATACACTTAGGTGCCAGACACCACACAGTTCCTGTGGCCATGTTTGGAGAAGGGCGAGAACAGGAAGTCACACCAGCTTCCTCCTGTTGGGGGGGAGGGGCTGAACCAATCAGAGCCTTCCATCTGCACAGGCTACTTTGGCAGAATCCGTGAAGCCACTCATGGGCCAGGTGAGGTGACCGGGCCATCCCACTGGGGACAGACACGGGCATGAACAGCTTTGGGTGACAAAATCATGTGCCAATTCTGGTTTATGGAATTTTAACAAAAGAACATTCTGGTAGGAGACATTGGTAGAGAGGGAGGCTGGGCCTGGATACGATCAGGGTAGATGGAAACTCTGAACCTTCTCAATTCTTCTATGCCTCTAAAATACTGTCCACTTTTTTTTTTTTTTTAAAAAAGGTCCCAAAGGAGAGGGCCAGATCCGTTTCTCTCATTGTGCAAAAGGAAACTGAGGCATGGCATATGTCCAAGTCACAGAACTTTGAAGTGGTGTTCGATCACTGCCACCAGGTTCTGTTCTGAGCCCCCAGTGGGTTGGTGCCTGTAGGACCACGGTCATGGGACACAAAATCCAAGCGGGTCCACAAATGGCCTCGGCCTGGCTCACCCCACCCTGCTCACCTGGGCGGGGCAGCGCCACCTCTGCCTTCAAACAGCTGGAGGAGGCACTCTGTTTGCAGGCCATGGCAGACAGATACACAAGCTCGCTGGTGGAGGGGGGGGGGTGGGGAGATCTGGACTCTTGACACACGGCTGGTCTGTTTTTAAGGACACACACAAATTCAAAGGAATGTTTGATTTTGTAACCTCACCTCCTCACCCCCAAAAAACACACACACTTAAAATAGAAAAAGTCACGAGCAGCTTCTCACTTCAAGAGAAAGGGCAAAGGTTGCCGGGAAGAACTGTGTGGTTTTCTTTAAACACACTCCCCAGTACACGGGGGCCTCTGGGAAGAAGCCATTCCACGTGATAAGGGGTGGAGGTTTGGGGAGGGGAGATTTACCTTTCTGGAATAAAGGAAGGTGGTCTGGTTGGGGTGTAGCTGAGGTCACCAGGATGGAATTTAACACATATGTTGAGGCCCACTTTGTGGAGCTTCTGGAAAGGAACTGAATTCTACTCTAGCCCCCCTAAGCTGTCCCCGGCACAGCCACCGGATGGACGTGGACACTGGTGATGGTTCCTGCTCATTGGCCAGACCATAAGGTCTCAGCACGCCACGCCACACTGTGGGAGAACGCTGTCACTCGGCATGCTGAGACCCAGGAGAGTCTCAGAGTGAGAACAGGAAAAGCGTGGTGCTTGCTAGACTGAAGCTACTTTTTACAAAAAGCTTAACATACATCTGTGACTCTTGGAATTATCGGCATCCAGAGAACACGACTTTCCAATCTGAATAACTTTCAGGAGCCAACACGTCAAAACACAGAGATGGACAAAATAGAGAGACAGGCCCAATGGAGACTGGAGATATTGGTATACAGTTGGTGGTCCAAGGGAAGCCTCAGCTCACACAACTGTTTCAAGTGTAAGGAACTTCTTGATGTAGGGGGAAAGCAACAAAAAGCAAAAACAAAGAGCTGGAGACAATGAGCTTAGAGAGACTCTGCCAGCTCAGTTTCTTCTAGCTTGGGAGTTTCATCAGTGCAGACTGACCTCAGTCATGCCAACCTTGTCTGGGCTATTACTTCCCTTTTTACAAGAAGTACTTTACTTCGAGGGGCAGGGGTGAGACAAATGAGGAGAGGACAGGGAGGAGAAGGAAGCCATAGTAGTCCATGTCTGTATGTGGGAATGGAAGTAGGAGGGCTGAGATGAGTGGGGTGGGGAGAGATGGGGGGAATGACGGGAGGCGTGACCCTGACCAGGATGGGCTCGTGAACTGACATGTTGAACTGAAACCTTTTGTACAACTGACTTAAAGAAAATAAAATCATATTTTTAGCAAATCATGTTAAGTGAGGTAAGCCAAACTCCGAGAGACAAATGGCTCACGTTTTCTCTCATAGGTGGAAGCTAGATCTAAAATACATGCTTAATTATATAGGACACTAGGCATTCACACACAATGAGAACCAAGGAGACCACTCCGAGAGGAGGAACACAAAGGTGCAATGCCTCTGTGCCTCTGGTTACATAAAATAATATTTATTGTGGGCTGGGAAGGTGGCTCAGTGGTAGAGCGCTTGCCTTGCATGCATGAGGCCCTGGGTTCGTTTCCTCAGCACCACATAAGCAGAAAAAGCCTGAAGTGGCACTGTGGCTCAAGTGGTAGAGTCCTAGCCTTGAGCTGAAAAGCTGAGGGACAGCGCCTAGGCCCAGAGTTCAGGCCCCACGACCAACAACAACAACAACAATAATAATAATATTTATCGAAGTAAGCTCCAGAAAATGGAAATTAGAGGGCTTTCTTTTCTTTTTTCTTGTTGTTTTTCTGTCTCTAGGGGAGGTAGGGGAATACAACAATGAAGGGACACTGGAGAGAATGAGGGAAGGGATTACATTTTCCAAAAAGAATTTTACTCTTTACCCAACTTATGGAACTATAGCCCCTCTGTACATCACCTTTATATAATAACAATTTTTAAAACTGGAGAGACAAAGGGTGAACAAATACAGCAATGATATTCAGTAGAAACTATGTTGAAAATGAACTACACAACTTATGTGTAGAGATCAGAGGGGAAAACTGGGAGAAAACAAAGGAAGGGGAGACATTATCCAAAAAGAGATGTACCCCTGGGCTGGGAAGGTGGCTCAGTGGTAGAGCGCTTGCCTTGCATGCCTAAGGCCCTGGGTTCCATTCCTCAGCACCACATAAGCAAAAAGAAAAAAGCCAGAAGTGGCGCTGTGGCTCAAGTGGTAGAGTGCTAACCTTGAGCGAAGAGCTGAGGGGCAGCGCCCAGGCCCAGAGTTCAGGCCCCATGACCGGACCCAAAAAAAAACCAAAAAAAACAAAAAACAAAAAAAATGTATTCCTTGCCTGACTTATGAAATGGTAACCCCTCTGGATAGCACTTTTATAAAAACAATTGAAAAGAATCACAGATTTTAACAAAGAAAACATTGTGGATTTTTTAAAATAGCAAATCATGATTATAAATTAATGGTACTCAACAGTGATCTGCATAAGTATCAGTTGGACAGTTAAAAAGTCACCCAGCAAATGGGTAAGGTAGCTCATGCCTATGACCCTAGCTACTCAAGAGGTTGAGATTGAAGGATTACAGTTCCTTGCTAGCCCAGTCAAAGGAGTTCACAAGACTCCATCTCAACAGAGGAAGCTGAGTGCAGTAGCCCATGTCTGTCATCCCAATTATAGAGAGAAGTGTAAAATAAGACTGTGGTCTAAGAAGGAGCAAATAGTGAGACCCTATCTCAAAATATTCAGAACAAATGAGAGCTAGAGGCAAGACCCACCTCGTAAGCAAGAAGCCCTGAGTTCAAACCCTAGTACTGCCCTAAAAACGTTACACAGCTAAATGAGAGGAAAGGAAGACTCCAGACATTTCCTGCTTTAAAAGCTCATCTGGTGTAAGTTGTCAAGACTGAACACAAGTGTCACACAGAGAAACCCAAATGCTTTCATACAAAGGGACGCTAAGGAAAACACAGTGGGATGAAACTTTAGCCACAGCCTGTGGCAGAGAGCTTTGGAGACCTGCTTTTCTTGAAAGGGAGTTGTGTTAGAAAAGTATTAGAAAAAAAAATGAGCATTTACCCTGAGACCTTGAGCATTGTACTCAGAGAGACTGGGTTAGCTCTGAGTCAGCATTGTTGATTGCAGAAACAGTAGTGGAATGAAAGGAGGGGATTTCTCAGGAACCTTTCCCTACTTACAAACTGGAGTCCTAAAGAGCAATCATTGCTTAGGAATGCTGTGGTCTGAATTTCCTCCCAATTTATGCATTGAAGCTTGATCCTAATTGTGGTGGAACTGCAAGGTAGGGCCTTTGGGAGAGATGGTACGTCAGGAAGGAGGAGCTGTCAGAGAGGCCTCTGCTCTGCTCTTTTGCCACATGATGACACCCTGACCGGACCATCTGTGTGGAATGAGTCTTCAGACTCTGAATTTGTTGGGCCTCCTGAATGGAGAGGAAAACTTTTACAAGGTATAAGTTACCCCGTCTTGGGCATTTTGTTATAGCAGCAGAATCAACATAAAGCTTTTACACTTTATAAGAAAATACTGGGGATTAAAATACTGCTTAGACGTACATTAAAGCACAGAATGGGAGCGCTGGGGACCGGGGGCTCAGGCCTGTGATCCTAGCTACTCAGGAGGCTGAGATCTGAGGATCCCAGGTCAAAGCCAGCCTGGGCAGGAAAGTCCGTGAGACTCTTATCTCCAATAAACCACCAATAAACTGGAAGTAGCACTGTGGCTCAAGTGGTAGAGCACTGCCTTGAGCTGAAGAGCTGAGGGACAGTACCCAGGCCCAGAGTTCAAGTCCCATGACCAACCAAAGAAAGATAAAGAAGCACAGAATTGGAAAGCCCAGGCTATATGATAGAGAAAGGCACACTGGAGGCTCAGTCTTATGACCAATCTTACTGGCTATTGTGCTTATGCAATTAATTCCTAAAAGGATGGCTGTTAATGAAAATTGATTTTGTAAATAAATTCCTAGTTTAAGAATCCCACAGTAAGCCCTTGGGTAAGTCAGACAACCCCTTCACAGATTTGGAGGTTTTTGAAAGTTCCAGCCTTTCTTGAGGTAGCTTGTCCCATAGATGCATTTTGTTTGTTTTTCATCTTTTGGGATCAGGCAGAGGGGCTATAACAATCATAGTAGCACTATGCTGCGGATACTCAAACAATTTCACATGGAAAACACTTCAACAGCAATTACTCTAAGCTGGATACTGCTCTACAAACTTCCCAAGCACTCGATCCTTGAACGCCTGAAGAATAGTTTGTCTCCCCATTCTACAGACAGGAGAATCGAGGCCTCATGGGTTTCAAGGCCAGACTATTATAGTTTTAGAGCAGTACTAGGATTTGAACTGCACTGGACCTGAGCCTGTGTCTTAATCACCATGGTCTTCAGCTTTCCCACAGGCTCCCCAACTTCCAACGTGTGTGTGGCCTTCGGAACACGTGTCTATTTAGTTCCCAGAGAGAGATCAAATCCCTGGCCACGATTATTTTGAATAGTCCCCACATCGGAGAAATGCAAGACAGTTAGCTGTCATTTCCTAGCAGCCTCACCGGCCATTCATATGTTTTCTGTATAAAGACCTCATTTCCTTTCCAACACATGCCTGCTCAGTGACACACGGCCTGTCCCTCTCTACATAGGCCTGCATCAAGTAAAATTTTAATGTGAAATGCTCAAAGTTAAAAAAGAAGAGTTAAAACTTCTTTGAAGTCAGTTAGTTTTTTTCTTTTACAAGAGCAAAGAAGAAACACAAAAATCCATTACTGAACAGCTATTTATTTTACCGAGCTATTTTGTTGAAAGCGGTATTTCCTTAGTTTATACAGTCCATTTGTTTCTTTTCCTTCAAGATTATAGTGAGTAGATCTGTGTCCCCTGAAACTATTATGTTCATGTCCTAATTCCTAGTGCCCAGGAATGTGGCCTTATTTGAGAATGGATAAATGACCCAGACATTTGGGACATTTGGACACAGAGAGACACACATGGATGCCAGCGTGTGATATCAGCAGGAGCCACTAGAACGTGGTGTCTGCAAATCAAGAAACACGGAGTAGGGTAGGGAAACACCAGACCTGGAAGAAGCAAAGGTTGATGGCTCACTAAGACTCCAGGGCAAGCCTGGCCTGCAGGCACTGTGCCCTGGTCTCCGTGGTTGCTGGCTTCTACAACTGTGAGACTCTATTTCCATTGTTCTAAAGTGGTCTTTTGTTACAGCAGCCCTAGGAAACTGATACAAGTATACTGAAGACTACACTCAGAAAAATGGATCTAAATGGCAGGTCTGCCATCTGTAATCTCAGAAGGTGAGAGCTGAAGATCCTGGTTCAGAGTCAGACCAAGCAAAAACGTTGATAAGACTCGTATCTTCAATTACCCATCAAAAAAGCCAGAAGTAGAGGTATGGCTCAAGTGGTAGAGCACTAGCTTTGAGCAGAAACAGCTAAGGGACTGTGCCCTGAGTTCAAACTCTAATACTGGTACTTACACTTACTTACACTTACACTTTTGGGGGATACTTTCCACTAATAGATCGTACACAAAGATCTACTAAGTGTCCAGGCGCTGGTGGCTCATGCCTGCAATCCTACCTATTCAGGAAGCTGAGATCTGTGAATTAAGGGCCAAAGCCAACTTGAGTGGAAAAGTTCCTAAGACTCTTCTCTCCAATTAAGCAGCAAAAACCCAGAAGTGTAGGTGCAGTCTAGGCAGCAGAACCAGGGTCTTATGTTAAAGTTCTAGTACTGGCTCACAAAGAAAATCTACTAAGTGGAAGCTCTATGTTAAAGTTCTAGTACTGGCTCACAAAGAAAATCTACTAAGTGGAAGCTCGTATTTTTTTTTCATTTGAAGACAGAATGTGCTTTTTCTTTCACTGGCTTCTCTCAGAACCAAAGAGTATCTTTCCTGCTCCTATTTTTCTCCTCATGCAGTGATAGCAATTGCTGTCACTACTCTCTCCAAACTTACACACACATGGCACCAAAAAAGAAAGCTTTTTAAATTTTTTAGCCAGGAGTCCACTCTGTGCACCAGCCAACAACATTGCCAGCGACCATCCTTGGATGAGACGGTGAGACATCATATCATCTGTCACCATGATGTACACAGCTTTGTGGAACAGATGGCAGTCATGAGACTCGAGGCGCTGGGACACAAGTTGAAAGCCAGCAAAACGCAGCGCGCCCAGTCTGCAGGGAGGATGAGGCTCCAACGGAACTCCCGAACTCCCGACGCCCGGCCGCCTTCAGAAGCCCTTCTGCATTCAAGTCTGGTCGCCATCACTTGTGTGGACAAATGCTTATCTTTCCTTCCACCTGTCCAGCAGCCTTACATACCTTTTCCCAAATCTTTCTACTTTCCTGATTTCTCTCCTCATCCTAAATGAATGGATCTTGTAGATACCACCTAAAACTGCACTCAAAATCCAGCCATTTTTTTTATCTCCTCCACATCCAGGGCCCAGTGACATCCACTTTCCTACCTATTTCCTACCTACGCCCATCCCTCATTCGTAGCACTGCAGCAGCTTCTCTGGGACCTCCTGCCTGTGACTTTGTCCCTGTGCTACCAGCTTTGTTGCTGAAGCAAAATCCCTGAGGAAACTTGCTAAGGAAGAATTCATGGCAGCCAATGGTCTCAGAGGTCTCAGTCGATGCTGGCTGGTCTATCGCTTTGACACCTGGCAAGGGGGCGGGGCTGGGAGCATGCCAGGAGGCCATAATGAAGATGTTTATTCCAGGGCAGCCACAAAGTGGCTGGGTGGCTCACACTTATAATCCTAGCTACTCAGGAGGCTGAGATCTGAGGATTGTGTTTTTAAGTCAGCCTGGGCAAACAAATCTGAGAGATTAGTCAGCAAAAAGCTGGAAATGAGGCCGGGTGCTAGTGGCTCATGCCTGTAATCCTAGCTACTCAGGAGGCTGAGATCCGAGGATTGGAGTTCAAAGACAGCCCAGGCCGGAAGGTCCATGAGACTCTTATCTCCAATTAACCACCAGAAAAACTGGAAGTGGTGCTGTGGCTCAAGTGGTAGAGCGCTTGCCTTGAGCTGAAGAGCTGAGGGACAGTGCCCAAGCCCAGAGTTCAAGCCCCATGACTGACAAACAAAAAAAAGCTGGAATTGGAGGCACAGTTCAAGTGGTAGAGTCCCTCCCAGCCATGAGAAAAATACCAAGTGAGAGTACAAGTACCTGAGTTCAAGCTCAGTACCAACACACACACACACACACACACACACACACACACACACACACACGCACACACACACGCACACACACACTCTTAGTCAAACAGGACACTGAGGGACTCAGGCCTCCTTGCTGTGACCCCGGGCCTTAGCACTGAAAGCTTCTTTCTAGAACCTTCTTCCCTCAGACATGACGTGACCGCCTCCCTCGCCTCTGGTCTTTACTCAAATACCATCCTCTCAGGAAGCTCCAGTCACTGCTGTCTGCTCCCTGTAGTTGAGTAAGTTCCACAGCCACTGGCATTTTGTATGTTTTGATTATAAATACTTCCCACCCCCCTCCCAAATCTCCAGCACAAAATGAGATCCATCATCATTTAGGTGAGGAGGAAATAGTAAGAAGAACTGTATCATCCCAAGATGTTCTTTGCAGAAAGAAGCCATCTGCTTGTGGTCATTGACGTCAGAAATAGAAAATGGCACAGTATTGCAGGAGTGGTCATGGCAAGCCCCAGATGTGAGTTCTTAAACACAACGTGTGTGCGCACGTGCGTGCATGCGTGCATGGGTGCATATGCACCATCTGACTGCTCTGACTAGCTTATGGGGCGGGGGGAACCTTCCAGTGGACATAGAGAAAATGTGGGTAGCTGGGTTTTCTGGTCCATTCCACACTCTCCTCTGTCCCTGCCCAGTTATTACTAAAGCTCTGGAGATAGGACAGGCTACAGGATTGTAAGGGGAAGACAACAACAGAAATCAAGCCAATAAAACGTCCACAAAGACAGCCTACTTTTAGTTTGCAGCCCTGCTGATCCGAGACTCTGTGCTGATTACCAAGATCCATCTCCATGAAGAAACAGAAGTCCGCCAGGTCCCTGGGGGCCTGTAAGCCAGGCCCCATGTGCAGCAAAGCTGTGACAAGCAAGCACGACTTTGGCCTCTGCCTCTTGCTCGTGCTGCATTTGGCTCCCTGAGATAAAGACGGCTGCTCGCCAACAAGCTGCTGGCAGAAAGAAGACAAATTTACTACTTGAAAGCCTTTTTTTGGGGGGAAAGCACTTAATTTTTCTTCATAAACAGCTTTTTATATAAACACATTGGTGTTGGGATCATAGTCAACGAAATGTGTTTGTTCTTCACTGTCTCACTGAGGTATAGCACAGATGGCTGCTTGCTCCAGTGATGTACAACAGGGTAACAGATGACTCCAAAATCCAATGGCTTAAAACCATCACTATGTTGTTATACATGACACTTCAGTGGGTCAGGAATGCAGGCAGGGCTGACTAGGCTGGTTCTTCTGTTTGGTATGGCATCAACTGAGGTTCTGTGGTGAGATTCAAGTTTGTGGATAGACTTGGGGCTGAGGATCCTTTGCAGGGTGGTTGTGGGGCACAGGTGAACTGGGACTGAACAATGGAGCACCTAAATGTGGCCTTCCTGCATGGTGCATTCGTATTAAGCTTTTTATAGTCTGACCTAGGGCTCCATGATCAAATATCCCAATTAACAAAGCTGCCCAGTCTCCTGTAACTTCTCACAGTGCTACTGTGTTATCTCCCACAGCCTGACAGAGTCACAGGCTCGCCTGGTTAAAGGGGAACCCAGAGCCCATCTCTGAACAGTAGGAGTGTCAAAGTATTGATGCATGCCTTTCTGTTTTGTCAGTCATGGGGCTTTGCACTCAACCTGGGCACTTTCCCTGAGCTCTTCTATTCAAGGCTAGTGTTCTACCACTTTGAGCCACAGTGCCACTTCTGGTTTTCTGGTGGTCAATTGGAGATAAGAGTCTCATGGACTTTCCTTCCCTGGTTGGCTTTGAACTGCAGTCCTCAGATCTCAGCCTCCTGAGTAGCTAGGATTACCGGCGTGAGCTACTGGCACCTGGCTTGATGCTATGTTTTCAAACTACCACACAGGACTAGGAAGGTGGCTCAGTGGTAAAGTGCTTGCCTAGCATGCATGAAGCTCTGGGTTCAATTCCATTTTCCCTGAGGAGCAATCTCTTCCCTCTTTAACGCTGTATGATTTGGATGAGCACATGAGCTATACCTGACCAACTAAAAGGTAAAAACTTCTCCATCCCTACCATCACAAGGGCCAATGCACACACAGGCCAATAGAAGATTCTAGTAGTTAAGCTGATCGGAAGAAGGAATACAGTCAGCATGCAGGATGGAGTAATAGGAGGTAACAGAAAAAACAAAACCAAAACCAAAAATCAAACAGAAAGTCAATCAAAGAGATGAGTCAAGAGACAGAGGGGAAAGAGGCTAGGCCCTTATGCCTGATTTGTCATATGCCTTAGCCAGTCTGGGATTTCCAGTTACATCAGCCAACAATTTCCCTTTGTTGGCTCTAAAGATTCAATTGGGTTTCTTTCACTTGCTACTTTAAAGTCCTGACTCACCTTAAGGAGATAAGAGAGAAAACTTCAATAGAGTGGTCAGCAGATATTTCACTGTGGAATTCATCTTGAATAGCAGGTGTGAAGAGCCACAGGGAAGACGACCTTCGAGATGTAGAGCTCAGCTCCTCATCCTTCCTGCCACAGCATGCAGCCTTGGGTGCTACATGCATGAGCAGCAGTACTTCAAGGAGTTTGCTTCAACTTCTCAGCCTTTTGAGAATGAGGGGTTCAGGTAGAATAGCTGCCGAAGGCCTAGAGTTTCCCCACTTGTCCCACTAGGTGGCATTCCTGCATCAAGGAGGCAAAATCAGGAGCTAGCAAAGAGGCTGATTGGAATTAGGACCCTTCATCGCTAAGTATTGCTGGTTTGGATGGGAGGGTGAGAAAATAGAAAACAAACAAACAAATAAACAAATCCAACAACTAGAACAGCCATCATTTACTTCGTTAGTATTCTGTGGTCAACACTAGACTGGTATGCTTTAATCTAACATGCCATGACCCTACAAATTCTGCTGAGAAGCTAAGACTGACTGACACAACTTTGGAGGTATGATATAGGAGAACAAACAAGCCCTGTTCTACCATAGACTAAAAGAACTGCATGAGAAAAGTCACTCCAGACCATTGATTCCCACGAGGAGAGAACCCAGGCCCTGGTGGGGGCTTGATAACCTCAGGGTCTCAGAATGGTTTCGAAGGGCTTGTGGGGGTATCAGGAGCTAGGACTCGATGATTGGGACTAGGTTTCCAAGGCTGAAGGGCCTTGGGGTAAAGCAAAGGGCAAACCACTGGCACAAGTCTTGACTCACAAGACTATGCATTAGTTTAAAAATTGTCCTTGTAAAAAAAAATTGTCCTTGTGTATTCTGCACTTAAATAACTCCATCCACAAGCAGGGATGATACACATCATTTCCTCCTTCCCTAAATACTTCCTAGCCATTCATACTTCAAGAGTTCACAAGTAGAATGTCTTCTAAAATCCAGGGTGTAAGAGAAACGTACCATCATGGATGTGAACAAGTCCAGAAGAAGTAAAGCATTATACAAATATTTTCTCTACAGCATACAACCATCTTTTATGATGAAGAAAAACAAAAACTATCTTACTGCCCCCACCCCTGCCGTTGCTAATTTTTTCACTCAATTATCTAACAATAGCAGCCATGGGAAAACTTGTCCAACCCTTGCTGCAGGAAAACTACACTCTCTGGGTCTAGCTTTCCCTTCAAACTCTTAGAATCACTGCAAATCAGTTTAACACAGCTACATTCATCTGCTTGAGTCCAAATTCAGGCAGATTCTCTCCTTTCATTGTTTACCACTGATAGCATTAGTTTTCCCTCATGCTGTTGAGCTTGCGGCCCACTGAGAAGGGAACGCAGCCCTTACTGGGCATCATCAGTCAATGTTAGCAAGCTGGGTTTCCAAGCTTCTTTGGATCCATGAAGCAGTGAATGAAGAATACTGAGCTAACAACTGCCCTAGAGGCAAAACATTGAGAGTAATGTCTCAAATAGTGGAGGGGCTGAGTAGCCAAGGCAAGAAGAATAGTCAATGGATCCAAAGACTTCTTCCACATTTTTGCAGAATTTAATTATTTCAGAGAGAAAAACAGAGAGAGAGAAGGAAGACAGAGGGAGAAAAAAACAGGAGAGAGTAGAGAGGGAAGGAGGGACGGTGGGAGGAAGGAAGGGAAGAAGGAAGGGAGGAAGGAAGGAAGGAAGGAAGGAAGGAAGGAAAATTATAAAATTGCATTGAATTTTATTATGCTATATTAAACTTTTCTTATGGTATCAACATCCCACTTAACATGGGTCCCAAACATAAATGATTGATTTTTATGATTGTACAAACACCCAACCAGAGGGCCCTCCTACCTTTATAGAGGAAAGCACTGATCAAGTATTGGGTGAATAGCCACATCCCCAAGGGAATATGGGTGACTTGGGAAATAAAACAGGCCTGGTGGATGCAGGAATGGCATTAAGTATGCAAGAAGGAAATGAAGGATGTCTACACAACTTGGGTCTCAATAGCCTGAACACACAAGGAAGGTGAATACAACTGAGAAACCAAATCTACAACAGACTTGCTATGCTAAACTAATGTGAGGTACAGTCATATTGCAACATGAAAACAGACCCTTTCTTTAATCAGCTTATGTTAGTTAAATGGGAAAGTGTTCATTGTTATAGATCTACACACGTTTACACTATCAGACCAACAGGACTACACTCTCAGTGAGTAGATGGGTGAGGAAAATCCACCAGCCACAGGAAGCTACTGGAAAACACATCAGCTTGAGCCCCAACTCAAGAAGTCTTCCTATTGGGGATCTGTCATCCTACAGCCGTGTTCAGGTGGGTTCAGGCTTTGCATTTATCCTAAATGTGTGTCCTGGCATAGTCTAACTTGCAAAATTATCCAAGTTTTTAAGGCACTCTGGGGTAAATACAAGTCTCACTGGAAGAGCAGCTTCCTTGTAGATTAGCTAAAATTAGAAGAACTAAATATGAGTTCTGAATCAAAAAGCATAAAGGTACTATGGAAATAAACTCCTTGATATAAAGCCAGATAAACAAGAACAAAAACAAAACAAAAAAAGAAAATGAGACAAATGTAATACCCACGGACTCTTCAGATGATCAGTATCTTCAAATACATAGTATAAAATAAGATTAGCAATGTAGGCCAGACACCAGTGGTTCACACCTGCAATCCTAGCTACTCAGGAAGCCGAAGTCTTGGGATTTTGGTTAGAAGCCAGCTGGTCAGGCAATTCTGTGAGACTCTTATCTCCAACTGACCATCAAAAATCTGGAAGTAGAGCTGTGGCTCAAGTGGTAGAGTGCTAATCTTGAAGCTCTGAGATAGTACCTAGGCCCTGAGTTCAAGTTCCAGGACCAGCACACACACACATACACACATCATTTATTTGAATGGGTATACAATAAGAAATAAATTTGGAAAAGAAACCACATAGAATTACTAAATATATAATAAATATGTGGTATTCATAGATTAAAAATCAGAAATGGTTTAAGTAGATTAGGCAGAGTTAAAGAATATTTATGAGAAAACATCCAAGGACACAAAATGAAGAGAAAAATATAAAAGCAGGATTAAGAGACAGAAAGACAGAGTGAAGTCTAATGCTGCCAGATCAGAAATCCAAAAGAAAGAATAGAAAAAAAGTTAACATTTGAAGAGGTAGCAACTGAGAATTCCCCAAAGCGATGCAAGAAGAATCTTCAGATTCTGAAAACACATCAAATTCTAACTAGGGAAGAAAGGAAAGAAGAGGTCTAGATAAAAGTAGAGCAAAAACAGGGAAAGCAGAGATAGTTTAAAAAAGGGGGTGGAGGGATTGCATCAGAGCAGTGATAATTTGATATTAGCCTTCAACTGCTCCAATGGAGGCCAGATGACAGAGAAATGACAACTTCAAAGTGCTGTTAGGAAATAGCTATCCATCTAGAATTGTGTACACAGCTAAAATGGCATTCAAGAAATGAAGCAATATGGTTTTTCAGCAAACAAAAAAAGTTGATAAAAGAATTGCTCCACCAAAGGAATTGCTCAAGGATGAATTCCATCAGAAAAGACAATTGTCTGTTCTTTGACTGTTGACATTTTTTGAGCTCTTTGCATACTCTGGATATTAATCCTTTAGCTATGGAATAGCCGGTGAAGATTTTTTCCCCCATTCTATGAGCTGTGTTATTCTCGCAGTCTATTCGTCATGATTGCTACTTTTGATAGGCACGGAATTCTGAATCAGATGCAATCCCAATGGTCGATTCTTATGCCTACTCCTTGAACAACTCAAGTCATATTTAGATGATTCTCGGGCTTATATCTTCCAGTTTTCCTATGGCAGTTTTCGTGTTGGGGTCGCCTCTAGATAAACTTAAAAGGGGACCAAGGCGAAGACCACTCTCAGAATGTGCCCAGACCAATGAAGCGAGTGTTTGCTGTGGGCCTGATGTAGATCTAGAAAAGGAAGCAGGGTGGACTGTCTGGAGAGGAATCCACCCCAGAGGAAGCAAAGAGTCCATCCAAGAGGCAGATGGGTGAGAACCAGCCACTGAGAACGGAATCTACATGGGCATGAAGAACACTGGTGAGAGGAAGATGGTGGCTCCAGGTAAGGAGCGTCCAGAACATGTAAAAATTAGTCTTCTCAATTTAGTAATGAGCTTGAGTTTCAGAACCACAAACCCTGTGAACTGAATGAAGGTTTTTACAAGTATATGACCAGTTGCTTAGCATTGCAGAAGAGTCTGTGACTTCATAGAGGTTACAGATAATTAACCTGGACGGGTGTGGCAGCACATGCCTGTAATCTAGTACTTGGGAGGCAGAGGCGGGAGCCTGGGTTACACAAGGAGATGGTTTCAGAAAAGATAGCTTATCCTTAAAGGGATAAATGGCCCTGATAAAAGCCTCCCAGCAGAGATCTGACAGGTCTTATGGAGCAATGGTTTCCTAACCACTCTTCCTGATGGGCCTGGTGTTCAGCCAGGCTGTAGCTGACAGTGCCTGGGCCATCTGCTTCCACCATCATCCCCACTTCGGATGGGCTCGGGGTGTCAACCAGACACAAAGACCCCCGTGCAACGGCCAGGTCCCTGAAGCCTTCTACCCCAAAGCTGCTCTGAAGTCTGCGTGAACCCCGACCAAACACTGGAGACCACCCGCCTTAGCAAAGCCAGGCAAGGGTTCTGGCTATTCCGTGAGCCTCAGGGTGGGAATTCCAGAAGGAATTTACTGAGTTGATCTTCTCCAACAGTAGAAACAGCGACTAAGGAGAAAACAAGGCCAATGTTAGAATCTTCATAAAAACCTCCGTAACAGTTTCCCAGACCTTTCCCTTTAATCTCTATTTACATTTGGCCTCATTTCTGCCTATAAATATCCACAGGAGTTCAATAAGAGAACTTCAGCCCTAAAATGTGCCATAAAACAAAATTTATTACAAGTAATCCTTAAAAATATTATTCCATCTTAGTTTAATGGCTGTACTATGTGTGACATAGAAAATGTCCACCATATAATTTTAAACAAAATAATAAGTTGATCAGTTAATAGTAAATAACCATGGAATAGGAATAAGAAGTTCTAAGAAAAGGACACAAGAGACATGCTTTAGTTGTCAGGGTTGCTGGTTTTGTTTTCCTTTTGTCTTATTCATTTGTTTATTTGTATTTGGGAGGGTAAGGGAAGACACAGAAAAGGTAGAACAAGGGTAAACAAATACAATAATGGTACTCATTAGACACTATGTGGAAAATGAACTAGACAAATATCTTGTAGGTGGGGACAGAAGAAGAAAACTGGGAGAGAATGACGGAAGGGGAGACACAGTTCAAAAAGAATTGTACTCATTACTTATTACCTGACTCATGTAACTGTGACCCCTCTGTATATCAACTCTACAATAACACTAAAAATAATTTTTAAAGGAATAAGAAGTTCTGGTGGGCAACACTACAGGAAATTATAGAAATAATCATAATGTAACAGACATCTCAAAATGCCAGAAGAAAGGGTTTTGAATGTCATCAGTTCCAAGAAATGATAAGTACTTGAGGAGATTGGTATGTTTGCCCTGATTTGAACATTACACAATGTATATGCGAGGAATATATACACTGGAATATCACATTGTACTCCACAAATACACACCATCTTTATGAATCAGTTCAAACGTAATTAAAGTTGTGCCTAAAAATGTAGGTCGGTAGTAAACTACTTGTCTGGCATATGCAAGGCCCCAGGGTTGATTCCTCAGCACCACCCAGAGAAATATTTATTTAAAAGAATAAGAATACACAATAAGAAGTGTACAAATGAGGTGGGGGGAAAGGGGAGACTAGAAGGCTAAACATGAAAACAGCAATTATGGTTGGATTGTTTTTGTAGTCTACATTTTCTTGGTGGTTTGAACTTAGGGCTTTATGCTTGCTAGGCATGCACTCTACAACCTGAGTCATGTCTCCAGCCATTCTTATATTTCACTATGCAGTATTTTCTTAGGTTTTTTTTTTAAACCGTGAGCTTCTTGCTTTTGTATTAATACTTTACAGTTATCTAACTTTACCCTGGAAGACTTGTTCCTAACAGCGGGATCAACAGAAACCTAGTCACCACATCACTGAGTCCATAAAATACGCAATGTTTGGCTATGCCCTTGTATGGAAGAGAGCACCATTTCCACTGTACAGTATATAGAATGCAATTGTTAGGGAATTAAATATAAGTTGAGCTCTGAAGAAATAACAAAGTTTGCAGCACTAAAGTTTTGAGCAAAAAAAAATACTTTATGGAATTTTCTCACAGTGTGTGACTGTGGTGTGCATACACATACATACACACACACACAAAATGTGACATGCAGAACAAAGTGACATACAGAACATAGGAACATGTACCAGGTTATTTCCCCAAAAACTGCAAGGTATTTTGGATTTTGCATATACTGTTATCTTTCATGATAGGCAATGGCCACTAGTAAATGAATAAATACTTACACAGAAACTACATGACACACAAGCTGTGGAAGTAGCCCAGATGCCCTACAATAGATGAGTAGATCCAGGTATCAGGTATCAAATAAATCTTTACTGAGTTATGTTACTGTAACCCTTCTGTATATCACCTTTATAACAAGAAAAAAAATTAAAAACAACATGACACATGAATAACTGACTCCTAAAGAACAATGCAGAGAAAAATATGGGCATGTGTGGACATTTCTAAGAGCTCACTAAATCAGAGACTACTGTTTTAGATTGAGCTATGACATACAACACTGGGCTCCAACAGATCAAAACAAAATGGAGTCACTCATGCTAAATGTACATAATTAAACTGAAACTTAAGCAAGCAAGAAAATCCTTCAATCAGAACATTGTTACAGAAAAACAGCAAGTTCACAACTCATCATAATTCTCAAGGATCACAAGAGGACCTATTTTTACAAACAGAACTATGCTCTGGGTGCCTGTAAAATCTAGTTACTCAGAAGGCTGAGATCTGAAGATCCATGTTTGAAGCCAGCCCAAGCAGGAAAGTCTCTGAGACTCTTATCTCCAATGAACCACTCAAAGGCCAAAAGTGGAGCAGTGGCTCAAATGGTAGAGCACTATCCTTGAATGAAAAAGTGAAGGGATGGTACCCAGGCTCTAAGTTCAAGCCCCAGGACTGACACACTGGCACACTCAGGCGTGCACGTGCGCGTGTGTACATACGTGCGTGTGTGCATGTGTGAGCGCACACATACACACATGCACACACACACACATGCACGCCTAACAGTAGAGGCTAACTTTCCTGTCCACTGCTACCTGGACAGAACACGCCCAGCATACCCACAAAGCAGAGAGCTCCTCTCGAAAGCCAATCAAAAGGTCAGTACTACCAGAGTGGCATAGTGACATAGTTCCTCCCCAAGTTCCCCTTAAGAGTGATACCTCGCCTCCAGTTCCTTCAGCATTTCTACATGCCATGGGAAACCACCTCACATGACTGGGTTTCGGGAGTCCTCAGCATGCTCACGGGTGCTGATCCTTTCAGCATCGTGGAAACCGTTTCAGTGAACACTTCAGCGCCAGCCTACACGCAGTGCAATTTCCTCTGAGGTTATTATCCCGGCTGGAATTTGAATTGTCAAGCAGTTCCAAGGCCCTTGGGAAAACTCAGCAAACATTCCTGAACCACACTTCTTCCTCTGACATGGTCTCAGCTTGAATGGTGCAACCACCATCTCCCCGCTTCCACCACCCCACATCCTTGTTTACTGTGAATTTCCCACTCCCTCTGCTTGCAAGTCCCATCTGAAAACATGATCACTCTCTGTCTTCCCCTACCTGCTCTGAAGCAGGAGGATTAGTGCCTGGCATTAAGCAGCTGTGGGTGATTCTAAGAAGACAGTCTCCCATGCATATGTGCTGGGGACCGTGGAAACAAGTACCATCCACAGAAACCAAAGCCAGACTGTGGCTTAGCCTCAAACGCTAGTGTGAAAGGGTCAAGGTAAATTTTCTGAAGACTTTGTCAAGAATGGATTGTTTCTAAGCCATGGTTTAGGACAGGATTTCTTTCTATCAAGATTGTAATTGCTCAATGACTTTTCTCTAAAGACACAGAGCAGCCAAGTATAGACCAGAGAAAGGGAAGAACTTGGAACCTTCCCCCAATAAAGCATGCTCTGGGAAAACCTTCCAGCTGCAACCCCTTCTACTGCATTGGGAATGCCCCTCTGGACAATGCAGCGTATAGAGACACTGGTTTCCTGCAAGTGTCCAAACACGAGCATATACACTGCTTAGGCTCAGAAACAAAGCAGCATTTCTGAATAGAAAACCACTGGGACCATTTCAGAAAAATCAGGCGGGTTTTAAGAGTGCATCCCCAATATTGACATTTTTTTCCCTTTCAGAGTATATCAGGTTAATTCTCTGTAAGTGATTAGGCTAGCAATCAGCCACAGAATTAAATCCAGATTCCTCTGTACTATTCATTTTCTTCTGAGAATCAAAGAGCGCTATCTGTGGCCCAGCAAACTTAGCAAGGATCTTTTCTGAGATGGGAGAGTGATTGGCAGGAGCTGAAATAATCCTGTGCAGCTCTAAATACAGCATCTTTCTAGACAAGACTCTCGGAGAAGGAAGTAGTTGATTTACAAATAAAGTACAGTTGATAAGTGGTGGTATGTCTTCAAATTCAAGAGACATGGGACCTTTCTTGTAGTTCATAAAATCAGTAATACTGTTTACTGTTGACATATGTCTTTCCTCTCCTTCTCAGCCCTAGAATTAAAGAATCAAGGAAAATTCAGCCACCTCTCAGCACACAGAGGTTTGAACCAGTCTGAAGGATTCCCATTGGACTTTGGTTAATCAATGGATCCTACCAACCAATCAGCACACCTGGGATCCTGCCAACCAATCAGCACACCTGGGTCTCCTGGTCGGGTGTCCTTAGGCTCCAGCCTGAGCATATAGGGTAACAGGATTCATTTGTTGGGCTCCTTCGATGCCCTTTGTTTCTAGGATCAGTAAAAGCATGAACTGACTCTCTTGGTTCTTTTAAAGTATGAAATCCATAGGCTAGAATAAAATGCCATCGTCCCCCAAGAAAGTTAGGATCAACATTTTGTCATAAAGGAAGAGAAGCTACACTGCTGTGGGAGAGCACTTGCAGCCCCCTCAGACACAGAACTAAGTGAGAAACACTTCCTCCATGGAAAGAACACATCTGCTTTCCAGCAGCTTGAATAATGGGATATTCCAGGTGCTTTCAGAGGGAGCTGTTCAAGGACAGCAGCAGCACTGTCCTGTCTTAACAATTTCACTTCCTGGCCCCTGTTACAAAGCTATCAGTAGATCTGGGGCAGAAGCCTAGAAGAAAACCAAACTAAGGCCGGATGCTGGTGGTGACTTCATCACTCGGCTGATGACCCCCTCCTTCAAGGGACAGATGTCAACGTCTTCCCACTCCGAAAGAAAATGGGAAGGAGGTAAACCTAATCTAGTCAGATTGTTTAATCCACCTGATGCATAACAGTACCAACATATTTGTGAATCAATTGTGTTTATTTATCAAAAAGCCACAATCAAATCTCATAGCTTGAATCTCAGATCTGTTTGGAGTATTTCAACTATTTCAAACAGTACTATGTGTCCTTCACGGAGTCTGCCGACTCTTTTCACAACAACCTTGTGATCTTTGTACCAGTTATTTCTAATTCATAGGTAAGGAAATGAAAGCTGAGAAAATCCAAGGTTACCCAGGAAACACTCAGCATCAGCAGAACATTGCATCTCCCAAAAGAAAAAAAATATGCTGACACAAATGGGTTAAAAAAAATCAGGATTGCGGGCTGGGAAGTTGGCTCAGTGGTAGAGCGCTTGCCTTGCATGCATGAGGCCCTGGGTTCAATTCCTCAGCACCACATAAGCAAAAAGCCGGAAATGACGTTGTGGCTCAAGTGGTAGAGCGCTAGCCTTGAGCTGAAGAACTGAGGGACAGCGCCTAGGCCCAGAGTTCAGGCCCCACGACTGGACCCAAAAAAAAAAAAAATTCAGGATTGGCCCCTGTTGCTCCTTACAACTACAAACTAGCTACTTAGAAGGCTAAAATTGTTAGGATGGAGGTTTGAGGCCAGCCTGAGGGGAAGAAAGTTTGGGAGATACCCCTTATATGTAATTTACAAAGCTTAACTGTTTACAAATATGCACTTTGTAGACAAAAATTTCAGTTTAATAAGAAACATTAATGCACAAAACTGATTCTAGAAACTACCTATGGACGGAAAGTTTTACACATTGCTAAGACACCATATTAAGAATCACAATTCAGCCAGGCCCTGGTGCTCATGCCTGTAATCCTAACTACTCAGGAGGCTGAGACCTGAGGATCACAGTTCAAAGCCAGCCTGGGCAGTAAAGTCCATGAGACTCTTATCTCAAATTAATCACCAAAAAAGCCAGAAGTGGCACTGTGGCTCAACTGGTAGATGTCAACCTTGAGCAAAAGCAGCTCAGGGACAGCACCTTGGTCTTGAGTTCAAGCTCTAAGGCCAACACACACACACACACACACACACACACACACACACACTTAGAATTCAATGTTTTTTTTTTTGTTGTTGTTGTTTTTGGGTCCGGTCGTGGGGCCTGAACTCTGGGCCTGAGCGCTGTCCCTCAGCTCTTCAGCTCAAGGCTAGCGCTCTACCACTTGAGCCACAGCGCCACTTCCGGCTTTTTTCTTTTTGCTTATGTGGTGCTGAGGAATTGAACCCAGGGCCTCAGGCATGCAAGGCAAGAGCTCTACCACTGAGCCACCTTCCCAGCCCGAATTCAGTGTTTTTAAAGTTAGGAAAATAACATTCTGATTGCTGACAGAAACTTTTCATTCTGTTTGATGGCTGAGTACTAGCTAAATAAACAATATATCCAAGGTTTTAGATATATTCTGGTTTTCTTCAGAAAATCATTTCTCACAGGCCAGTCTGTAGCAGAAAGTCATAGTTGGTTAAAAAAGCAAAGCAAAGCAAAGCTTAGTAAGCATGTGGTTTTCTTGGCCATGGGTGGGTGGTGGGCGACCGTCACATACACTGTGGGCAGACAAGGAGAAAGTGCAAAGCCCAGTCCACAATCTGGTCACATGATCTTGGCCAGTCTCACTTTTTAGGGTCCAAGCATCATCACCTGAACAATGAGGGAAGCTTGGCCAGGAGGGCTGGCACTCTTCCAGTTCTAAAATTCTGGTGTGTGTGTGTCTGTCTGTGTGTGTGCACGTGTGCGTGCACACATGCATGTATGTGCCAATACTGGAGCTTGAACCCAGGGCCTCACACTCTGGGGTTTGGCTTTTTTGCTCAAGGCTGGTGCTATACTACTTAAGCCTCATCTCTGCTTCTTGCTTTTTGCTGGTTAAGTTGGAAATAAGAGTCTCTTGGACCCGTCTGCCTGGGCTGGTTTCAAATCATAATCCTCAGATCTCAGCCTCCTGAAGTTGCACAGGCGTGAGCCACCGGTGCCTGCTGTTTTACGCCTTGGGATGTTAGTTCATGCCTAAAGCACTGGTGTGCCTCACTCAACAGGAAAATCCAAAGACAAAGTCCAAGGCTAAGATGAGAGTCCGGCCCCAAACCACTGTTCTTGCTTGAACGTGTGGGGAGAATGCACAGAGGCCCAGCCACTGAGCAGCAGGAAAGCAAGTGTCATGAGCAACTAGGGCACAGGTTTTAAGGACTTAAAGAACAATTTGAGGGTGGAGGATGTAGCACAGCAGTGAAATGCTTGCACAGGCTGCAGAAGGCCCGGGGTTTAATCCCCAGAACCTCAAGTAAACAAAAAAAATTGAAAATGGTGTGTCTGCAAGTTTTCACTAAAAAGCCAGATAGTAAATCTCTTTCATGTCAGTGGGAGATTAGCCACTGATAACACATAAGGAGATACATGTAGCTGGGCCCAATAAAACTTTATTTATAAAACACAGGCACAGTCAGATACAGCCCATGAGTGGGTCTTGCCCACTTCTAAGAGGACCATTTCCCAGTCAAAATAACAAGAGGCTGGTAGGGCTTCGGAGACCCCAGACATCAGCTGTTAGCCAAAGCTCACCTCCATATGAGGTCTCTTTACACAGGGCCTGGGCATTTCTACACACCAGACGTCGAAGCCCCCATCTGAACTGTGCAGAAATAAGCACAGCAAAGAGATCTCTGCTACTACTAGTGTCTCTGCTAGCAGCCTGATAGCAGAGTGTAGGATGTTCTCACAGACCTATAAATAACCTGGTCCTAGGATTTATTCCAAATGTTGACTATACTGCAAATGTGGGTTACAAAGTAACCTTTTGGATCCAGGGTTTCAAAGTAAGATGGGCTAGCAGGAGGAGAAGGCAGAAGATAGGAGGTATCACAAATATACTTTCTGATCTGGAGTCTCTCAAAAATGCTAGTCATTATTTCCAAGGTAGTGACTTGCATGCTATTACTTTGTAATTAAATTCTTCATCTACAGGTTCACTGCAAGTGAATCAGAAATAAGATTGATCATCTTAAAAGAATAGGGAAGCAGGGATAAAAGGGGAAACAAAGGAGGAGGTAACAATGCTTGATACTCACTTCCTTGCTCATGTAATTGAAACCCTTCTGTATGGTATTTTCACAATAAAAAAACTTATTAATAAAAAAAAGACAAGGGAAAGGCTGGACACTGTTGGTTCATGCCAGTAATCCTAGCTACTTAGGAGGCTGAGAGCTGAGGATCTCAGTTCAAAACCAGCCTGAGCATGCAAAACCAAGAGACTCATCTTTAATTAGCCAGCAAAAAGCCAAAGTTTGAGGTGTGACTCAAATGGTAAAGTACTTGCCTTGAGCTAAAAAGCCAAGCAAGAAGTTGAGACCTCCAGTTTAAGCCTCCCCCTCCACACACACACAAAAAACCCCACAAAGAATAGGATTTCTGAGGCATAATAGCTATCTAAAATTTCCTGAACCTAATGAAAAAGGAAAGTATATTTTGTACTACTTAGAAACTGTAGAGAAGGTTCTTTGAAAACCCTAGAAAGCATTTGTGGTTGTGTCTCATTTCACTGAAGAATAGCTTAAGGGTTTTGAGTTACATTAAATTTTAGGAGAACCACTGGCTATGTGAGTGCTAAATTATTTTCCTGGCTATTTGGTAATTGCTAGTTTGCAATACAGTTTAAATGAAAGGAGGTTAATTTACCTTCCAAGCAACCACTGTTTTAAATTGGTCTTAAAGAATTTAAGAACGCCAACTCTTACCATATGAATTCTGGGTCATTAGTTCTTGATAAGCAGGAACAGCATCTGGACTCAATTATTTGCTATGCATCTCATGGGCGCTTGTTGGGTTAATTAATATATTTTAAGAGGTCAGCAGTTTTAGTGATGGAGTTGTAAACACAGGTTTATTATTCTGTCTGAAGAGCAAAGTCCCTCACATACCAAATGCTAATTTTGCAGGCTTTCCTTACTATTGGAACTACTTGTTGTTCATTCTATCCAAGTAGCCATAAATTTGGTCACAGAGTAGAGGCTGGGCCAAACTACCTATCAAAGACTTTCACATCCAGAGACTGCCACTGTCATCTCCTATTGGCTAAGCCGGGAGACTTCGGAAGAGATGATGGGAAGTGGAAGTCTCAGAAGTGGCTCAGCAGCATCATAAGTATCCCGGGGGGACCACGGAATAGACAGGCTAGCGCCTCCGCGTGTCTCCATCCCTGCTTTACAACCTAACGCTCTACCTCGAGTCTTCTGTTTCCTGACATCTCAAAAAGGCTTTTGGCGGGAGGGGAAAGTTACCCAATGTAAATTGGTTCCAATCTAGCCCAGCAACCTGAAAACACTGTCAGGAAAGAACTTAAGACAGGTTTGTGAGTAGAGAGGAGGATGTCAAAGCGCACACACACACACACACACATACACACACACACACACACACACACACACACACACACCTGCTGCTGAACAGCCAGGAAGCAGTGATCAGATAGTGAGACTAAGAAACCCTATCAGGGACCCCCACAAAGACAAACTTCATCTCCACTATTTGTCCAGCAGATACCATGATGGCAGACAAGAGGGTTACTCTACATACATGCTGTCTGAAGGGACAAGGGAGAGCTTTGCAGACAGATCCAAACACTCTTCCCTCATTGAGGGAGGGCTCTGCCCAGAAGTTCTTTTTACAATTAGGATGCATAATGAAGTCTCAGAATCCTGGGGCCATGTTCCAGAAGGAACAGCTGTCATTGACTCTTCCTTTCCAACTATTGATGAACTGATATCCATGGTTCACACCCAACTCCTAAGCAATAATCCTAACTCCTCAGGAGGCTGAGATCTACAGATCTCAGTTCAAAGCTGGCCTGAGTGGGAGAGTTTAGAAGACTCTTTATCTCCAATTAACCAGCAAAAAGATGGAAATAGAGTTGTGGCCTAGGTGGTAGAGTACCATCCTTCAGCAAAAAAAAAAAAAAAAAAAAAAGCCCCAGTACTAGAACTCCCCCCCCCCAAAAAAATCACTGATGACACCAGTCTTTAGGCTTAACATCGTGAATGTACTTTTTGAGGGAAAGAGGGCAGGGCAACTGAAATAAAAAGTGCATTAGAAAGTCTTTGTTACTTGGTTATATGTACTTCCCTCCTCTCTACCCTTCACTCTTCTGTAAAAGGTGACTAGCTAGCATTAATGCACTACTGACTTCTTAAGGTACCGTTACAATTAGATGAGACAGACATGTAATGGTCGTTCAGTGGTACTTGGCACAGAAGTACCCAATAGGCATTATCAGAGACTATTATCTTTCTTAGAGGTCGTGATGTGCCAACAAACAAGATGTGATGGTCAAAGCTGTACAATCATATTGTATCTCCACAAATAATAATCTTTAAAAAGGGACAAGAAACGCAGCCTAAGCCCACGCATGCCACGCATTCCTCTGCGAGACTTCCTCTTGTCTAAGGGCTGCTGAGTCCTGAAATAAAGACTCAGAAGTACTCTGACCTCCTTGGAGGACTGTTTACTGTAAACGGTGAAGATTGTGTTCCTGGAGAAATTGCATAAGCAAAACGGTAGCTCCCATGTGGAAGCTGGAACACAATCCATAAATGCTCTTAATAAATTAAATAGAAAGAATAGACTTTAAAAGAAAAACACGATCCAACTTTGAATATGGGAAACCAGTACAGCCATGGTTACTCCAACAACACAAACACCTTATGTTGCTTTGGGACAATGAGCTGATTCTTAGAAATGCTATTTATGCTAGGTGCCTGTGGCTCACACCTGTAATCCTAGCTAATCAGGAGGCTGAGATCTGAGGCTAAGTGGTAGAGTGTTCACCTTGAGCTGAAGAGCTGAGGGACAGCACCCAGGCCCAGGATTCAAGCCCCACGACCAACAAAAAAGAAAAAGAAATGCTATTTATATCTTCTCCCAGGCCCTCATAAGGCAGGGAGGTGGGCAGGTATAAAATTGTTCCCATCAAGAAGTGGTTTGCTTGCACACTTAGCAGTTTTTATTCATTGCAATCCACACTGGGAAAGAAAAAAAAAAAGCACCACGAATAAAACTCCATCCAGCCCATCTAATAAACAGCCAGGAGAGCTCACAGTACCCGGATGTGCCCTGACCACAGCATCAGGATTTCTAAAGTGCCTGGGCTCCAGGGACACACAGCTGTGGCTGGCCACAGGGCCCATTAACATGTGCTGCGTCAGATATACCTGAAGGAAATAAGCCCATGCTGAGTGAACTGATGCAGAACACGTTTCCCACTGCCAACAAGATGGATGATCGAACACAGGACTCAGGCTTTCTGGACCAGCAGTTTGCTCATCTATCCTATCAGAGGGTTGGACAGATGGTCCTCCCAGTTCTAAATTTCTGTGTCTTAGGATGTCTTTATGCTGAGTATGTCACTGAAAAAAAAAATGTTTTTCCTTCTGTCTCATTAGCTGTCATTAGAACTGGATCCTGTGAATTTATTAGAGCCCCTAAGTCCAGCTATCCACTTCTGTGAATCCTCCAGAACCAAGGACCGCTGCATATACTCACGTAGCTTTGCCTGGCCCAGGGCACCCAGCTGACCATGCCAAGGGCGCCTGAGCCCAGCCTCCTCTCTGAGATTGGCCAAGAAGAGGAAATGCCTTTTCCCAACTCAAACAAATGCATCCTGTGTAGAGACATGAGCCTTTCACAAACTAAATTAGCATCAGACTGTAAATGATGAGTCAATGAATTTAAATAGAGCCTTTGAGTCCTTACAGAGCCTAAATCTTCCCATTTTACACTGATGTCAGTCTTGTTTCTCAGGGGAAACTGGAGTCTCCTTAATACTTTGTACTCCGTGGACAGGATTCCAGTTCCTAGACACCGATTTTTTAATTGCTCTTCCCAGAATATTCCCCTTGTGACATTCTTGGTATGTTTGTGCAGAAGGCAAAGGCTTTTGGAATCTAACTTAAACATCTGGCATACAACAACTGTTCGAACCACACTAGATAAATAACTGCCCAACTGCTCCGCCTTGACTTTTCTCTAACGTGCTTTCCTTAGAAGGAAACTGATCTACAGGAATGTCCACCTAAACCAGATTCCATCTCCACTTTTCTGCTTCTAATAAATGAAAACTCAGCACAATTTATTTTACAAAGATGAGAAGTAATCCAAAAATACTTCCTGAAATGCTTAGAAAATAGATTCATGGAAGTAATTAGCTAGAACTATTCTCTTGCATTGGAATGACTTGATAATTCCATGGTCAAAAGGTCAATCACAGATTTACAAATGCCCATTTGGTCCAGACTTCCCAATACCTAGCTGACTTTGGGATGAAGAAGAAACGTTTAATAAATAAACATCTTTGTGAACGATTTCCTCTCATGACTACGCAATAATCTTGGATTGGGATTGTGTGTGTGCTCCTCCCCCACCCTTGACCAAAGTTATTTTCCCTGGAGAAGTTCCAACAATATACTGCTAACACACGCCCGCTGTGGAATTCATCTGGAAAATTTTGCAACTTAAGAAAACATCGCAGACATATAACAGCCGTCTCCACGGACCTGTAGATTGGAGACCAAAAACATACAGTAAATATTTTTTGGTGACGCTCAAAAGGAGCTGGACAATTTGTGTAGCTAAGCTTATTTGTCTGTAATAAGTTACTAAAGAAGTTAGGCTGCTGGTCCCATGAATTTGGTTTGGAGGTTAAGGATCTGGAAGGTCAGTGCCCGACTCCGAGGAGAAGCTCGGTAAATGTTTGTTAAACAAATCAAAGTTTCAATTATGCTCAGCAGTGACTGCTTTGATGCAAGACATTTAAATCCTCAGTGTTGAGAGCCCTGCAGGGAGTCTCTCTGCATGATAAGCTTGACTATCTCGCTGGAACATCTCTCAAGGCTATTTACAGAATTTGGTCTTTGCATCCTGCCCCAAACAAAGACCAGGTAGCTGCTATCGACCACCTTTTCACATTGCCCTAAGCAAGCATCCTGCAGCTGCTACGCCCAATGAAAAAGCTTCCTTATTCTAAGCATATAAATATCCCTGTGTGAAAAATAAAATTTGGCAGCTTGATCAGAATCCTTGTCTTGCTGTCCTTCTTCGTGTCTCTTGTCCCTTCATTCCTTCTCGCTTAGGTTCACTGCCCTGGTTGAAGTCCTGCGGGTCGGGACAACTGGCGCCCAACGTGGGGCACGAGCCTCTGACTGAGGAAGGAACGCCGTCCTCCGGGAAAACTTGGCCAAGTACAGTCCGAGATCGCGAGATCGCCTCGACAGACCCCACCGAGAGACAGATCCAGGAGGAGAGTGGGGACGGCGCATGGTAAGTGGCCCACTATGGGACAAGCAATATCGTCACATGATCTATTTCTGTCAGACCTCAGGGAGGCCTTCAAGACACGGGGAATGCGGGTTAAGAAAAAGGATTTAGAATTATTTTTCTCATTCATAGAGGACTTGTAGGAATCATAGATGCAAAAAGATGGCAAAGAGTAGGAGATTATTTAACAGATTATGAAACCTTTGGTTCAGAAAAGGTTCCTGCTACGGCCTTTTCCTATTGGAATTTGATTAATGAAGTTTTAAAAGGTTCTCTATTTGATGGTGGAATTTTAAAACTTGTAAAAACAGGAGAGGAGGTTCTCCAACATGCCTCTAGGCCCCCCTCGGCTTGCCCATCAGTTGTATTAGATATGACTGCTGGTCAATTTACTGAAAATCCCTTCCTTTTGTGGCCCAGCCCTTCAAGGGCCCACTACCCCTCCAGATCCAGATGTTTTTTCTCCCTCCCCTTTACCTAACCTGGCACCTTTACACGAGACTCTTCAACATAGGCGAGAACACCTTCAACTTTTAAAAGAACTGCGGTCCCTTGATTATGAACTCCGCATACTGGCCTTGGCCGATACTCCAAAAACGCCTGATAAAATTAAGGTTAGATCAGGCCATCAATCAGTTCTCGCCTTTCCAGTAACTCGGAGCCAGACAGATAGGACCTCAGAGGGTGAGGAGGATGAATCAGAAGAGGAGGAAAAGGAGGATGAAGAGCAGGATACTGGGGATGAAGAGGAACAACCCACCCAGGGAAAAGGCCAACAAGAGTATAAGAGGCTTAGCCTCCGGTTTGTTGAAAAGCTTAAAAATGCAGGTGCCCAATATGGCCCGACTGCGCCTTATACATTAGCCTTGTTAGAAAACCAAAGTGCGCGCTGGCTCACCCCTAATGATTGGAAGTTCCTGGCCCGTGCCACCCTTAGTGGGGGTGATTTTGTTTTATGGAATGCGGACTTTAAGGAACAATGTAGAGAGACCGCGCAAAAAAATTTGGCTAAAACATCTTCAAAAACCTGGACCTATACTAAACTTTTGGGTAATGCGCCCTTTGATACCAATGCTAAACAGGCACGCTTTCCTACTGGACTTTTGGCACAAATTCAAAACGCTGGCCTTTATGCTTGGAAGCGTCTCCCTCAAAAGGGATCGGCTACTACTTCCCTGGCAAAGGTTAGACAGGGGCCAGAGGAACCCTACAGTGACTTTGTCTCGCGGCTTAACTTGGCTGCAGAAAGGCTTCTTGGGCCAAGTGAAAGTGAAAGTGCCTTTGTTAAACATCTTGCCTTTGAAAATGCTAACCCTGCATGTCAAGATGTCCTCCGACCACATAAAAACAAGGGTGACCTCTCTGAGTTCGTCAGGCTTTGTGCTGGAGTAGGAACCGCTCACACCATGGGGCTCGCCATAGGTGCTGCCTTTACCAAGGCATTTCAAGGTTCAGTCCCCAGCTCGCATACTTGCTTTAATTGTAAACAACCTGGTCACTTTGCACGTGAATGTCCCTTCGGCAAACAAAGCCAAGGGGCAATGCCCTCCCAAGCTACAGGTAGACCACTCCCTGCCACTCTTTGTCCCAAATGTGGTAAGGGCCGTCATTGGGCCAATGAATGTAGATCCAAAACAAATGCCCTTGGACAGCCCATTCTCTCTCGGTTTTCGGGAAACTTCCCTCGGGGCCAGCCCCTGGCCCCGACCATCCCCAAGACAAGCCCAGGGGCAATAGGGTTTGTCCCCTCCCAAACTCCCAGTCCTACACAAGCCCCCCACCTCTCTCCACAATTGCCTCCCTCCAGCGGGCAACCCCAGGCAGTGCAGGACTGGACCTCTGTGCCGCCACCGACACAGTACTAGACTCTATACAAGGACCTCAAATAATACCCACTGGGACCCTGGGACCCCCTCCGTCTCATATGTGTGCCCTTATTCTTGGAAGAGCCTCTGCTACCTTACAAGGTGTCCAAGTTTTTCCTGGTGATAATGATTATACAGGAGAAATAAAAATTTTGGCCACGGCCATTAATGGGATTGCAGCTATTCCAGCTGGAACTAGGCTTGCACAATTGATACTGCTCCCATTAAATTCAGGGGATTCTTCCACTGCTCAGACCACACCGCGAGGAACTGCTTCTTTGGGGTCTTCTGATGCGTATTGGGTTCAGCCTATCACTCAAAAAAGACCCACCCTCACCCTGCGAATTGAAGGAAAGGAGTTTCAGGGAATTTTGGACACTGGTGCAGATGCCACAATTATTTCCCAAAAATATTGGCCACCAAGTTGGCCCCTTATCCTGTCCCTAACTGACCTTAAAGGCATAGGGCAGTGAAAAAACCCTTTGGTAAGCTCCAGGGTTCTTAATTGGACTGACAAAGAGGGCAATAAGGGAACTGTTACTCCTTTTGTTGTTCCTGACCTCCCTGTTAACCTATGGGGTCGCGATATCTTGACCCAGATGAAAGTTATCCTTGCTAGTCCCAATTCTGTGGTTACACATCAAATGCTCCGTATGGATTTTGTCCCTGGTACGGGTCTTGGGAAATCAGGAGAAGGAATTGTTGAGCCCATCCAAGCTACCCAAAAAACAGATAGACATGGGCTTGGGTATTCGGATTTTTAGTATCGGCCCCTGACCCTCCTGTGCCCCATGCAGATAAAATCATTTGGGAATCCCAAACCCCTGTGTGGGTGGATCAGTGGCCCCTTACCCAAGAAAAATTGGAGGCTGCCTCCATGTTAGTACAGGAACAGCTGGTGGCAGGCCATATAGAGCCCTCTACTTCACCATGGAATACTCCTATTTTTGTTATAAAGAAAAAATCAGGCAAATGGCGCCTTTTACAAGATCTACGCGCCGTTAATAAAGCTATGCGCCCAATGGGAGCACTACAGCCAGGCATTCCCACACCGGTGGCTATTCCCAGGGACTATTACAAAATGGTTATTGATTTAAAAGATTGTTTTTTTACCATTCCCCTACATCCTGAGGACAGACCCTATTTTGCCTTTAGCCTTCCTCGCATTAACTTTCAAGGCCCCATGCAAAGATTTCAATGGAAGGTACTTCCTCAAGGTATGGCTAATAGCCCTAGCCTTTGTCAAAAATATGTTGCCCAGGCAGTGGACCCTGTGAGAAAACGATGGCAGCGCGTCTATATATTACATTATATGGATGACTTGTTGCTTGCTGCACCTGACACCCACGAACTTAGAAACTGCTATTTAGACCTTTATAAAGCCCTTACTGCCCTGGGACTACAGGTTGCCCCCGATAAAGTTCAAACACAGGATCCCTATACTTATTTGGGTCTAGAACTCCAAAATAATCAAATTCGGGTTCCTCAAATTCAACTTCGTTTAGACCATCTTCACACCCTTAATGATTTTCAAAAGCTGCTTGGAGATATTCAATGGCTTAGGCCATACCTAAGGTTGCCCACCAGCGTGCTTTTGCCTCTTAATGAGATTTTAAAAGGGGATTCTGACCCCTCCTCTCCTCGCAAGCTTACTCCCAATGCTCGAAATGCTTTAACCCAAGTTACTGAGGCCATTGCCCAGCAGTTTGTTACACAGATTTCCTATAATCTTCCTCTGGTCTTAATTATTTTATATACCCCTCATACACCCACAGGATTGTTTTGGCAACAGATTCCCCACTCCAATAATAAGGGCAGCCCCCTGCTTTGGGTCCATTTACCCACCACATCCCCCAAGGTTATTGCTGTTTACCCTGCCCAGATAGCCTCTATCATTACCAAAGGTCGCTTGCTTTCTCGACAATATTTCGGCAAGGACCCTGATACCATTTTAATTCCATACACCAAAGACCAGACTCAATTTTTACTCCAGACTGGGGATGAATGGGGCATCGCCCTGTCAGGATTTTTAGGACTAATTGACAATCATCTCCCCAATGATCCCCTTTTACACTTCGCCCAGCTACATCCATTTGTTTTTCCCAAGGTTACTCAAAAGGCTCCCATTCCTCAAGCCCTCACTGTCTTTACAGATGGCTCAAGCAATGGCCATGCAGCCTTTGTTGTTAACAACCATGCCACCACCTTTGATGCCCCTTACCAATCAGCCCAGCTTGTGGAGTTATTTGCTATAACACAGGTTTTTATGACGTTTTTTGATAAGCCTATTAATATTTATACAGATAGTGCTTACATTGCTCATTCTGTTCCCTTGCTAGAAATTTCACCCGCTATTAAAACTTCTTCCAATGCGGCATTTTTATTTACTCAGCTTCAACAGCTAATTCAGGCCAGGAGACATCCATTTTTTCTGGGACACATTAGGGCACATTCTGATCTCCCTGGCCCTCTTACACAGGGTAACGCTCAAGCTGATGCGGCCACTCGTTCCATTTTTCCGGTTTTTGTTGGGTCTGTCCAAAAGGCTACAGAATTACATAATCTCCACCATCTAAACTCCCAGAGCCTTCGATTGCTTTGTAAAATTACTAGACAGCAAGCACGGGAGATAGTAAAGGCATGCCCTGCCTGTGTTGTCTCCCTTCCTGTACAACATCTGGGTGTTAACCCCCGTGGACTGCTACCCAATCAAATCTGGCAAATGGATGTTACCCATTTTCCTGAATTTGGAAAAACAAGATATATACATGTCTCCATAGACACATTTAGCGGGTTTGTTTTTGCTTCACCACACTCAGGAGAAACTGCCAAAGATGTTCTCTCTCACCTTGTTCTAGCCTTTTCTGTAATGGGAAAACCAGCCCACATAAAGACAGACAATGGCCCAGCCTATACCAGTGCCAAGTTTAAACAGTTTTGTGCTATTTTCCAGATTTGTCATACTACTGGGATTCCCTATAACCCCCAAGGTCAGGGCATTGTAGAACGAGCCCACCACACCCTAAAAACCTGGCTTACTCGCCTCAAAGCCTCTGCCTTTTCATTTTCCACTCCTAGGGATCGCCTTAGTCATACATTGTTCGCCCTTAATTTTCTAACTCTGGACAATGAAGGCCACTCGGCAGCTGACAGGCATTGGCACCCATCTTCCAGTTCTGCCCGCCCATCTGTCATGTGGCGAGACCCCCTTACAGGCAAATGGAAGGGCCCAGATCCTGTTCTTATCTGGGGGCGAGGTTCAGCCTGTATTTTAGATCAAGAACAAGCGGCCCCAAGGTGGCTGCCTGAACGCCTGATAAAACAGGTGAATGGCTTACCACAACCCAGGGGAAGCCTTCCCCCCGAGGATGATGCCTTTTCTCTTGCAGATGCAGCTAGAACTCCAGACATGGACCATTCTGTTTAAATTTATTAAATAACAGATTAATCTCTTGGTTTCTAAGCCCATACAGGTTCATCACCATCGCCTTGATATGGCAGACCGCAGCATTGAGATCTAGGATTGACCCCAGGCTTTTAATTAATGTTTTGCCATGAGCTTGTTCCAGTGGGAAACAGCCCTCCTTTTTTTCTTATTTAGAAAACCCTCCTTATTCATAACTCCTGACCATTCAACGGGCAAGACCTATTGCCATAAGGGATAGGTTCGCCCCTCCTCCTATAGGCCCCTCCGCTTGGGGGAGGATGCACCTATGGGAGGAAGAAGAAATGCTCTAATCAAGGGTGCAGGTAAGACTGCAGGGGGATGGATCCGCGAGATCCCAAAACCCAAGACCCCTGAGTGGCAAGCTCTGGTGCATGACGGTTGGCATGCATACCCACAAGCCGTCTCCTCAAAAAACATGCCAAGGTCTGTAAAATTCCCCTCCCCGAGTGAGGACGCTCGCTCGGAGCGGAGAAAAACCCTGGGCCCTTAGAGGAACAGAGCCTCTGTCACCCCCTCAAAAAGAGCACCAACAATTAATGGTCAATTTTCTAAATAAGAAAGGGGGAGATGTTGAGAGCCCTGCAGGGAGTCTCTCTGCATGATAAGCTTGACTATCTCGCTGGAACATCTCTCAAGGCTATTTACAGAATTTGGTCTTTGCATCCTGCCCCAAACAAAGACCAGGTAGCTGCTATCGACCACCTTTTCACATTGCCCTAAGCAAGCATCCTGCAGCTGCTACGCCCAATGAAAAAGCTTCCTTATTCTAAGCATATAAATATCCCTGTGTGAAAAATAAAATTTGGCAGCTTGATCAGAATCCTTGTCTTGCTGTCCTTCTTCGTGTCTCTTGTCCCTTCATTCCTTCTCGCTTAGGTTCACTGCCCTGGTTGAAGTCCTGCGGGTCGGGACACCTCAGAGCTTTCACGTGGGAGACTGAGGGAGGAGGATCGTGAGTTCAATCCTAGCCTGGGCTACACTACCAAGACCCCATTTCAAAAAGAAACTATTGGGGCTTTAATTTTCCCAATGAAAAGCAGATGAATGGATCGAGAAAATGTGATATGTGATGTGTGTGTGTGTGTGTGTGTGTGTGTGTGTACACATATATACATACACACAATGGAATTGTGTTCATCCATTAGGGAGAGTGACATTACATCATTTTCAAAGAAATAGATGGACCTGGAAGAGATTATGTTAAATAAAGTAAATCAGGTCCGGAGAGACAAAGGACACGGGTCTGAGGAGGATGGCAGGGAATGACGGAAGGAGGGACACCAATCAAGACAAACCGCATCCATAAGCTGCTTTGTTGACTGGCATCTCCTTTGTACAACTAAAGATAATCAAAATAACACAAGCTTTACAATTTAGGTGGGGGGGAGTGTAATTGTGGAGGTGAGAGGGAAGGGAGGATGAGGAAAAACAGAGGGGGAAGGAACAATGCTCGATCGGAAATGTACTCATGACCTTGCTCATGTAACTGTAACCCCTCTGTATGGTAGTTTTACAATTAAAAAATATTTTAAAAAGACAATAAGAATATAACTTTTAAAAAAAGAAAAGAAAAAGAGCACTAACACACTTTCTGTGTCTGTAAGATATAGAGACTGTAAGGCACAGTCTCACCTTCTCCTACTTAGCAATGCTGCCCAGCAAGCCCTTTTTCATTCTCTGATTATCGATTGCCTTTATGCCAGCCACTGTGGTGGGAAGGTGACCTCACTGTACTTATAGTCTAGTAAGAGGAAATCATACTAATAATAATCCAAATGGGATCACTGGTATAGAAATTATAGGATATGAAATGGCAGGGGGAGGGGCAGTGGGTGGGGGGGAGAGTCCAGGAAGTCAGGGAGACCAAACGGGTGAGGCATAGGGAATGCTGGCAGACAGAAAACACGTGAACTCTCTAATGTAAATTTGGGAGGAATTAGCACAGGAAACATATGAGAGCACTCTCTACATTCAAGAACTTTGCTTCTATTACAAATTATAACATTCTATTACAAATTATAGCAAAATAATACCCCAGGAATGGCTCCAAGTTCAATCTGCTTAATTTTCAAAGATGAATGAATTGAATTAAAGACTCTCTGAAGATGTGCCAGATGCCAAGCTTGCTGCTAAGAGGTATAAAGAAGAATCAGATCCTGCTCTCGCTGTAATGAATAATCACAGAGCAAAGATTCTCAGTGGGAGGTAGATCATGCACATGCTTTAATAAAAGCCAAACAAAGACAGTGACAGGTATTAAGGAGGACACTAATGGTTTTCTTTGGAGTGGTAATGAAAAGACACACAGATACCTGGGCCACTTTCCATGATGCAGGTGGGAATTTGCTGAGCCAGTGAGAAGAGCGTTCGGAGGGAAGAGCGAACAGAGGGAACACGTGGCTGATCTGCCTAGGCAAGTCCCAAGGTTTGCTTCTCATATTGAAAGCAATACATAGCATCTCTTTCATTTCAGGTTTCCTAATTTAGATGACAAACTTCTCACCATACTGCAGAGTCCTGTGAGGATAGGTCTTGGCAGGAAGGAGGATAGGAGACATGAATTGTTGGTCAAGCCAAGAGGAAGCAGGGTCAAGTGGAGCTGGCTCAGTGCAGGTGGCTACTTAGGAAGGTGATTGTCAGCTGAGTGTGAGAGTCAGGAGAACATTAGCTCATAGGCCTGAGACCATAGGGAATTATTGAGGAGCTGAACTGCTGAATGGCAATAGGGAAAGACAGGGACAAGCTACTGGATGAGACCCTCAGGCAGAAAGGTAATCATCAATTGCATGAAAATTGTATGAGTGTGAGAAGATTGGCAGGCAGGGGAGAAACGGTGGGTGACCCCCACAACTGAAGTTTGGAGAGTGAGACCTCCATGGGAAGCTACAAACCAAAATTTAGAACTCAAGGAGAAGGGGAACAGCCATAACAGTATGGCTGTGGTGCTTGTACAGCCTGCAGAACTGAGTCTGTCTAAGCTGTTAGACCATAAACTAGTGACTTAGAAACAATATGGACGTGGTCCCCTCCATCCTGGCAGTGCTAGGTCTGATCATAGGGTGCCAGCATGGTGGATTCTGATGAGGATCTCCTCGGGTTACTTAGCACCATGTCCCCACCGCCCACAAGAAAGATGACTCTGTGTCACATTCTGGTCCCCTCCCAAGGGTCCACTTCACAGCACCATCACCTTAAGGTCTACTGAACCCCTGAGATTTACCATGGGAATTTGAAAGGAACAAATACCCTCTGTTCATAGCGACGGTCCAAAGACAGGTATGCAGAAGGTGACTGGAATCAGGGAAGGGAAGGACAGTCCTTCCAGGCTTGGCAGTTGAAAGTAAGATGATAAGAGCAAGAGATCACTGGAGTAATTGGGGGACACAGACAGAGAAGCTAGAAGAGCTAGACCCTGGGGCATTTCATGAATCTGAAGTAAAAAACAACAATAATAATAAAATTAGGCATACCATGAAATAAAGCATGGCTTCCATAAAACCCATCTGGCCATCTCCTCCCCTTCAACCTTTTAAATTAAGCTGCCATCATGAAGCACCTCATCCTAGTTTAAGAACTACTGACCTTCTGCTGAGCTGAAAACCCCAACAGTGAAGGAGTGAGCAGAGGCAGAAGTAAAAGTCTGAGAAGAAACGAGTAAAACCTCGAACCCTCCCGCTGGAGGTCTTGTGTAAGGCCGGGAGCCTTGACTCATGTCGGACCTCCCTGTCTTTCTTTGCTGGACTAAAGGCTGGAGTAAATCACTGGCAATGGCGGGGCTGAAAGGACCCTGCAGGATTTTTAGGTGCTGAATAATCATTGTTGAGCTTACTAAATGGAACAATCGAATGTAAAAATCCTTCCAAACGTCAGGGTAGAGCACATCATTTTAACCACTGGTTTATAGAGCTCCACTCACATTTTACAGCGCCAACTGCAACACCTCAAAAGTCATAGGAACATGTGGGGATTGCTTCATATGTATGACATACGTGCACGCGTGCACACACACACAGACACACACGTACTTTTCTTTTGAAGGCAAAATAAAAGCTAACCTCTAGTGTCAGGAAGAATTAAACTCTAGCACAGCGATGTTTATAGATCTGAGCTGATGTATATATCCTGGGCCAAGCCTTTCCTGGTTAAGTGTTTCCCACCGAAAAGCTTATTTCTCACCAGGAAGCAGAACAAACTCATCTCACGAGCATCTGTCTGCTTCGCAGCTATTATTATCAGCTGAGGAACTTGGCGTTCACTGAGCAGGAACTCCGTGGGAACCCAGTCAATCCAGCGGTTTGACAGCATGTACAGGAGACATCACGTGCAGAACAGGGTCATATACACACCCGGCTTGGTGCCAAGGAACAGGGAGCAAATAACCCAGACTACTCTCTGGGAGATCAATCTCTTTAAAGATAACAAAAAGTCCTTTCCTTGTCATGAAAGCCAGGAGCAAATGACATTCTGCATGAAGAAACAGGAAGGTAGCATCAGCCAACCAAGGTGACAGCTCCAGAAGGTGTCACACGGGTGACACACGGGGCCCAGGGAACTGCCCCATCTTTCAGTTGGAGGGGCTGGGCTGTTGTCATTAAGCTTCCAACAAAGCTACAGGCATGCTTTTAAAATGACAGGGTGCACCTCTCTGCTTGGTAAGCAATGTTTACTCACTGCAGACACCGTAGACACCAAAAGCCCAAAAGGAAAGTTAGTTATTTACCAGGTTCTTTACAAAGACACTCACAGTATGAACCATCTGGGACATAAAAAGAGCAGGAAATCAAAAAAGAGCCAGGCTGGGGTCAGGAGAGACAGGGTGAGCTAGGGAAGATAGAAGGCTAGAAAACCAGCAGCCCCTTTCATCTAGAATTCGTCTGCAGCTTGCATGTGGCAATGGGATGCTCCACAACGGATGCAACTCCATAACAACTATGCAACTACTTAATACCGCCACACAGCACTGCTTCCAAACAGATGTTCTGTCTCTTGTTGCTGCTGGTTTCGTTTTTTTCTTGTGCTCATACTGGGGCTTGAACTCAGGGCCTGGGCAACATTCCTTAGCTTTTATACCCAAGGTTGGTATGCTACCACTTAAACCACTGCTTCCTGTCTGACTTTTTTGGTGGTTAATTGAAGAGTCTCCAGGACTTTCCTGCCTGGGTTGGCTTTGCCTCTGGAGTAGTGAGGATTACAGATGTGAGCCACCAACACCAGCTTATACTGTCTCTTCTTAGCAAGTGGGTTTCTCCACACTAGCAAACTCTCCAGTGGGCTACATGCTTCTTACACAACTTTGAATCGTTTCACCTCACTATTCAAATCTATTTCCAAAACTCATCCAAGTCAGATTGAAACCCAAGACTTTCATTCAAAGCTAAGACACAATTTGGCCTCAAGCAGAGCTCTCTAGAGAGTGCCTGAATAATCTAATGGCTAGCTAAGGAGAGATGCATTTAAATTCTACTTCCTTGGGGGATGCAGAGAGTAGCTGCTGAATTCTACTGGAATGGTTCAAGTACCTCTAACAAGAAGTGGGTGGTAGGTAAGGACAGGCATTGAAGGAAGGGGCTGTGGGTTTCCTTCATGCATATCCAGAAGTTGTGGGAAGAGTAGAAAAAACAGGAAGAGACAAGGCATGAAGGGTGGTCACTACACAACACCGTGTGAAGAGTGGGATGTGGTGCTTGGACCCTGGACATGTGTAGTGAAGAGGGAAAGACATGCTCAAGGCTGTTACTGTGTCGGGACAGATGGAAAGAGAGGTGGTGGGAAGGGAAAAAAGGGATCCGTATTGACTCCAAAGAGCAGGTTAAATGAGCCAGAAAGTGCAGACCCTATGGGCATTAATGAGAAGGCAGGCAGGTTGTTTTGAGGTAATAGAGCTAATGTCCTGACCAACAGAAGAGCCGAATGTGCACAATGTGTGGCAGAACAAGAGAAAAAGAAGTTATTATCTGTGCACCTGGACTGTCTTTACTCACATAATCACATAAGTACATCAACGTAGCAACAATCCAGATGGATCTTGATGAGAAGGTTGTGTACAGGAGGAAAAGGACTCGAAGATGATTTTAAAAGTGGTAAAGTGGCTGGTTGAAAAGTGAGAGAAGTCCTCTGAGACGAGAAGAAAAAAATTGAGGGGTTAAAGAAAAATACAACACATTTTACATTAAGCTAAGGGTGGTGATGCACTCCTAAAATCCCAGCACTGAGGTAGAGAGATCCCAAGTTCAAGGCCAGCAGGGAGTACATAGTTAGATTTTATCTCAAAACAATTTAAGTCAAATTAAGGAAGATTATAGTTCACAAAGATGATGTGTGGAGATTGGCAGTGAAGACAAGAATGGTAGCTTGTCTGTAGACATGGCCATGAGTAATCTTCCCATCCCTACCTCTCCTTAAAGACAGTCTGGTCCAGCTGGGTGCCAACGGCTCACGCCTGTAATCCTAGCTACTCAGGAGGCTGACCATGAGCAAGACAAGAATGGTTTTAAAGTCACTACATGATAGGGTAGTTTATGCTGTAAAATGTGATAGAAGAACAAAATTCTATTGAAAATGACCAAGAAATTAGCGAGGAATAAACTATCAAATTCAGGTAGGAATAGTACCTTGCCACAGCCCCATTTATATCTGGGTGACTTTGAGCAAGTTTTTGACAAACATAAGCTCAAATTATCTCATTAAAGATCAAAATAAGGATACGAACAGTTTAAGATAGCCAAGGGCTGGTGGTTCATGCCTAACTAATCAGGAAGCTGAAAACTGGGGATTACAGTTCAAATCTATGGGCAAAATGACCATGAGAGTGTATCTCCAAGAATCTAAGCCATGAATGAAAAAGCTAGGGGACAGCACGCAGGTCTAGGTTTAAACCCCAGTACTACTGCGCATACACACACACACACACACACACACACACACAGTTTCAGATTTGACAAGGTTAAATAATATATATTGCTTAATTCAGTGACTTGGACATAGTAAAATTTCAATACATACTACTTATACTACTACAAAAAAAAAACCAAGGAAGGTCCATAAGAATACTTTTGACCACAAACTTAATTCAATTTATTACATGCTTATTTGGCACTTTCCTGAAAAAAATTTAATAGGCACAATCTCTTCTGCTGTTTTAAAATATCCGCATTTCTAAGAAATCTTGTGTAATTGGCAACTGTGTTATAAAACTCACTCTCCTAAGGAAAAGGGGCCTAGGATCTATAAAGTTCCAGATTTATAAGAAAAGTTATTTTCTGCAGGAATTTAATAAATATCAATGGCCTTTAGCTATTAAGCTAAACATCCCTGGGCAAATCCAGCATTTAATCATCTCCAGGTTTTACTCAAAAGGCTTTTCGCTTTCTATCTCCAGCAAGACTATCGTTTTGCACTTTGCTCTATATTTCTTCATCTTCATCACCCACAGCTTTTCATAAAGCACAAGAACAGAAACAGAATAGTTAATCAGATCCCTAGCAGTATAAATTGTAGTTTAGATCAGAAGAATGAAATGTTGAGGGAAATAACCAAAGCCAACTGGTCAACTGCCCGAACTAACATCACCAGGGACTTCAGTCGCTAGGAGCCATTCTAGCACTCTGTGATGTAAACTTTGTTGTCAACAGAGATAGCTGCAGTGCAGGTCTTTAATCTCCGCCAGACCCAAGTGGTGGCATGTAAACTGATTCTCCAGGAGAAACTTCCATATCACATTCTAAGTGTGATGCTGCATGATTCTCTAGACTTTGCATGCCTTCTGTCACAGGAACTGGATAGGAACTGATTCGTTGCATTTGATTTATAGATAGGAGAAGACCCACCATCATAACTGAAGCCTTCAGCGACTCCACCTGCCACACACATGCACATATTGAGAACGACCCGGCCATCATGAAGGTTGCAGTGCTTAAGAGTTCATTTGCCTTGAGGTCGCCTCAATTTAAGTGGACAGCTCCTCCAGGAAAAGATTTGTCTACTGAGCTAAGGAGAAGGATTTTTCTTGTCTCTTAATTCCATTCTCGTTAGAATCCCCAGTGACTGTGGACATGTAAGCATTACTGAGTTAAAGGCAAGCCCCCAGAAACTTGCGGGAAGTAAGCAAGAGAATCTTGCACCACAGAGCAAAGAAATTGGCCTAACCAGGGTTAAAAAAACAAGAAAGGAAGAACCGGGCATTCTCAAGATACTGTCTGGTTGGCCAACACTCTTTATCTAGAAGATTATGCAAGCAAAAATATCTACCAGACCCAGAGCTGGATTTGAAGGAGTGAACAAGAAAGCTGAAAGCAAAAGAAGCACCATTTCTGAGATGCTCAAGAGGAGCAAAGAAAGTAGTGCAGTTGTGGAGGGCAGTCGTATCTGATTAGAACAAACAGAGGAAGTTATAAGCAAAAGCCAAGACTCATATCCCCCCTGCCCCTAGCCAGGTAAGATAAATCCTGAAGCAGACAGTAAACAACAGCAGCAGCAATGAACCATCAGCACAGACGCACTGGACAGCACCTTACTGGCCCCTGGTATCAGCCTTCACCAGGTTTCAGTGGCAGTACAGCAGCAGTCTAACCACGAAGGCCATTAACTACATGATTCCTGTGAAATCGGCCATGTCTATTATGTGAATCATCTTCACATCATCTCCTGTGCTTTCTACAATCCTTGGGTTAAGTTTCTCTTCAGTCTTAAAATGAAGAACAAGGATTGTTCTTATGGGAATTATTCTGTTTTTGTTTTGCTACCACATGGACAGGTGTGACTGGTCTTTGCTCACTGGATGGTAGAAAGACCAAAGCCAAAGGGCCTATCCTTAGCCAGCCTAAGTTCACCTTCAGGTGAACATTTTTAGCCTAGTCCTGGCTCTGCTCTTAAGTCTCCTGCCTTATCCCCCCTCTTTTAATTTTTGCCATCCATGATATGTTTTACATATTATGAATTACCTGCCACGTTAGGAATAAATCCAAGTATAAATTTAAATCCACAAATACAACACATCCCTTTTCCCATATCATAACCATATGTTCCCATTTGCTCTTTGACAAGTATGTATTCTATATGAGCAGAAACGGTGCTGAGCACTGAGGATCTAAAAAGCAACCAGACAAACGTGGCTCCTGTCCTGACATCCAGTCAGAAAAGACATGGAATAAGTTATAAATTGTTCTAAGCACGGTATTAAAAGAAGACGAGTACTTAAAAGGGAGGACCGCTGGCAGGGTTAAGGGGAGTGACTCCCGGTAGAGAAGTGGGGATAGCTCATTCGAGGCGAGGTCACTGTGAAAGGCTAGGCATCAACAGAAACCTTTATTCGATGCAGAGAGCAGAACGAGTAACAGCTTGACACAGGCAGAGTGTTTTGTTTAAAGAACCGAGGCTGAGCTCCACTGAAGGAGAGCATGGCACAGGTAGAGAGGCAGCTGACATGAGATCACTCAGGACCCCAAGAGCCAGAACGTGGGGCATGGGGGACAATGAGAAGCCATTGAAGGACCAGAATCCAATACCAAAACAACAAAGATTTCCCCCAGGAAGCCAGTGAAGGAAAATCTAGGACCACGTTTGGGTGAGAGACACCACGTCAGTACGCACCTCAAGGCTCTGTGGGAATTGCTCCATGAAGGCTGAAAGACAAAACACGTAATGAAATTGCACATAGAGAAGAGGCATTAAATGGAGGTGAACAGGGAGAGTTGTTTGTGTTTAGACACACAAAAATAAAAAAAGAACAAAATATGGAAGCTTTTAGGAGAAAGGAAACGCAATCAGAGAATACAGCACGGCTTACAATCAGAAGCATTTCGTGCCAAAAGGTGAAGCCTGACCTATCTGGAAGTGTTACATAATGGTGCTGGAGGGTGCAAGCGTGCATGTATGTGTTGGTAGTTGCCAACAAAAATCATATTCTCTTCTTCCATGTAAGGTCAAACATGATGTTAAAATCTAGCTAACTAGATAGACAGAAGACAGATAGACAGACACACAGACAGACACACAGATAGACAGACAGATGCAATATAAGCCAGTGTCTTAAGGTTCTGGAAGAGAAGAACCCAATAGAATAAGTTCAAAATGGGAAAGCAGTTGTCCTGGGAAAAATAAGAAGGGCCAGAGGGACTGATGAGGCTGATGTTTTACAGCTGTGGAGTTATTTGGCTTGAACCTCTGTAGCTTGGTATTCAGAACTAAAGCTTAAGACATTAACAAAACTGCCACATTGAGTCATTCATTTGACTATGTGAAAGTCTCCACAATGTGTCAGGATATTAAAAACCAAAAGAATTGAGATTAAGGGATCTGCTTCACTGTGGAATATTTTAAGTTGGTTACATTAGAGAAGCTAATTCAGTGAGTGTCAGCGAATTCAATTGTGCTACAGAAATTGGGGAAATGGAGCCTGAAAGGCTCTAAGTAATGAGAAATATAGGAAAATATATAAAAATAAAATGTTAGCTTCCCTGTAGAAGCTGCATTTTCATATGATAAGAGCACATCCTGGGGCTGGAGGCAAGGGCTCACAGGACAAGGCCCAAAATCCAAATAATCCCAGTGTCATCATGAGGGAGACAGAGGCAGAGACATAGACACACATAGACTGTGTGTGTGAGAGAGAGGCGGGGAGAGAGAAAGAGGAAGGGAGAAGGAAAGGAGAGAAAGAGAGAGGTTATCCACATGATGGTTTTGCCCTTGGCATCAAGCATACAAACTGCCTTGAAATGAAGTAATCTTCTACTTAAATTCCCTTTGAACTCAAAGCCAGGAGTATCCTCCCACTATTACTCCACACAGGTCAGCTTGCTCTACTACAAACAGTGCTACAGTGTGGCATTCTACACTACCTCAGGTTGAGAGACTTGCTCAGAATTAAGCATACTTGTTGAAATGCAGAAAGTACCATCCCATCCCTTCATAACTTAAGAATTCCCTGAATGAAATAAACCTTTATACCTAGGGGAAATATTCATAGATCACATTGACACTCGGGTTTTTTTTTAATATGAATATGATGTCTGAAAAGTTTATTTGCTTCAAGATGCACACCAAAATATGCAGTGGAGAGATGACATTTTTATGATTTGCTTTAGACTATGTTAGAAAAAAACTATAAAAGGAACAGGTAAGCCAGACAGTGGTGGCTCATGACTATGATCAACTACTCAGGAGGCTGAGATCTGAAGATCTTGGCTTGTAGCCAGCACAAGCCAGACAAATCTGAAAGACTCATCGCCAATTAAACAGCAAAAAGCCAAAATGGAGATATGGATCTAGTGGTAGAGTACCAATCTTGAGGGGAAAAAGCCAAGTGAAAGCACAAGGCCCTGAACTCAAGCTCCAGTACACACACACACACACACACACACACACACACACACACACACACACACACACACACACACACACACACACACACACACAGATAATGTAAATATAGCAAAAGGCTTCATAATTATTGAACCTTGGCACTGAACATAGAAAACTCATGTTTGAATCCCATCATTAACAGTTACATTGTGAGAAAAAATATAGTCAACTTTTCTATTTAAAGGGGGAAAAATGTAATTTTCTCATTAGGAAACACCTAAAGATAATTGGAGACTCAAAAGCTGCCATGAAGATTCACTTCTATTCAACCAAACATAGCCTGACACAGTAAAAATGCTTCAACAAGGAGCAGTGGGGACTTTAATGTGAAACTCAAGCTGGATATCTTTTTGTTGAGATAAGGCTGACTACACATAGAAAAGAATGTTCAAAGAAAAACTTGATAGTGGTCTGTGAGTCACTCAAGAGAAGTCTCACTCAGTGCAGGTAATTCAGCTTAGAAAAATAAAAGGCCTTTCTGTATTTAAAAAGCACATACAGTTAAATCACCTGCTATCACCACTTCCACTGATAGATCGAAACCAAGCCAAACATAGAATCCAAAGCCAGGCAGAAAACAATGGCAGTGTCTGCAGCTGGCAGGTATGGACAGCACATCTCTGTAAGACCCATAGAAGCCTGCAGACTCTTTGGGCCATAAGATAAATCAACTGTAAAAGATTTACTACACATGCTGAAATCTAAGTCTGTAATAAAATTTTTTTTTAATAAATACAAGACAGAAATAGTAAGGGCAGTGTGTGAGGATAAAAGATGTGAATGGAAGTTGATGAGAAGGCTCAGGCAATATCACTTTCATGACCAGGAGCCTCTCCCATGAAACTGATTTTGTCCTTGTTAGAAAAGGAGATGGTATGGGGGAGATATCAGCCTACCTCTGAACACCCCACCAAATGGAACAGCTTGAAATAGAAAGGTAGACAGGAGGGGGACAGGTTCCTCAATATTCTGACAGTGAAGTTCCTTGGGTTCTCTGCTCCAGGGCACCAGCTTGGAGTAAAGGGGAGAAACCTGCTCTGAAAGGCATTTACCGAGAGAATTAAAAGTCCCCTTCCCCCCCCCCCCCCCCCCCCCGCACCTTCACTCTCTAAGTAAATAATTGGGGTAAGAAACCATCTCAGATTCCACTGACAGCTCCCAGATGGTAGCCTGCGTAGGAGCGGATTAGGGATAAACCCACCAAGAGTCTCCCACAATGTCTTCATGGCCAAGATACTCACCCTGATGTCCAGCAAATCCCCAGGGCTGTAAACTAAGCCTGCTTCCGTTTGCCTGGCTGTCTGGGAAGCAGCGAGCCATCCCGCAGACTGTGAGACCTAGAAGGAACTTCAGAAACCTCAACCAGGTGGGGAGAGAGTCTGAACAAAAGAGCAGAAAGTAGGGACCGTGTCCTTCCAGTGTCAGACTAAGATACTATCTGGTTACAACAAATCACCATTTTATGATTCATTGTGGTAAGACTTGGGGTGCAGTCATCCTTCAGTAGCCTTGAGTGCCTTGTTCCAGAACATTCTCCTTCTGTCTATAGGGTATCAATCGATGCCCAGTACCCATTCTTTATATATTTTGAATCTTCTCTAGATGACTAATGTACAATGCAGTGTAAATGCTATATATTCATTTCTTGAATGCTGTCTTGTTCAAGAATTAAGAGAAGTCTGTACATTTCCAACATAGGCACCATTTTTGTGACTGTTTTTGATCCATGGTAATGTTGCACACGCAGATGTAGAAGGCCCACTGTATGTCAAATTAGCACCATAAATGCACAACCTGAACATCAAAATGTCAAGGAGAGTTTCCTTCATAGTAGACTGATTCCCTCATAAAGATCTCACCAACGAGTAGGTGAATTGCTATGCATCCTTTCATCTGTGAAAGGAATATCGTGCTGCAAAATGTGTTCATACCACATGAAGTAAGTAAGCAATCTTTATTGTTAAGTGAAAAAAAAAGCCAACTGCAGAGTGCACCCATTTCTGGAAGTGATAGCTAAGAATATCTGTCCATATTTGCACAGAAAATATCAAAGAAAATGCACTGGACCCCTTGTACCCTCCTGTGATGCTAAGCATGCAAGGAGCAAAGATGGCCATCATCATTATTAAGAGTAAAGTCTCAAGAACGTTTCTGACAGAGTTCCCTCTAGGCCTGTGTTCTCTTTATGAACTAAAATAGCAGACCTGAGTCTTGTCTTTCTGTTTTTTATTTTTTTTTGTTTTTTAATCATTAAATAATCCACTGGTCATCTTTTACCTAAAGTTAAGAATCTCCATTCTCTTGAGATTTCATCTTGAATAGTGAGAAAAAGTAGAGATTACTCCTTTTATAGTCTCTCCTTTAAAAAAGTACTTTCTGCTATTGCAAAGGCAATTCCCTTAGTATCTAAGCCCTTCCACCATAGGGTTGTAAGAGGTGAGAATAAAGCCCCAGGCACCCAAGAAACAGGGTAGGAAGATCCCAGGGCAAAAGATTAAACTGCTTCTTTAATTAAAAAAATAGTAATAGTAAAGAAATCAGAAATATATATGTATATGTATACATAAACCTATACACATACACACACACACACACTTACTCATCCATTAGAAAGAATATTGTACCATTCACAAAGAAATGGAAATACTTGGGGAAAAAATGATGTTAAGTGAAGTAAATTAGGCCCAAGATACAATGGAACCCATCTTTGCCCTTATGTATGGAAGCTAAGAACTACTCATAAATAAATACGTTGGATGATATGCAAGTGTATATAAATGTATGAGGTGAAATATGGCAGAATCAAGGGAGAGCTCAAATAGTGTATATCTTCAGAAAGGCAAAACAAAGTTCAGCAAAATAAAACACTAGGAAGTGCGTACTAGGAAGGGGTGGGGTGGGTCAAGGGGAAAGAGGTAGATGAATAAAGAGAAGAGGGAGAAAAGGCAGTCAAGACTTGAATGTATAAGAAGAGTGAGGGAAGGGTAGGTAAGGGAGGGATGGGTGAGAATGTTGAAAGGGAAGACACTGACCAAGATTGTATAATATTCATAAACTGCTTCGTTAAATGGCAACTCCTTTGTACAACTATACTAATGGTGGTAAAAAAAAAAATTAAAAGATAATTGTATTAGTTTTCTTTGCCATAATGAATCTCTATTGATAGTTTGGTGAGTTAAAAGCATACACATACAGATTTGTAAGTTCTTAAAGTAAAAAAGAAAAGAATCAAGCATCATGGCATACTCCTGTAGTCCCAGCAATTCAGGAGGCTGAGGTGGAAGTATTGCTCGAGCTCAGGAGTTCAAGACCAGCCTGGGCAATGCAGTGAGACCTCCTCATCTTGGGAGAGCATAAGGAGGAATTGGCTGAAGAGGAATGAAGCAGGGTTAGAGATGCAGCTTGAAGAACCGAGTATCTGCATGGCCAAGTGTTACACAGTGGGAGTCTCCACACTGGAGTCCAGCAATCAGTGAGGACAAATCCCTGCCTCAGCCCCACTCCACCCCCACATTCAGCAGTGACTACAGAGAAATAGCCGGAGGTGGACCAAGGCCTCAGCCTGTTTCTTCATCCAGGACCTCAGGGCGGCAGCTGGACCACCAGAGCCCCCAGCCGAGCACCTTTATTTTTTACTGGTCTCAATGCAGCCTCCACCTATTATATATTTGTGTTCTAAGACCTCAGGGTTGGCAAAGGCTGCGAGTACATTGTTAATGATCCATTTGTTTCCCTTTGGATCCCTCCGGGTCCATTTGGATCTATTTTGGATATCTTTGTTTTAAGCATCCATTCCAGTGACATTCTGTCATACCGCGTAGACTGCCAAACTCCGAAACTGCATTAACAATTCAGAGGTCACTTACAAACCAGCTCATCCTTCGTCAGCCTCAAATTCAAAGAAATATTTGATGAAGGATTTCAGCATCCCACCATATCCAAGATGGCTTTATTTCTTGATTCATAATCATTTTCATTTTTGTGATTTACTAAGCAAAATCAGTTACAACACTCAAAAAAGATGTGGTTATGCACATGTAACTATACACCACATATACACATACATGAGCCGACACCATGTGGTATGTACCGGGCTTGCATGAGGACTGTCCAGTCACACAACAGAAACCATTGCTGCATATTGCATGCAGTTAACCCAGGCTCAGAGGAGCAGTGTTCTTGCTGAGCAGGGTGGAGGGCACTTTCTGTTACCAGAAGAGGGGATTGCAGAGCTGGATGGGTGGGGGAAGAATCTAGGCTAGCACACAGATGACTCTATGTGGAAAAATCAGTGCTTTGTGTTTGGTGCTTACAAGGAAAGAAAAACAGGGCTTGACACTGAAGAGCTTCCATTTATAATATGCTGAGCCATGTTTATAGCTTAAGAAGGTTCACACAGAGCAGCAACAAAGCAAAAATTTTTTTAATGTACCAAAGATTGCTAAGTAGCTCCAGACACCAAATTGAGCCTGCGATATGAAAAGTGGTAGAATCTATAACAGGAGATTTGGAGAATTGAAGCTGCTGCGCGTGGAGATTGTTCTATTCTTCCTGGCCTACCTTCTTCACCCACTGTGCCAGCACCTGACTCCCCCCAAAAGCTCCCTCATGGAGCAGAATAGAGATGCCAGGAGAATCAGAGTCTGATCCAACAGTGAGCAAGATATACTAACCTGTCAATGGCTCATCAGCCCAAGACTGCCATTAAGGGCCTTGAACCATCGCCAATGCTAAGGACATGAAATCTACCAGACCCAGCAGTAGCTGCAAACATAAACAGACCACTCAGCCAGCTTCGGGCACCCAGCAGTAGCTGCAAACATAAACAGACCACTCAGCCAGCTTCGGGCAAGGCAGGCTGCTTGCCCCACTAGGTTTTTCTTGGGGCGGAAGTGGTGGTGACAATAGTTGCTACACATTAGAAGTGTTCAAAGAGCTTTAAAACTTCCCAGGACCAGTACCCACCTCCGGAGTTTCTGCCTTGGTGGCTCCAGGTGCTGTCTGAAAGCGAGGAGCTTGTTTTCAGGGCTCCTTAGATACAGTCAGGCTGCAACTCACTGCTGTTGGCTTGCAAGTAGGGAGTGAAACAGCCAAGCGAGAGGCAGAGTACTAGAATGATACAACTTAGGGTTTTATACCTGCGCAAATGCGAATTCTAACTCAGTGACTTGGGGCAGGGTGGTGGCGCTCTGCATCCAGCAGGGCTGACTCTACATCAGTGGTGAAAATATACCTTCCAACGTCTGCTACCATTCTGGAAAGAAGTTCTGGAGAGCTACTCGTGATTCATGCCATTTTAGGTAACAATTCACACCTCTTTCTTCTCAGTGCTATGGTAAATTAATCTCACAGATAATACAGGATCACTGGGCTGGACAGTTTTACTTGAGACTAAAGACTGCATGGTGACATGCCACCTTTATTAAATGGCACCAGGGTGTGACAAGGTTGGGGTGAGACAGCTCTTGAGTGTACTTTGGTAACTTCTCCAGCTTTATTTCCTGCCAATAGGACTGACACCCCTGTTTCCAGAAGTCACCAGCAAGACAGTAAAGTCTCCACAATGTTCAACTTTTAAAAAATGGCCAGAGCTGCCAGTAATCTCTTTACTCCAGAGACTGAAGCAAGAGGATCCCAAATTTGAGGCCAGCTTGGATACAAAGTGGAATCCAAGAGACAGAGGTCAAGAGAGGGAAGAGAAGGGAAGGGACAGGGAAGGCAGAGGGGAGAAGACAGAGGGAAAAGGGGAGGACAGGAGAAGAATGGGGAGGGGAAAGGAGAAGAGAAGAGGAAGAGAGAAGGAGAAAGAGGAGGAGAGGAAAGAGAGGGGAGGAGAGAAGAGAAGAAAGAGAAAGGAGAAAGAAGGAGGAGAAGGAGGAGGAGGAAGAGGAGGAGGAGGAGAAAGAGAAGAAGAAGAAGAGAGGAGAGGAGAGGAGAGGAGGAGGAGGAAGAAAAACAGGAAAAGAGGAGAGGAGGAAGAGGAGAGAGGAAAGGAAAGGAAAATGAAGAGGAGAATAAAAAGGAGAGGAGAGAAGAGGGGAAGGGAGGGGAAGATTAGAAGGGGAGGGTAGAGACCAGCAGTTAAAAGAACACAGACTCCCAAGAGAGACCAAGGTAACTTGTCCAAAAAGAAATGTACTTTACCTGACCTTTGTGACTGTAATCCCTTTGTATATCACCTTTATAACAAAAAATTTTTAAGACCCCCTTGCCACTCACTATGCAGGTGACCTTGTCCCTGGCCACTCTAAGTGAGCACTTGTATAAACGAATGCACGGTACATTCTGACACATGAGCCCTCACGCACGGGACAATCGGCAGACTCACTCAAGAATAGAAGACACTTGATGCTGTTCAAAGAAAGCTTCAGTTTTCCTTGAGATCTGTTTTGGTATCCAAAACCCCTCTGTCCCACCCTCCTCCAGCTGTCTTCCCAGTAGAGACCAGTAAAGTGACCTCACAGAAGCACCACTTTACTCCACAGGATTTCTCTATGACCCATTGATAGGAGGCCGAAGTGAGCAGCTGCGACCTCCAGAAAGCTGACAAGTAATCAATCTCACAGCATTCTTAAGGTCCTCCAATCAAACTTCCTCACAGAGAAGAGACCATTCATTCTTCACTGTACATTCATCTAGTCTTCTAGAATCTTCCAGAATTAAATTCCAAGGCCAGGGTCTCAATCATGGTGGGCCCACACTGTACCCCCAAGCCACACCCACAGCCTGAAGTTAAATTTTTGCTTAGGATACCTGAGTCTCTGAAGGGACTTGAATCTAAAGCAGCTGCCCAAACCCCCTTTGTGATTGTCATGGATTCTTCTCTTCCCAGACAAATGTTCAACATGAAGTTTGTGAACCACTGTTCTGTAAGAAAATCCAGCATGAAGTCTGGTCATGTTAGCAAGCATTATCTCAAATGAAATGAAGTAGAGAGAGGTAAGGGTTGTTGAGGAAGCCACAGTGTGATCTCTGTGCTGGCTCTTCAATCTCTTGTGGGATTGAGTTCTGGACACCTGTAAGGGATTACAAAACTTACCTTTGTAAATCCATACACCTTTACAAATTTAGTCTGCCTTTATCTTAACCTCCGTTAGGGTTGAAGATATTAACATGGGCCCCCTACCAAGGCCAGATGCTTCTGTGTGGGTCAGACAGAAACATCTTCCTTACAACATCCTCACTACAGAATATATGCTCTTCCCCCACCAAGTTTTTGTGCCAGTGTTTTTCTTCTTTGTTCTACTCCACAGCATCCTTATACTTTCCTAATACATCACATCATCAATTCCTTCTTCCTTTTCCGTCTTTGCTAAAATATCAATGTCTGACTTTGCTTTCTTTCTGTCTCTCACTAGAATATCCTCCCCTTTCTCTCCCCTCTTTAAATATCTCTTTTAAACAATTCTCTTGTGCCAGGAGTTAATGGCTCACATCTGTAACCCTAGCAACTCAGGAGGCTGAGATCTGAGGACCTTGGTTTGAAGCCGACCAGGGCAGACATATCCAAGAGACTCAAATCTCTAGTTAACCAGTAAAAATAAAAAAAAGAAAGAAAAGAAACCAGAAGTGTGGGTGTGGCTCGTGTGATAGCACACTAGCCTTCATTGAAAAAGCTATGGGAAAACATGAGGCCCTGAGTTCAGTATCAGCACTAAATAAATAAGTGAACATCATAACTATGACCTGAAGTGCCATTCACTGAAAATGGATGTTTTTCTACATGTATTTCTTAAAAGACATGTTTTTCTAGACCGGTTTGTCTAGAGGCATGTTTCTAGCATTTGATTTTGAATGCGTAAAGGTTTCTGCTATACAAATTCAAATCTCACACGTTTAGGCATATGGAGAGGAAGCCTTCAGCCAAGGCATGTGATTACCAATATGCAACACAGCAGTGAATGGGGACAGGCCGGCAGCAGGGTGGCTCACAGGCTGTGCACTGGCACAGGAGGCAGGTGTAGGAAACATGTAGAAAGGCAGCAGGCGGGAAGCTAGTGCTCACCTACTAGCATTAAAATCAGCTCCGTAAACTCAGACCAGCCATGCTCAGTCATAGCATCATTTGGGGATGATAACCTGAATCATGTGCCAGCTCAGCAAAGGTATGATTATTCCTAGAGATCAGAAGCTGAGTCACAGAGACAGATGCATAGCAGGAGGCAGATACGAGAAAGCAGGGTTTCAGAGTAAAAAGAGAAATTACTCCCAAAGCCCGGGTGTATGTACAGTAAGAAGTCTGTAACTCCTAGTTCGGGGAACTGGAGGTGATGGAGCTGCTCCTAGCTGCTGTGGGATACGGGAGACTGGCCTCCACACCAGGAGCTGAGCTGAGGCTACCAGTCCCTACCTACAGGAACAATTCTGATCTCCCATCACAAGGCAGGAAATGGACCTTTGCTGAGTCGCATTCACATCCCAAAAATTCTTAGAAGCAGGAAACGTGTGGTCCATGCCAAGTTCTTACTAGTGACTGCAGAAAAGGAAAGAAAAACTTCAGCTTCCATCATCCCTGGGTTTTTTTTCTGACAAGATCTATAGAGTTCATTTCTCCAAAAAGATACAGGTGAGCTCCAATTAACCAACAAAAAGCCAGAAGTAGTACCACCTGTGGCTCAGGTGGTAAAGCACCAGCTTTGAGCAAAAAAGCAAACACTGAGCCGGGTGCTGGTGGCTCACGCCTGTAATCCTAGCAACTCAGGAGGCTGAGATCTGAGGATCGCAGTTCAAAGCCAGCCCGGGCAGGAGAGACCGTGAGACTCCTATCTCCAATAAACCACCAGAAAACCGGAAGTGGCGCTGTGGCTCAAGTGGTAGAGTGCTAGTCTTGAGCTGAAGAGCTGAGGGACAGCGCCCAGGCCCAGAGTTCAAGCCCCACGACCGACAAAAAAAAAAAGCAAACACTGAGAGACAGACAGAGAAAAAGAGAATGGGCCCTCCCCCATGGTATAACACCTGTGTTCACTGTATTTGATGTTGGTATAATTTGGGGAGGGGAAGGGAAAAAAACAAAATGTTTAAATAGGGATACAGGTGGACCCATTGCAACAATGAGATGTACAAAACACTATGTTGATAAACAAACTTTACAATTTAGGTGAGGGGAGAGGGGGTGGGGAGAGGGGAGGAGTGTAGTTGTAGAGGTGGGAGGGAAGGGATGGTAGGGGGAAAACAAAGGAGGAGGCAACAATGCTTGGTAAGAAATGTACTCATTACCTTGCTCATGTAACTGTAACCCCTCTGTACAGTATTTTCACAATAAAAAAAACTTTAAAAAAAGAGAATGGGGGAGGGGGACAGGAGAGAGACCCAATACTGGCGTGCACATGCACACACACAAATAAAAAGTCCTTTTGTAAAAGAGAAATTTAGCTGCAATGCATAAGTATCCTGAGAGTGGATCGTGTTGTTTACCTGCTTCATTCCTACACACTTACCTGTTCAGAACCACATGTGGTACATTGGAAGCACTCCCTATTTGCTGACTCAAGGAAAATGGGAAAGACTTTCAAATTGGTAAATAGCTTCGTGGAAAAAAGGACCTGGCTTGGCAGAAAGAGGAGCTGCAGATGTTACACTTGTTTACATTTTCATCCCCCAAATAAAAACAACAAACTAGCACAGAATGAGATCTTTGTTCTCCAGATAGGCCTGCAGCCCCTCCAACTCACACAGCAGCCTGGGTCGTGCTGAGCTTGGAGAAGCAGAATGGGGCAGGACTGACCTGGAAACAGATTGAAATGCAAGGCTGAGAACACAGGGCACGGAGAATAAAGAAAAGCCCTTGATTTTCTTCCTGGAGTGCTCACCGCCCCCCCCCCCCCCAGCTTCATTAAGATGAAGAGAAGTTGACCACAGGAAGTCAGACAGCAACAATTTCAATCGTAAGAGTAGACCTGGATCCAAATCTCTAAGCACACACCAGAAGGACGGCCTTTTGTGGCTGGGAAGTACCACTGCGAGCTGTCTCCCATTATTCTGTGGTTTCTTTGAAGTGAGAGAGAGTGAAAAGTGATATAGAACCTCACCTCTCCTCTCCCCGCTCCTCTACCTCCTGTTTTTGAGTGGGAGGGGAGAGGGGACCCTATCAACACTGCCTTCCTCCTCTTCGAAGCCAGTGTCTGCTGTACACCCTGGGCAGGAATGGACACATCCTTCTCAGGTGTTTCTTGAATTTGCAGATTTAGGGAGTTTTATTATAGCTGCTGGAATCTAGCCCCAGTAATACTTGGCATGTGCAGTTAAGGAGGTCTAGCTGGAGACCAATGAAAACAATGACATCTTGTCAGATAGACAGTGCATGTCTGGTTCTACAAGGGTCTCCTATCTAGTATGATGGTGCCTGCCTGTAATCTCAGCCAACAAGAGGCTGAGGTAGGAAGATCACACATTTAAGGCCAGCCTGAACTATATAGTAAGACCTTGTCTAAACACACACACACACACACACACACACACACACACACACACCTTCCCATGTCTCAAGCTTTTAAGGGCTGCATACTTGGGTGGCCACAAGAGTCCCAGGATTTAAGTCAATTTCAGTATTGTTTTGCCTTAACATGAACAAATCGGTTCACTCAGTCATTCAACAAGTATATGTGAAATAACCTCTCCATCCGGGCATGGAGTTGGCTTCTAAGGACATGTCTGTGGCAGACAGGACAGACATCTGTGTCTCAGAGAACATCACTGGCCTGTCCTGAGGAGCTATTCCCACAGCCACTCTCCAAGCCCATCCTCAACGGCGAGGCAGAGGGGCAAAAATAAAGACTAGGGGTCTGATTTCTTGTTTCTGCCCAAGACCTTCCTTCATGGCCCTGAGTAAGGATGAACCTCTGGTGTAAAACCAGGTAGGTTCAAGTTCGAACAGGCTCTACAGTCCCTTAGTGGGTCACGGAGAGGACAGGAAGCAGAGATCGTCTTTGCCATTTTCCCACAGTGCTGAATTTCCTGCCTCTCTTATACCTGAGAAAAACATCTAGAAATAAGTGATGCTGAGCAGTAGAGAAACATCCTTGGTATTTCTGGCTGTGGTCTAGATTTGTTCTTCCAAAATATCTGTTATAGGGGCTGGGAAGGTGGCTCAGTGGTAGAGCAATTGCCTTGCATGCTCGAGGCCCTGGGTTCGATTCCTCAGCGCCACATAAGCAAAAAGAAAAAAGCCGGAAGTGGCGCTGTGGCTCAAGTAGTAGAGCGCTAGCCTTGAGCTGAAGAGCTGAGGGACAACACCCAGGCCCAGAGTTCAGGCCCCACGACCGGACCCCCCCAAAAAATATATCTATTATAAGAGCCCTATAATCCCAGCTACTTCAGAGATAAGAGATTGGGAAGATCCTGGTTCAAGAACAGCCATAAGGGAAAAGTTAGTGAGACCCTCCTCTCAACAAATAAACTGGGTGTGGTGGTTCATATCTATGATCTCAGCTATGTGGGGAACACAAATACGTGAAATGTGGTCCAAGGCTAGCCCCATGCCAAAACACAAGGCCTTACCTAAAAAACAAACAACGAAAACAACAGCTGAAATGGGGCACTGGTGGCTCATGCCTGTAATCCTAGTTACCCAGGAGGCTGATGTCTGAGGATCAATATTCAAAGCTAGTCCAGGCAGGAAAATCCATGTGACTCTTTTCTCCAATTCATCACCAGAAAACTGAAAGTGGTAGAATACTAGCTTTGAGCAAAAAAAGCTGAGAGACAGTGCCCAGGCCCCTGAGTTCAAGCCCCATGACCAAAAAAAAGGGCTAGAGTGTGGCTCAAATGATGAGTACTTACCTAGCAAGTGCATAGCCCTGAGTTCAAACCCCACAATGTTCACACACTCACACACACACACACACACACACACACACACACACACACACACACACACACACACTTTGTTATAAAACTCTTATAACTCACAAAAGTCAACAAGTGTCCACTGAGCCTCTACTCCGCACTCTCGCACACCGCCCCTAACACGATCCAGTTTTGATGGGAGTACTATTCATCCAGCACTCCCCCTGAATCACAAACTTCATGAATAACCTTTGCCGGCAACCCTATAGCTTCCGAATTCGTATGGTCCTTAGTTTACCAAGGAGAAAGTGAAAGCTAGAGATTCAGAAGCTGTTCAAGATCACACATCTAAGTAACTGAGCTGGGATTCAAAGCGGATCAGAATGTTTGGACAGTGTCAAAGACCTCAGTAGGAACTTGCCCACCTGCAGGAACAGTTTTCCACAGCTCTACCTTTTCATGGAACCTTAGCGCTAACAGGTGCAATCAACCTAGTGGTGCTTCCCTAATTGAGCAAGCATCTTGCCGTACCAATTCTAGGTAAACACATCTGCAGAAACACCACATTCACATCCACGTGGTTGCGGGGTTTGGCAATGCACTGGCTGGCTCTCTCGGAAGCAGAGTGGGAGTTTCTGCAGCCCCATGCTACTTTTCCCATGGGAACCAGAGCCAGCCTCAGCATGAAGACTTCCTAGTCAGACACCACACAGGACACACGCTTGACTGAGAGGGGCGGGCAGTGGGGGGGGGGGGGCATGACCCTTGACCTGCACTTGGAGGTCGATGAATCAAAGGCAAACTCTCATAGGTGTTCTCTAAACTGAGATGTGATGGAAAACAAAGTCACCATTTGTCTATTGCTAGAGAGGCCCAAAACGCCATTCCCCGTTGTTTATCTCTTCCCCGTCAGTAACATAAGGTGAATGACAGGACTTCCAATGCTCACTGTGAGCCTGTGTATTCCAAACCAAGCCCAAAGATGAAGTCTACTGTGAGTCTATGGATATCGTATTATTTTATATTCGAACGTCTTCTAGATGTATTTTAAGTTCTTAGTTGATATTCAGATCCTTTATGAGGGAATAAAAAAAAAGTTAGGGTGTTTATTAGATACTGCCTTGCTCAAAAACTAGATTTTATTGTTTTTTTTATACCCAATCATAGTCTTTGTTGGTTATTTTTTGCTTTGATTTTTGTTTTTGCCAGTACTGGGGCTTGAAACTCAGGACCTGGGCACTGTCCCTGAGGTTCTTTTGCTCAAGGTTAGCACTCTACCTCTTGAACACAGCACCACTTCCAGCTTTTTCTGTTTATGTGGTATTGGGGAATTGAACACAGGGCTTCATACATGCTCAGCAAGCACTTTACCACTAAGCCATGTTTCCAGCCCTATTCTTTGTTTTTTTGAGAAAGCTTTTAACATATCTTTTTACTTATATAAAACCCAGTAAAAGGTAAACACACACCTTTGGTTCAAACCACATAGCTTTCTGAAATTAGGAAAATCAACTTGTGGGAAAGTCTCATAGTCACAGACGAGTAACACAATTACAGCTTTATAATGTTTGTTTTATATGTTTGCTTGGGCTGTAATGAATTCATATTAAGATATCAGGGCTAGGTGTGATTTATCTGAAATACTGGTAAGAGTACATCCTATTTAGCAGTATGATGCTAAACAGATGTTAGCTTTAATTCATGAAGCTGTCAATAGCATTCATGCAAAAAAAAAACATTTATTAAATTTGGGCACTTGGCATGATTCATATTGGAAGAAGAATGTCTAAAGAGACATGAAACCTGTAACTGAGAAAAAAATCCTACAAGAAAGGAAAAGTATTGGAGCTATGAGCCACTTTTATATGCAATAGGATAATGTAAGGTTGATTGTCCAAGTGAGACCCGAAGGGTAATAGAACCTCTGCGCATGTGCTACATGTTAGTGTTGGTTATGAAACTAACTTTGAAATTTCTAAGTAGGTAGATAATGGCCCAAGGCTGGCCCAGAGCAAAAGCACAAGATTCAATCTGGAAAAAAAAAAAACTAAAACTAAAAAGCATTTCAAGGCATTACTATTCACAGGGACCATTACCATTTTTGTTGTGGTTGCTCTGGTACAGGGCTTGAACTTAGGGCCTTGTGCTCTTACTTAACTTTTTCACTTAAGAATAGTGCTCTAGGGGCTGGGGAGGTGGCTCAGTGGTAGAGCGCTTGCCTTGCATGCCTGAGGCCCTGGGTTCGATTCCCCAGCACCACATAAGCGAAAAAGAAAAAAGCCGGAAGTGGCGCTGTGGCTCAAGTGGTAGAGCGCTAGCCTTGAGCTAAAAGAGCTGAGGGACAGCGCCCAGGCCCAGAGTTCAGGCCCCACGACCCGACCAAAAAAAAAAAAAAAGAATAGTGCTCTACCATGTGAGCCACTCCTCCAACTTCTGATTTTGTTTTTGTTGGTTAACTGAAAATAAGCTTCTCACAGATCTGTCTTCCTGGGCTGGCTTCAAATAGAGACCCGTAGATCTCAGCCTCCCAAGTAGCTAGGATTATAAGTATAAGCCATCGACACCCATTTCCCCAAACTGAAAACACTCTCTGGCATTCCATAAACCCAAGTTCTTGACTATTTTCCTTGACATACGATATCTTTGGGTGGCTGGTTAGTGAAGACACATGCCAAGACGCTGCTAATGTCACTGGTTAGGACCAGGTAGGAGAAATCCCACAGTGCTTTCTGCAATCTGGAAAAGTTGGCAGGAGCAGCGTAACAAATAGACTCCTCAAGCACCACTGGTTTCTGAAAGCCTAACATTCGTTCTGTAACTGTGGCAGATTTATGGGAAGTCTGACCTTTAGGGACTAGATAAATGAACAAACCAACTCAGGGACATCTTCCACGTTAAAGGCTTCACCACCGTGCTAGGAAAACAACGTGGTCCTAAGAAATAATGTGGGCATGTAGATGAAAGCTGGTGCTGAAAGCAGGCAAGCTATCCCGCTAACCAGGCTAGACACAGCAAATGCTCAGTCAGTTACTCCTAACAGTCCTTACACATTCCTTCATCCTCTGCCAACACACGTCGGGCTTGCCACGAGGCCACCATGTGCCTGGAGAAGGCAGTCCTTTGTGTCTCAGAAGTGACTAAGGCACCAAGTAGACGGATTTCAATGCATGGGAAGATGCAGCCGCACCTGATGATACTGATGAAGCTTTTAGCCCACCAGCCCTACAAGTTACACCTGACCCTTTGAGGATGCGGAGGAAAGATTCAACCGCGAGCATCCATTGGCTACCGCGTCATGAATATTCAAATTGTCCCTTCAAACCATTTCTAGAGAGCAGTGTCACCTAGGTCCTACCCAGTAAGTCACATCCTGGTAGTGTGAAACCTTGATTCTCCAGACACAACCAGACAACCGAGTGCAGCCGTGGTGCTATTTGCTTGCAGGAGCCCTTGAAAACTCTGACAACCAATCAACGTTTGGGGGTGAGAGGAGCGTGCCCCGTCCACCCGGAGACTGGCACTGAAACAAGCCGAGAATCTGGACGGATAGCAACCGCCCTAGGAGCGTTTGAACAATGGGTCTCCTGACCCTGTACCTCGCTTAGTTACAATAAGCACCCCGATGACCGAGTTTACAGCACCTAGATACACGCGTGATCTGTATTTTTTTTTCCAGGAAGATCATGCTTCTTCTGGAATGTCCACAAATCTCTAGGGTCGTTTTTATTCAACCCAACCACATCATCCGGCCACAAGCCTCCCCCAAGCCTTGATACATTCTGTCCTAACCCAAGGTCGAAAGACAAACAAGTGCCAAGTATTTCCTTGTTGACATTGTCCAACACAAAACTCAAGTGCAAAGGCAAGCATCCATCTTCTCCGGGGACGCGCTGTTTACAACGACCGTCCAACCCCCGCTGCCCTCCCGCCTCCCCACTCCCCACGCAGGCGCGACCGGGAGCGGGGCACGGCCGCCGCCCGTGTGGGCTCGGCAATCGCGGGTGCTCGGCGTGGCTCGGGGTCCACAGACACACGGGGGTGGACCCCGGCCTTTCCCGGGATCACTTGCGGGGTCCCCAAGCGCGTGCGCCCCTCCGATCCTTTCCTGCGCGTCCTCTCCACCTACCCGGGTGCGCCGGGTCCCACCCCGCCGGGTCCGACCCTGCAGTCCCCCCCCTACCCCACCCCAAGCCGCGGGCTCACCTGAAGCACGTGGTCAGCTCCCCCGAAGACTTCAGACACGGGTACTTGGTGGTGGCGATCTTGTTTTCGGAGCAGATTTCCCTAGGAGGAAAAAGTCGCAGCGGGACGCGGTGGGCGGGAGGTGTGAGCGCCGGGATCTCCGCACGGATCCCGGACACTTCCGAGCCTCGGGTTCGGAGGCTCAAAGCCAGAACGATCCAGAGGGGGGGAAAGGCTGAGGAAGCCGGGCGCAGGGGCGCGACTGCACCAGAGCACCGAGGGCAGCACCGCCCCATACCCACCGGGACGACCCGGTCAGTGGCTGGGGGACCCGGGCGGGGGGGGGGGGGGGGAGGTGGCGCGCAGATCGCGGCGGGGCGCAGATCGCGGCGGGGCGCAGATCGCGGCGGGGCGCAGATCGCGGCGGAAGACCTCCACCCCCCGCCCCCCGCGCCCCCCGCGCGCCCCGATCCGCGGCCGCTAAGCCCTTACCTGTCGCCGTCCTCTGGCTCCTCTCGGTAGGTCCACGTGTGTCCGAGCGCCAGGAGCAGCAGCAGCGGACCCAGACTCCGGCCCAGCTGCCCCCCGGCCGCTCCTCCCCGGCTCGGCGGCGGCGGCGGCGACACCACCATCGGGGAAGCTCCCGGCTTCTCCGCCCGGCGCCGAGCTTCGCTGCCCGCCCTGCGCGCGGCTCCTCGGCGGCGGCGGCCGTGCGTGCGCCTCCCCGGCAGGGGGCGCCCGAGCGCAGGGCGTCCGCGCCACCTGCGCGTGGGGTGGGGTGGGGTGGGGTGGGGTGGGGTGGCGTGGGGGGTTCGGGGTCTGCGGGCGCGGCGCCCCCGAGTGGGGTCCGGTGAGGGTCCGATCGGCGGCGCGGGAGCTGGCGCGGCGATCCCGGGGCCCGCGCGCCGTCTGGTGTGCGCGCCGCCCGGGCTTCGTACTTTGCACCCGCGCCTTGCACGCCGGAGGAGGAGCCGCCCGCTCCTCACCCGAGGCCGGGGGAGGAGAGGAGCGGAGGTCAGTTGGTTTCCAGGGCTCAGGGTCCAGCCTGTGTTTCGCCCCTGAGGATCTAGGCCGTGCTGTTTGCCGCTCTCCGGCTTTGCTTCTTGCTTGGGAGCAGGCGGGGCATGGACCGGCCTCGCAGGGGCCTCCCACCCCGGCCACACCTGAGGTCACTGTTGAGGAAACGTCATCGGTCCATTTCGTCCACTCATCACCTGGAATCCTAGCCACTCGGGAGGCTGAGACCTAAGGATCGAAATTTAAAACCAGCCAGGCAGGAAAAAAAAAATCCCTGAGATTCTTTACGTCCAACTAGCCCGCCGAAAGTCAGAAGTGGAGGTGTGGTTCAAGGTGTGGAGAGCCAGCTCTGAGCAAAACAGGCCAAGAAAAGAATGTGAGGCCTTGAGTTCGAGCCTCAGTACTGGCACTGGATAATACATAAATAATAACTATCTCTGAAAAGATCGTCTTCTAGGTGTTTTCGTTTGTTCATGGATTGTGCTGTGGTTTTCTTCACGTTCAGGACAAGCCAGGCCCTCCCACTGGGTGGTGCTGGAAATCTGGAATCGTCCTGCCCTGAGCTTACCTGGGGCAGGTAGGAGGCGGTGTGAATCACAGGTCCTGCTGACATGTTTATGGGTAACCCTCAAAAATGGGAAACTCATGTCTAATCCATGCAATTTCGTGATGGTAATCCATGTCACTTAGTGTCTTAGCATTTGCACGATCCTTGTCCGTGCTTGTCAAAGAAAAGTTTGTGAGAGACGTGGATGATAGAGCCAAGCAAGGGATCCTTGATCCAGAAGTAAATCGGGAAAGAGGTTTCATGCTGGATAAATCTTTAACATCTGTGTGTTCCATAGCTCAGGCCAGCAAGCGAGAACATAGCTAGATCACTCACCTGTCCAGGTGTACCCATGGCTAGGGAAGGAGACAGTCTGAGTTGCACAATGTTCTGGTCTGCACTAAGCTAACATGCACATCCCTCACACACTGATATCTCCCCATTCTTCTGTAGCATGCTTTATATTTTTCAGAGCTCTTTCCCATTCATTATGCTAACCTAAGGATCTCATTTGTTCAAGGATGTGGGCTTTTTTCCCTACACAATTACATAGTGATGGAAGACTTATTGCTATTAAAACAGGACACTGCTAGTTCACAAAAACAAGTTAAGTTTCAATTCAGAACCCACCCCCAGAATCTTGTGCAACCAGAAGGAGAGAATCATGGAGCCAGTAAACACCTGGGACTCAAATCCTGGCAGTGGTTTCCTGAGCAGTTAACTTCTCTGAAACCCTGTTTTCTTATCTGTAAAATTGAGAGCTTTCCCTCATAAATATCTGTACGTGTTAAAATGAAATAATGCGTATAAAGCACATTTGTACAGTGCCTGGCACATAGGGAGTTCTCAGTAAACATTAACTCATTATTGTTAGTATAAATTATTGAATTGCACAGAAATTTAGGTTTTAGACTTCTAATGTTTTTTGCCTAACACATAGACTAAAAAGCAATCTCACCGAGCACATAAAAACTAAACCCAGCGCTGGGAAGGTGGCTCAGTGGTAGAGCCCTTGCCTTGCATGCATGAGGCCCTGGGTTCGATTCCCCAGCACCACATAAGCAAAAAGAAAAAAAAGCCGGAAGTGGTAGAGTGCTAGCCTTGAGCTGAAGAGCTGAGGGACAGTGCCCAGGCCCAGAGTTCAAGCCCCAAGACCGGACCCAAAAAAAAAAAAAAAAAAACTAAACCAATCCTGGAACGAGTAAAAATCAAATCACTTTAAATTGTGCCATAGAAGTGTTTGATCCCATCACAGAAGGAAGATGTCAACATGCAGGCTGGAGTTTCGATCTTTATTTCCTAACTCCTCTTATGTTGATAACTTTGCTTTTCCTGCCATTGCCTGTGGATGATAGTTGTACAAACAATAGATTGCATTATAGAGATGAAATGCTGGCTTCATTAAACTATACGAAGACTTGTGTGTAGACCTGCAGCTTTTCAAGGAAAGTAATTCATATTGCGACATGATAAAAGCAGCCAGGTGTGGTGGTGCATGCCTGTAATCCCAGCACTTAAGAGGCTGGGGTAGGAGGTTAGAGAGATTGAGGCCACCTTAGACTACATAGCAAGGTTTTGTATTTTAAAAATAACAAAAGAATAAAAACACAACCGTGTCCATTATAGACAATAGTGGTATCAGAGCCTGCCTAGTCACCTGGTTAGTTCTGGTCATTTAGTGTGTGTGTGTGTGTGTGTGTGTGTGTGTGTGTGTGTGTGTGTGTGTGTGCACTTGCCAGTCCTGGGACTTGAACTCGGGACCTGGATTGTCCCTGAGCTTTTTTAGCTCAAGGCTAGTGCTCTACCACTTCAGTTACAGCTCCACTTCTGGCTTTTTTAGTAGTTCATCAGAGATAAAGTCTCACAGACTTTCCTGCCTGGGCTGATTCCAAACCACGATCCTTAGATCTCAGCCTTCTGAGTAGCTGGGATTATAGGCATGAGCCACCAGCACCCGCAGTTCTAGTCCTTCATGTGAGGCACCTTTGAGGAGGAGGGGCTAGAGAAGGTGGCTGGCTGGTTAAGCCAATAGTGAAGATTACATGGATCAGAATCTTGTGAGTGTGTGGTCAGAGCATTTCCATGACAGGTAGGCCTTTTGGAAAACCTTTGTCTACAGGCCTGGAATTTCAACCCAGGGGCAGCTACTAAGAACAGATACTTGGTGTTGAGCTTGAGGCACTAGCTGGGAGAACATAGCCAACTGGAAGAGGCTGTGTGTATGGATATCTGTCCCTGGAAAATTAAACAGTCCTGCAATAGACAGCCAAGCTTTTGCTCAGGCTGCAACCAACCTGCACGGGAAAGGCCAGTGCAGAGTCTGCATGAAGAAGGAACCTCAGGCCTCTTACTTTTTCTCTCTTTTGACTCATACTTTCTCGCCAACCCTGCACAACCTGGCTTGGCCACCTTGATGTCCCTATCTAACCCGTCATCTGTGATTAGCTGGCATGAGAGAACTTGTCCCTTGCCTCTTTCCTAGGAGTGTTGCAAAGATTAATGACAGGGACCTAAATGCTCCTTGGGGGAGACAGTGTGGCTGTTTCTTTGCAGCATACCCCTTGGCCACATTTTCCATACAGACGTGTCACTGCCCTGAAACAAACCAGAGAGAGTGGATCATTATGCTTACTGTGTCCCAGGGGTTGGGGGGCTGGGCTGGGGTCTGAGCTGTAGGGCAGATTGCTGTGGAGCAGGTATTTGCTAAATAGGCTGAGTGTTGTCTGGGAGCAGGAAAGATGGCTGGCTGGGGGAAAAAGGATGGGTCAATATTCAGTCAAAAAGGAAAAGGAGAAAATAGGCTACAGGACATAACATAACACTCTAAACAAAGCCAACGTGGTTTTAAGCAACTCTACTATCTTATTTGGAGAAATCATTGTAGAATTAGAAAAGAGAAAAGGGTTGAAAAATAAGTTATGCTCACCCACCACTGGCAGCTCAATTTCTGTTATTCTAGCTGCTCAGGAGGTTGAGATCTGAGGATTGTGGTTCAAAGCCAGCCCAGGCAGGAAAATCCTTAAGACGAGTATCTGTACAAGTGAAGCTCAAGTGCTAGAGTAGTGCCTTGAGCACAAAAGCTTAGGGAAGCACCCAGGACCTGAGTTCAAGCCCCAGGACCAGCACAAACAAAAAAGTTACGACAAAAACAGATCACCGCTAATTATTCACGATTAGTAATCATCATAAAACTTTAAATTTACACTCATCAGACTTGTTAGGCTGGTAGCTCACGCCTGTGATCTTAGTTACTCAGGAAGCTGAGATTGAGGAGCAAAGCTTAATAACAGCCTGGTCAGGAAAGTCCACAAGACTCTTATCTCCAATTAACCAGCAAAAAAGCCAGAAGCAGAGCTGTAACTGAAGTGACAGAACATCATCCTTTGAGCAAAAAATTTAAGGGACAATGCCTATCCCTGAGTTCAAGACCAGTACTGACACCTCCCCCCCCAAAAAAAAAAAAATAGAAGGAGGAAGAGGAGGTGGAGGAGGATGAGGAGGAGTCTTTTCAGGACTCTTCTATGTAGTGTGGAGTAAAGGAAAATTCAGAATCAAATAGTAAGCTGATGGAATATTAATTGGCTGAACTACATAAGCAGAAAGTCTGTACTACATTTAAAGCAGATCACAAATCACATCTCAGATCTTTGTAATGCAATGTAGGATCATTATGTGGTAAGTTACAAGAGTCCAGGTAACCCTAAAGGAAAGGCCTATCAATTGTTTTTTGTTTTTTTTGACAGATTTTCCCCCACTGGTCTTGCTGAAATGTAGCAACTGGTACCTGACTATAAGTTGAGGGCTTCTTCATAGAAATAAAGCTAAAGGATATGAGTAAAATTGGGATGAGTGATCAACTTCAGATAAGCTATCCCTAAAATAAGCTTTCCTTCAGTTTCGGTTTTGATTGACAAGCAGCCAGGTCTGCTCAGAGAATTAAGGTACAGTCTTAAAACTGTTGAAGCGCGCCTGTGTCTAAGCCCTAATGAGGGATTGCTCAAGGCAAGTAGTCAAAGTGTCCTTAATGCAGTGAGTGAGTTTTAAAGCCCTGGTGGTTTTGGGGCGTGTACTCTATCTCTACACTAAACCAGCCTAAGTTGTAACATGCACAGGTTCTGAAAGTTCATTGAGCCCACGTGTCTCTGGAAATGAAATTTCTTGCAAGACAGGAAGAAATGTCTGATTCCCATGTCCATGACATAATTATACATTTTTGCCCAGTTTTGAAGTAAAAAATTAAAAGATTAGTTAGATAATAATAATAATATTTTTAGACAATACTAAGGAGAACCTTTCGTGTCAAGAATCTCATGAAAAATTAAGCCAAGTGCATAATTGGAAATGGAAGGGGTGACGATCAAGATGCATTCTATTCTTGAATTGACACGGTGAACTGAAACCTCTTTGTACAACTACTTGAATATAATATAATACATTACATATACTTTAAAAACCATCTCTGTTTTATTTTTATAGACCTAATTATATCCCTTTACTCTCTAAAGTCATGTAATGCTATTGAGACCTGGGAGATATGTAACTTAGGAACATAAGAAGCAAGCCAATTTGACAGGTAATAAGCAATGTTGACTTTAGACTTTTCTGAACTAAGACACTTTTTTGTGTGTGAAACTGGAGATCAAGTCCAGGCACTTTACCTCTGATTTATCTGTCTAACCTACCAAGTTCTCTTTAATGGTAGAATAAATTTAACTCTAATATCCAAGCCAGTGACAAAGGTATGTTTACAGAAAAAAAAATATTTCTTCCCTCTGGATGTGAGGTTAGCATTAGTTATTTTTTAAAATATCTTAGAGAAATGACATTAGGATGTAGAAAAAAACCCTACACCTAAAACTCAAATTCATGCTTGCTTGGTCACTGTCTCTGATCTACTTGCTTTATCCACCTGGAATTCAGTTTATCCATAAATAGAGAAAGCAATATCCATTGCATAGGATTCATATATAATATATATAACTTCATATGTTATTTTAAACATATAAATATATTTGTACTTATATAATAAAATATATAATATAAATATTTATAAATATGTTTGTATAAATAGCTATATCTATCTAAATCCTGGCTGTCACATCCAAGGTCATAAATGGCCCCTCATCTTATTTTAATTGCTTTTCTCCCATTTTCTTTCTTTTGGGATGCTGTTCTATTGGGCCATTCACTCATTCTGCCTCATCTGATTTGCTTTCCATAAGCAATTTGCTTTCTTGAATGGTTGGCTAGGGATGAAGATGTCCTTCGCTGAACTGATTTGACATTGGTGTTGTTAATGTTAGGCTTTGCCAGATACGTTTGAATGACTAAGGCTCTGTGTAAGTCAAACACAACAGCAGTTGCTGGAAAATGGGGTGCATATACTTCCCCTTGGGAAAAAGCTGTGTTCCTGAGAAATGTCTGATTTGTACATATTTGAAATCCAGTGGTGAAGCAAATGTGTTCAGAGACCTGACTCAACACATCTGTGACCAGTGCTAGAGTGACCATCATAGGGTCTTCATCAAGGAGCTTGTGTTATTTTCTTTTGAGCTGTTTTTTTTTTAGGGGGGGAGGATTGAACCCAGAGCTTCCTGAATGCTAAGTGTTTGATCTACTCCTGATCTACACTCTAGTTGGATAATATCTAGAGGGTTTGCCACAAGAGTCTTCCAGGAGAGAAGTTACAATGAAAGAAAACACAGCAGTCCATATTTGTGTTATATATATATATATATATATATATATATATATATATATATATATATACACACACATATATTTTATATTTACATATATATATATATATCTTGGCATTCACAATTGAGGTCACTAGATCCTAGCAATATGTAGAATTTTTTTTTTCTGCGATGAAGGCCAGGAAAGCTACATTGCTGCATGGATAATGGATGCGATCATTTCATGGATAATAAGAGTTTTCCAGGAATTTGACCCAGAGAATAATAACACCAACTATTTACTGACGACTTGGCACATGCTTTGAGCACTTCACAGAAAGAGCCCATGTCCCTATGACAATCTTCTACCATTGGTTCTGTTATTTCCTGCATTGTAGAGATGAGGAAACTGAGGCAGTGGTTTTCATTCATTGCTTGAGCCCCAAAGTTTTTGTTTATTTTTAAAAGCAGTTTTGGCTCCCATCCCATGCCCTCAACCCTACTTTTCTCCCAAGAGACAGTCTATATTGCCTACGTTTGCACAAGGACAGATGAAAACCAGGAAGAGCCCAAGGCTCACCACCATTCACAGTAACTCAGAGAAATTATTGTAGCTCAGGTCCAGGTATGAGTCTTCTACTGCAGCTCTGTGGCCGCCAGCAGGCCAGGTCAAGTCTCACCTGTGTCTATTAGGTAATCTCTGTTTGCAGCAAAGCTAAGCACGAGGCTTTGGACTGGTTCTTATGGAGACCAACAGGCTGCTTGATGGTGCAGAAGCCAGCTTGAGAAGAATGAGCACGCATTTTAGCATTTTTAGGGTCCTGGTGCCTTGGCACCCCTGGACCTGAAAGAGGCCTTTATCAGACCTAGAACAGTCAGCTGAGAGATGAAGAAAACGGTTAGGGAGCCCTTTTGTAGTCACCACAAATTTCTAGACCAAATATTCTGAAAACTAGAGTCCAGAAAACCCCCGTGGAACCACATGATTAGACACCGATGCTGTGAACTCCAGAAGGGATACAAGAAGGTAAGCCATCCCAGCAAGCCTGGCTACAGATGGTTGAAAGCGCTTTGAATCTTGTTCCCTAGCTCCCAACCGCTACACCCACCACCACCACCACATGGCTCCGGCAAGTGGTCTGACTGCTTTAAGTGCAGGCTTTAAGATCTGTCCTAATCCTCACCAACAATGCAGACCCCGAAAGGAATGCCAGATAAAATAAGCTGCCTTCGTTTATTTAACTTAATTGGTATGCATCCCTTTTTGTTTGTGGTAGACCTCGATAATTGTTTACCTCCTTTCTGCTTGACCGCGGAGGTTTAACCCTACGCATATGTCTTAGAGATGTTTACTGGGTTTGCAATCTCTGATCAGAGTCCTGATTGCTAGTCAGAAATCCAGTGGAACCCTGTGGCTGCTTCTTTCAGTTCCAACATTTATCTGTGGTACGATAATGAGTCTGGAAGTTGTATGTACATAACTTGACACATATTTGGCGAGTGCATCTTCTCATTCTGATGGGGACCTAATGGGCCCTGACCCACGTGTCAGTAACCTGTCATTGAACCCTCCAAGTGACCCGTTCTGAAGTCAGCTGTGTCACAGGCTGGCATCAGCCCTTGGACCTCTGTCTCCAGATATCCTTCGGGATCTTCTCCCTCCTGTCTGCGTTCTTCTATCTCCCTGCCCATTTTCTCTCACCAGTTACCTAGGCTGCATTCCTACCACAGTCAGACTCTCCCTCCTTCCAGCTTCCACCTTTCCTGTCTCTTCTCCATTTTTTTCTTTCTCTTACATTGCTCCTCTTCAAAGTACATCCCACCTCCTTCTCCCTCTGATTTCTTTCTCCAAATCATTGCTTACCAACCAGGTGTGCAAGTTTGGGAGTGCAAGTGTGTTACCAGTGGAAATGTAGCAATATCTGGAGTCATTTTTGGTTGTTACAGAGGACTGGGGGACTTGCCTGTACCCTGGGGTATTGATGATCACCCCACCCTGGGTAAGACCTGCCCCTCCTCCAACACACAGCCAGGAGTCAGTTGTCTGCGTCAAGATGTCGGTCGGGAGCAGAGGTTGGGAAATCCTACTCTCAGCCATTTGTCCACCTCTGCCCTCAACTTTAATGTCCTTTTATCTCCTGTTTCCAAATCCCATTTACTTAATCCTCTCCCTCCCCAAGCCCGCCCTGTATCTCAGCTTCCATCTACTGGCTGTGGAACGTCCCTGTCGCCTGTCCATCTTCCTAACTCCCTGAGGGCCTTTATTCCAGGTCTGACCTCCCCTCTGAGGTTTCTCCCTGTCTTTCTGCCTTTGTTTTCCTGGCTTTGTTCCACAGCTACCTTACCTATCGGCTGTCCTGGGATGACCCCAGGAGCAATGAAAATATTTTTCTTAGAATTCTGTTTATTTTTCAGATTTTCACAAATCCAAAGCAGCCCTTAAGTGCCATGGCTCTGGCTGTAATGTAGCACCTGTGTCTGGTCTGGCTCCCCTGACCCTCCTTGCTCCTTCCTGCCACGCCCTCTTCAGCTCACCTGCAGAGCCCCAGGCTGCTCTGTCTTTTCTTTAAGATGTTGATGCTATGGGTTCCCACACTGGTTGGGACGCAGGCAGTGGCTTTTCTTCCCTTGTAAGAGAGGGAACAACACATTCCCCTACCTGAATTCATTCTTTGGAAAGGATGAATGGGTGCTGACTGGATGCTAGACAATGTCGGATGTTGGAGAGAGAATCACTTGTCAACAAGAACCAATAAAAAGACAAGCAACCAGGGCTGGGAAGGTGGCTCAGTGGTAGAGCGCTTGCCTTGCACGCATGAGGCCCTGGGTTGGATTCCCCACCACCACATAAGCAAAAAGAAAAAAGCCGGAAGTGGTGCTGTGGCTCAAGTGGTAGAGGGCTAGCCTTGAGCTGAAGAGCTGAGGGACAGCACCCAGGCCCAGAGTTCAAGCCCCACGACTGGACCCCCCAAAAAAAAAAGACAAGCAACCAGAATTAGTTATCTAAGAGCTAAAAAGGAAAGGCCGCTGGTGTTCATTTCTTATGGCTACCGTAACAAGTTACCACCAGTTTACTGCCTGAAAATGATGAGCATTTATCTTAGAGCTCTATGGGTCAAAAGTCCAAAATCATTTTCATGGGGCAAAAAATCAAGGCATCAGCAGTATCAGCTCCTCCTGTGAACTCCAGAGAAGAACTTGTCCCTTGATTTTCTAGCTCTGCGGGCTGCCTGAATTCCTTGGCGCCTGATCCAAATCTCTACTTCAAAGCCAGCAGTGCAGCAGCTTCGAATCTCTTTCTCTGCTTCCTTCACCATATCTTCTTCTTGGCTTCTGCTCCTCTTCTTTCCTCTTATAAGAGGCCTTGTTGGATGCCAGGGCTCTCATAATCCCTGCTAGCCAAGAGGCTGAGACCTGAGGGATTGAAGTTTGAAAGGACCCCATGCAGAAAAGTCCTCAAGACTCTATCTCCAGTTAACCAGCAAAATAGTGGACCGGAGGCATGGCTCAAGTGGTAGAGCACCAGCCAAAAGGAAAAAGGCCAAGGGAGACTGCAAAGCCCTGTGTTCAAGCCTTGGTACCAGCACATACACACACAAAAAGAGCCCATGTGTTGGGCTCTTTACATTTACACAATAATCCAGAATCATCTTTCCTTATGACATGTAGGATGACATATGGACAGGTTTGGGGGAGTAGTATACGCATATATTGGGGGCAGACATTCAGCCTACTATAATTTCTTGCTTGGAGTAGGAAGATGACTTCAAAGAGGAGGTGAGTGAAGAGCGCAGGCTACGAGGATGACGGTGCTGGAGCTCGGAGCGGTGGGTCACACAGCATGCGTGGTTCAACCTTCCCAGGGGCCTCCTGTCTGCCTTGCTCCCAGCTGCAACCTGAATGAGTACAAATGCAGTCAGTGTCGGTAATGCGTTACCAAATAGAGGGAGGAAAGTTGTATGAGAAATGTCTCTAGTTCTCTCACGAGACCCCAGATGTTAGAGATAAGAAAGGTCCTGGATGTTTCAAATAGGAATTAATTGCTCTTGGTGACTGGTAACACAGTAGAGCCAGGCTCCGATTCCAGACTCAGGTGGATGTAGCCATCTCTCTGTGCCTCCACCTCCTCATCAGCACAATGGGAGCCACAGCCACGTCTCCCTTCAGTGCTTGTGGGAGAATCAAGTGACGATGCAGTTAAAGCATTTAGAAGCTGGGAATGGGGTGGCTCATGCTACTCAGGAGACTGAGATCTGAGGATCGTGGTTTGAGGCCAGACTCTAATTTCAGTGAGCCAGAAAAAAATGCTGAATAGAGGCATGACTCAAGTGGTAGAGCACTAGCCATAAGCAAAAATAGCAAACAAAAAGCATGAGGTTCTGAATTCAAGTGGCATTCACACATGCACACATGTGCGTGCACACACACACAGACTAAATAAAGTACTTAGAATAGTGCCTAGTACATGACAAATATTCAACTTTGTTGATTTTTTTTTCTTATTATTAGTTTGTTTTAAAAGTTGGGCTGGAAGGTGGCTCAGTGGTAGAGCGCTTGCCTTGTATGCATGAGGCCCTGAGTTGATTCCTCAGCACCACATAAGCAGAAAAAGCTGGAAGTGGCGCTGTGGCTCAAGTGGTAGAGCGCTAGCCTTGAACTGAAGAGCTGAGGGACAGCGCCCAGGCCCAGAGTTCAGGCCTCACGACCAGCAAAAAAAAAAAGTGTGAAGGAGAGGGCACACGGTGACTAGAATGGATAAAAAGGCTGCACGTGGCCCTTCTGACACCCCAGATGGCTAGGTTGTCCCAGATGGCAGCAGGAAGAACTTCAGGAGTGTTGAAGAGACAGTGCAAGGGCCCTGGGGCTTGGAAGATTGCTCCTACCTGCTGTCTTTTTTTCTGCCAATCTACCATGAAGCACCATTTCCAATCAAAGCAAGTAGTCCTGAAAGAAGTTTGTTTTTAAGCAATTATCCATCATATTTGGCTTATTAAAAGAAGGATCTGAGAGCAGGTCTGAGCCAAGAAAAGAAATAGCCTAGAAAGCTTTTTCCTTTTTCCTGAAGCCTCTAGGGTGGAGCTGGTTGACTCACGTCTGCAGGCCATCGGGGCTGGATGAGTGAATGAAGGAACGGTGGGCAGCCGTCCCATGGAAACAGTGCGGCGCAGCGAGGACCCGGGGGTGGGAGCTCACTCAGGTCAGCCAGTGCTCCTCGGGTCTCCCTTTCACAGATGAATGAACTGCGGCGTGAAGCGATCCAGTTGGACACAAATGAAGTTGCAGGGATTCATTACAACAATCCAGGCATACCCTGGCACTACCCCTCCCCTAATCCCGGCATTCTGAACAAAGACCACAGTAATTGGAGATTTCTGCATTTGACCTCAAAGCACAAAACACACAGGCCTCTGCCGAGTGGCTGTTCCCCTTGTGACAGCGCCATGGTTCTGTATTTATTTATTTCTCACTTCTTGTAAAAACACCATCACTGTTCAGTCGGGCCTCAAAGAAAAGGGTCAGGTGGCAAGTGGCTTAAACGACCTAAACTAAACAGTCCTTTCCTGTGAAAACCACTTTCTTTCTCTTCAAGGCCAAACTGTTGGTCTCAACATTGGTAACAATTAATACAGCGGGGTGGGCTGGGTAGTGTTGTTGCCATGGAAACCTGAGCCCTGGGGCAGCATCAGACCGTCTCTCTGGAGATGAAGGCAGGTGTGGAAGTGTGAACGCACTCTGCTCACTGACACATCTCCACAGCATTACAAATGATGTGTAGCCTATTGTAACTATGTTAAGGCTATTTTCTTCTGGCTTGAATTCTCTGAAATACAGGGTCAAGACTTACAATGTTGGGAGACATAAGGAAACAGCTGGATTGACAATAAACCTTCAAGATGCTATCAGTCCATAAGAGCAACTTCAGTATAGTAAAGGCCAGGTAAGGAAGTTATTTCTCGCCTCGGAGACCAAATTGAGATCTGAACATATTGGAGAAGCAGCCCTTTCCTCAGGAATTTTTATCACCTTGTATTTTCCCTGTGACCGTCCGCACGCCCCAGGAAGGACCACTATCTTGTTTAGCTTCCACTATCTAGTGCCAGGCTGAGGTGCTGGAGCCAGGCCCAGGTCTACACACACACTTTCTTTGTGCTCTGTGAAGTCAAATTTGCTCTCTTGGAGAACATGAGCCTCCTCATGCCACCGTCAAGTTGAGCCGATACCCCATCATACCTTGATAATGGTTCTGACCACCCTTTATCCACTATTCTCTACTCATCAAACCCTGGGCCAACTGATCGCATGGCCAGTACATGGTGGAGTCCAGAATCAGATGCAAAGTGTGTGCTGTAAGAGCTCATCTGATTGGCTCATTCTTACTCTAAAAAAGGCTACTGGCCAGAAGCTGGTGGCTCAGGCCTGTAATCTTAGCTACCCAGGAGGCTGAGATCTGAAGATAAAGGTTCAAAACCAGTCTAGCAGGAACCAATAGAAAACGGGAAGGGGAGATGTGGCTCAAAGTGGTAGAGCACTAGCCTTGAGCTGAAAAGCTCAGGGACAGCGCTAGGTCCCGAGTTCAAGCCTCATGACTGCCAAAAATAAAATCAATAAAATGAATGAATGAAATAAAGAGGCTGTTGAGCAGTCGGTATGCAGGCCACATTTCCCACAGACATCTCACCTGTGTCTTCAGTGTTGTTTTATTGAAAGACTGCTTTCCCTCCAGCCCTGGGAGATCATTAAGCCGGATATCCTATGGTTCTCTTGCAAACAAATTCTGGGGTTCCTTTAATGAAGAAGGGAATGACTCTCTCGTGTACAATGACCTGCAGGGATTTCATTGACAGTCACAATTAATTGGCTAGGTTCGCTGATTCATGGCACCAAAGTTCTAAGAGTGGTCCTTGCATAACCAGGCAGCAATGCTGGGTTCTATTGCCATGGGCTTGTGCATAATTCCAGGCAGCCATCTTGCCTGTCCACAGATCAAGAGGGATCTGGGAAACGGAAATGGAAATAGATACCACAAGCATCAGCACAACCAGAACCACACCCAGGGCAACGTCAGGCACATGCAGGAATATGTATGGAAACCAAAGGTGGTCATGTTGCTATACTATTTCCAAAGATAACTCTAAGGAAGAGGTGACATTGTCCAAAAAGAAATGTACTCATTATCTGACTTGTGTAACTATAACGCTTTGTAGATCACCTTTATAATAACAACTTAAAATTTTTAATAAAAAATAACTTTAGGGACCCCTTATGATTTGTCTAAAACCCAAAGCCCAAGTTGAAGAGCGAGGATCCTTATACATTTTTTCAATATTTCATTTAAGAGATGTGACCGATATATTCCCAATGAATGATGTTGAATAAAAGAAAAAGAGTAAGTTGGAGCATTGTAGCATTTGTCATATAGGATGTACATATTCCATTTGTTAAATGTTTCTGCCACAGTCAAAGAATGGATGCGTTTGTGTTCATTTGACACATTGGTTATCAAGTTATTTGTGAAATCTTGTCATCATCATCATCAACATCTTCACCATCATCATCATCATCACCACCATCATTGTAACTGTCCTTTAAAAAAGCTTAGGGACAATCCCCGGTGTTCTAGCTCAAATAGTCTCACTCCTTCCATAATTGTTTCCCCTTTAGCTATATTAGAGTATATAGCTCAGATCAGTTGCTTTGCTCTGCCCTCTGTGGGGTTTTTTTTTTCTTGGTCATTTTTTTTTTTTTTTTGCCGGTCATGGGGCCTGAACTCTGGGTCTGGGCGCTGTCCCTCAGCTCTTCAGCTCAAGGCTAGAGCTCTACCACTTGAGCCATAGCACCACTTCCGGCTTTTCTGTTTATGTGGTGCTGAGGAATTCAACCCAGGGCCTCATGCTTGCAAGGCATGCACTCTACCGCTGAGCTACCTTCCCAGCCCATTCTTGGTCATTTTTAAACAAACTATTTTCTGCTGATTTCCAGCTAACACTGGCTTTGCTGAGAAAAACACAAGTAGCAGGAGCTCGCCTGGATGTGCAGGTGCTACAAGACAAAGAAACCCAGAGATAGACAATGGACATCATAGAAGGGTGACCATAGCTAACAGCATGATCCCATATAAGTCTAAATAGCTCAAAGAGGATTCTGAACATTCCCGTCAAAGGAAAGAAAAATGTTTGTGATGATGGATGCATAAATCCCCAGAGTTATTATACATGTATCCACACACATATACTGAAATAGCACATTGTACCCCACAACTACTTGTGATAATTACCTGTCCATTTCTTTAAAAGCCAGGCGCTGGTGGCTCATGCCTGTAATCCTAGCTACTCAGGCGTCTGAGATCTGAGGATTATAGTTTGAGGCCAGCCTGGGCAAAAAAAAAAAAAAAAAAGTCAGTAAGACTCTTATTTCCAATTAACTAGCAAAAACCACCAGTCTTGAGCAAAAAAAAAGCCAAGTGACAATGCAAGGCTCTGAACTCAAGCCCCAGTACTGATGTGAACAAAAGGGAAAGAGAGAGAGGAGGAGGGGAAGAAGGAGGGAAGGAAAGGGAAGAGAAGGAAGGAAAGAAGGGAAGGAGGGAAGGAGGGAGGGGGGTGACACAGGGTAGGCTAAGCAGAAAATTGACCCCTACATCAGCATGCTGGAGGGCTGGCTCGTTGGGTGGGCAAAGGACTTCATGAAGCATCAGAGATGAGGAGCAGTAGCGTGGTGTGCAGGTCAAGCTCGGCTGACACAAGGTTGGGATCCTGCCCTTCCCTGGGAATCTGGGTCAGTGCTTACAGCTTAGTTAATGGTTGATGGTTCTGAGAGCCTACAGGTTTTTACACTTCAGCTCTCCTTGAAGCTCTTTACTGCTCAGCAGCCTCATCAGACCTTCCCAAGTGGAGTAGGGAGAGGAGATGGAATTAAAAATCCGTGGCTTTCCCTGCTGGCACAGTTCCACTAGGAATGAGAGAGGCCGTTGGAAGCGATGGCTTAATGAGGTGTTGTGCTTGTGGGATGTGGTCTGGACCCCCTGGGAAGTGACTGTAATCCAGGAGAGGTCTTCCAGAGGCGATGGTGAGCCCCTCAGAGCAGGATGGTTGGGGAGGGAGGCGTCTGTAAATGAGTCTCTTTTTCTTTTCTTGGGGTCTCCAGGCCACTCTCTCAAAGATCCAAGTAACACAGATCTTTCAGGAGTGTCAGCGAGAAGCAATGCCTTCCCCCCTCTCCAAGGCCAACAACAGGAAGCTCAATGTCAGCCTCTGGCCCCCATGGAATGTTAGTTGAAAACTCTTTAAAAAAAATAATGGTAATGGCATTAGATGGGAGTATTTTTCCCGTCACCCTCATTCCCCATCAAGAAAAGATGTCCAAACAGTGTTCTAACACTTCATACAATTCAATGGCAAGAGTCAGCTCTTGAGGGACTTTTTGTTTTGCTTTAGGAAAAACTGTGGTCCTAGCTGGGTGTGGGTGGCTCATGCCTGTAATCCCAGCTTCTCAGGTGGCTGAGATCTGAGGATCACAGTTCAAAGCCAGCCTGGGCAGGAAAGTCTGTGAGACTCTTATCTCCAATAAACCACAAGAAAACCGTAAGTGGTGCTGTGGCTCAAGTGGTAGAGCACTAGCTTGAGCTGAAGAGCTGAGGGACAGCACCCAGGCCCAGAGTTCAAGCCCCATGACCGACAAACACACACACAAAAAAAACAAAAACAGTGATCCTTACAGCGGCTCACTGTTGCAACACCTTGACCCCCAGGAGTCTCTATCTGGCAGTGGCCCTGGCTGGCCACAGTTGCTACTTACTCATCTTCCTCTAGGCTCCACAAATGTTTTCCTGGAATATGCTGGAGTCAGGGATGCTATTTATAATCTCACATAATCCTCGTTTTCATGCAGAACACATGCAGAATCTGCGTTCCCCGGGAAGAAGAACAGCTCATGTGAGCAGGGAGGAATGTAAGGGAGCCACTTGGCACCCGACCCCTAACCTGCATCCAATTTGAAGCAGTCCTGGCTCCTGAGAACACGCTACCACGCAGACATGTCTCAGCCTGCACTCTGGGAGCTGACAGCGCAGTCGCACCTGGCCTTTGGCAGTGACATTTGGGGCAATCCGCAGCAAAGGCAAAGATGCAGGCTCAGAGTTGATTAGATGTGGTGCTGCTCATAATCCTTGATCCTTTGTGGGACTGCACTCAAGTGAGCTTGCCCTAGAATCACTGATCCATTCTGGAAAGAGCATGGGCCAGAATGAGCTACTCAATATCTTCAGAAAAGACAGATGAGCCAACTTAAGGATACTATTTAAAGAAATGGGACTAAACCATACCTAGGAAGAGTTCAGGTTCTGCAATTACCCACAGTTCACACCAATGCTGTTACTTTCTACCTTGGGGCCATTGACAAGCAATTTCCTCAACTTTAAGATGGCGATAAGAACAATTCTCAGTCTATAAAGTCTCTGAAAGGTAGGTGACACATGGGAATGCTGCAGGACAGGCAAGAGGGAATATAAAAACATACTTAGTAGGCCTGGTGCTGTTGAACAGGTCTATAATCCTTGCTACTCAAAAGGCTGAGATCTGAGAATTGAGGTTCAAAGCCAGCCCCAAACAGACAAATTCTCACCACTCTTATCTCCAGTTAACCAACACTAAGCTAGAACTGGAGACATGGCTCAAGAGTTAGAGTACCAGTCTTAAAGGAAAAATTCAAGAGAGTTTGAGGATATGAGCTTAAGCTCCAGTATTGGAGTGTGTGCAACACACACACAAATCTGCTTAGTAAACTGTTGACGTGTTCTGTTTACTTTGTGACAACCAACATTATAAACAAATACCCTAATTATAACCAACTTTTCAGGATAATAAGCCACTTTTCTCTGTGTGTCAACTATTCCTCTTAGAAACAACCTACTCTCCTCAAGAACAGGACAATTAAATGAATAATACTTAGATGGTGCATTAACTTCTACTGATAGGTTCACATTTAAAAAAATTTATTCTGGTCTTTCTTCAGTCCTAACATAAAGGAAAATTCCCTTAAGAAGTATCTTAACTTTTGTAAGTATATTCATTGAGCTTGTTTTAGGAGTATTTTATAAATTCATTTCACCACTGAGCTTATTTTGCATAGTAGAAATTCCTCATGCTACCAGGGGTATTCTATACGCATAGATGATTGGCTAAAGCACGCAGAGTTCATCAACAAGCAACGTCTGTCTGCTATTGATTTATTACATGACAATCAATTCATCAGTGAACATTGCCTCGTGGACAGTAATTACTGATCAGGAATGATGAGAAGAGCAAATATAAGAAAAACCCCAAACTGGAATGCACTCTGGTGACTCAGGACATTGCCAGTTGGCCTGTAGTTAAAATTCACTGGGCAGACTTTTCTAATGAAGCTGCATTCTGGGAAATATCTTGTTCTGTTTTGGCTCATTTGCAACTGAGATGGACTCAATTAGCCAAATCGTGCATCATAGGAGAATGAGGGCAATTTGCCCATTTTGGCTGTATCTCCCTATCTCACACAGTGCCATTATCTTGGCTCATAGCAGTAACATTAAAATGTAGAGAAAATGTAGAAATGTCCAGAAAACAGTAGTGAATTCTGGATATTAGCTTACTGAGATTGTGCCGGTCATCTGTAGATGCCACACTCTTAGAATGCTACCATAACATGATTGAAGTCTGGAATGCAAACAGGATTTGGGTTGGTAAATGACCAAAGGAGAAATTTCCACTGTTTTGCTAATTAAAGCCATTCCACAACTGTGCAGACATTGTTTTCCTTCACTGTTTCCAGAGAATGAACAAATGCTCCAATGAGGTGTTGTTGCTTCTAAAGATCTTCACTTTCCATTCCCTGCTTGTTTGGTTGGGCCTGTGTCCTTTAAAAGGCATGTTGAAGTCAGGCACAGGTGGCTCACACCTGTAATTCTAGCTACTCAGGAGACTGAGCTCTGAGGATCTTGGTTTGAAGCCAGCCCAGGAAAAGAATGTCTGTGAGACTCTTGTCTCCAATTAACCACAGAAAAAGAAAGAAGTGATGTTGTGACTCAAAGTGATAGAGTACTAGACCTGAATCAAAGGAGCACAGAGACAGTACCCAGGCCCAGAGTTCAATCCCCAGGCCTGACCAAAAAAAAAAAAAAGCATGTTGGAGCCCCAGTACTCCCAGATGAGAGCTTGTTTGGAAGTAGAGTCATTGCAAAGATAATTAGTTAAAACCAAGTCCCACTGAAGTAGAATGCATGCTTCACCCAATATGAGTAGTGTCCTTATAGAGAAGAAAGAAGAGATGGCTGTTGGGTGACAGAGGCAGACTGCAGAGATGAATCTACAAGCAAAACCTAGATGCTCGAAAAAGCAAGGAAGGAGTCTCCTCGAACGCAAGACAATGGTTTTAGGGTGTGTGTGTGTGTGTGTGTGTGTGTGTGTGTGTGTGTGTGTGTGTGTGTGTGTGTGTGTGTGTGTGTGTGTGTGTGTGTGTGTGTGTGTGTGTGTGTGTGTGTGTGTGTGTGTGTGTGTGTGTGTGTGTGTGTACTGGTACTGTACTGAGGACTGAAGACTGAATTCAGGGCCTGGTCACTGACCCTGAGCATTTTTACTTAAGGCAAACGCTCTACCACTTAAGCTGCAGCTCCACTTCCAATCTTTTGGTGGTTATTTGTAATAAGAATTTCATGGACTTTTCTGTCTGGGCTGGCTTCAAACTGGGATCCTCAAATCTCAGCCTTTTGAGTAGCTAGGTTTACAGTCATAAGCCACTAGCACCAGGCCTGTGTTGTTTTAAGCTCCAAGTATGTGGTACTTGGTGCTTGGTGATAACACCCTAGGAAACAAATACATTTAGTTTGTCCATTGCATTCACCTGCTTCAATGTCCATTTGTCATATATGAAAAGCTAATGGAGGTAAACATTCAAAACTTAATCCTTAAACCATTTGCATCTGTTTATACTTTCAGCCTTATGAATATATAACTACTGCCATATCCAAAATGGTCAAGTACAGCACAAGACACACACAGCTCTGTTCAACTCCACACTCACAAGGGAAAGCCCTCACCATTGTAAAGTGTCTGATTTCTTGATTTAAAGCTTTAATATGGCTCTCTGTTGAGCTACATAATCACCAAATGGAATATTTATCATTCTGTCAGTACTTAGAAGAAAAAAAAACGCTGGAAAGTATCACTGGAAAGCATATATTGCTTTTAGTTCCAGGAAAATAAATAAACCAGGTACAAATTCTTAAAGAATTATTGTGACTTTCGTTGGCACTAGTGAATTCTGGATGTTGCCCTGATCAGTCTTACTAGGCATCGTTGTGTTAATCATTGTTTTTTTTCTAGTAAAAGTTACATGAACCAAAGGTTGGCCAATATTTAGGATGTACTCTCAGTGTCTTTTTTTTCCAATTATTTAGGGATGAGCAGTATAAACAGTGTAGAATTAACAAAAATCTAGCTTAAGTAGATTAGAGGAGTGTTACATGCTAGAATATTTGACTTGTTAATACTTTGTTTATAAAATATACTTTATAACATAGGAAATGCTTCTGCACTGTGGTGGGCAAGTTCAGGCTGAGATATGCATGTGCATGCAATTTTAAGCAACGTTGTGCTTTGCACTGTTTTCTAAACCCTCAACAGAGGCACACATTTCTTCTCGAATCCGAGCAAAAATTAATACTAAAAATAAATGCACCCACATATTTATAGCAATTACTCGTTGATTATAACAGAGTGTCTAATTTTTTTTCCTCTGGTATGTTGTAAGCCGATATATTTTATATATACAGCTGATATATTTTAATTTTCACAGTGAAAGAAAAATAAACTTTTAAAAACTTAAATACATTTGCAGATGGTCAAACCATTTACAAAGATCCAAGTTGCTTTACACTGACAAATCAAGCTCTTGTGATGCTGCTAGAAGGACTCATGATAAAGCCTGCTGTACATTGCATAATTGTTCCCAATTGTTTCCTCACCTATTTCCACATTTTGCAGAGAATCCTTTCCCCCTCCCTTCCTGCCCCCCACCCCCCCGCTGGGATCGTGCCAGGCATGCAGTGTGACTTGCCTTGGCCAGCCAGCCATGGAGCAGGCGTGACAATGTGCTAGCTGGGAGCCTTTGAGATCTGCCATGTGTCTGCTCTGCTCCCTGGCTTGTTCATCTGCCATGAAAAGAACCTTGGGGAGAATAGCACATGCCACACACAGAGCAAATCCATGTCCAGTTCCTGAAGCAGACCACTTGCTGGGGACCCCAGAGCAGCTGCTCAGTCACCAAAAATGTAAAAGTTAATATCTATTACGGCCAGTGCCAGTGTCTCACGCCTGTAATCCCAGCTACTCTGGAGGCTGTGATCTGAGGATCACACTTTAAAGCTAGACTGGGAAGACAAATTGAGATTTAGTACTTGAAGTCCAGTTAGCCAGCAAAAAGCTGAAAGCAGTGAACATGTGATTCAAGTGGTAGAGTACCAGCCTCGAGGAAAAACAAAAACAAAAAAAACAAGTTAGAGTGCAAGACCCTGAGTTCAAGCCCCAGTACACACACACACACACACACACACACACACACGGCTATGGGAAAATCCCAGAAGGTCTTATTGGCTTCAAAGGTAGATGTTCCCAACCTCTCTGCACTTACTCTGAATTCAGGCAGCTACCTCCCTGTGCCACAAATGAATGGGCAGCTTTGTGGGACAGGCAGTACCGTAGGCATTGCTTTTTAGGACATGACATCACAGCGGGCACCACACTTGATAAAAATAAACAAGAAATAGTTTGTTTTTTTAGTTGTAAGGAGTTTCAAATGCACCTGACTCAGAGATGCTATCTCTAACAAAGAATAAAGCAAACTTTTTTTGGGGGGTAGGAGAAGGATATTACTAGGTTTTGAACTCAAAGCCTACTCATGGCTAAGCAGGTGCTCTATTGCTGAGGCACATCACTAGCTCTTTGGACACTGGTTATTTTTGAGATAGGGTCTTGATTCCTGCTCACACTCACATCTGGACAGTAATATACTTACTTTAGACTGCCTGCTGTAGTTGGATGACAGACACATTGCCACTACACCACTCAGCTTTTCCCATTGAGATAGTCTCTCCAACTTTTCTGCTTGAGGTTGATCTGGAGCCACCATCCTCTTAATCTTACCACCCCCTCCCAAAATCTAATAGTATAACAGATGCACACTACCATGCCCAGATATGGGTTCAGAGAAGAGGTCACGTGAACCTTTCTGTCCAGGATGGCCTTAAACAATGATCCTGCTATTTGTAGCTTTTCAAGTAGCTGGGATTATACAGGCATGAGCCACTGGTGCCTGGCAGGAGGAAGCAAAATTTTAATTTCCTGAGGGTTTAGATGCTTCAACAGGAATGTGGCAAGTGTTAACTTAAATGCTTAAAGCTATGGGGCATGTGTTTAGAGTCAATATCAAGGAAGAGCTTGTATTCATGATTAAAGCGTCTTCCAACTTGGGATCTTTGGTATAAAATCTGTTTGGAAGGCAAGCAAGAGGGAAAATGTCCTTCCTCCATGATGTATGCCAGCTGAGAGAAAGACAACCTGCAGAGGAAGCTTTAACACAGAGCCTTCCCATCCTCAGACCAGGAAAGAGCCTCAATGAAGTCTCAGCAAAGCTCACACTCCACCCAGAGCATTCATGACCGAAAGGCCAGTCAGAAACACTTCTGGGGCATGGTCCCCACCCAGGGAGAGAGGACCCAAGTCACCATCAACTCTCATTCTTCCTAAACTGCACTGCGTCTTGTTTACTTACAATGGAGATCTTGTCATGGACTTTCAACTTGTAATTTATTCACTATTTTACTATCTGCCAATTTTACGACAAAATTGAAGTTGAATTTGTGTCCAAATGGTGTTGAAAAAGATTTATAAATGAAACATAAATAGGCTGATCACAGGAGGCCATGGCCTCGGAGACACTGCAAATCTTTGCTGTTGTGCTCTCTGCAGGTCTACATTCTTGTCTCTGATGGGCATACCAGAGATATTTTATTGCATTGAAGTGAATGGAAAGATCTAGCCCTTGGAAAACGTTGTTACCAGACTTGTTTATTCCCATAAACAACTCAACTTCTTGTGGCTCAATTGAAATAAAAACTGACAGTTTGTAAAAACCAGAAAACACGAACTCTTGGACTGTGTTTGAGAGATGATTGATATTTCCAAACTCTTACGAGGATCCGGGGGGAGAAGTCGATTTAGGATTGCACCATGTCAATGAAAAATATTTCTCTGGAAAACCTGCTACAAACTGGCCGAAAGTTTTTCCAATTTGAATTCCAGTTCGTATCTATTGGAAGATTTTTTGGGAACAGCATTCGCTTTAGGAAATAGGCTTACATCACTGTAGTTTAAAAACTCATACATCATTCTGTAATTAACAGTTGGATCTGGTGAAATGGCAAGGATCTGACATTTTAGAGTGATTTTAATTCTTGTAACACTGGGTCTGGGGCAGATTTGAAAGATATACTTAAGTGATCTTTGATTATATTTACTCAGGCCAAATCAAGAGACTGAACTAAGCCATCTGAAAAAAGGAGAATGTACTGTGAGAAGAGGCTCTCTCCATAAAGAAACTAGATGGTAGGTGAGAGGGATCCAACGGGTAATGAGAGCTCATGGTGGACAGTGCACTAGAAGGATCTCCCCCAGATTACTAGTCACTTTTCTGTCACCATGACAAATTACCTGAGCGAAACCATTTTTGAGGGGGAAATTTTTGTTTTGGCTCATTGTTTGAGAGACAAAGACAGAAAGAAATAGAGGGAGACAGAGACAGGCAAGGAGAAGGAGCAAGAGGAGGGGGAGGAAGAGGAGGAGGAGGAAGAGGAAGAACAGGAGGAGGAGGAGGAAGAAAGGAGTGTCCAGGGACAAGATACCCCTCAAAATCTTGCCTCCACAGTGCCGGTGGCTCATGCCTATAATCCTAGCTACTTAGGAGGCTGAGATCTGAGAAAACAAGATTCAAAGCCAGTCTGGGCAGGAAAGTCAGTGAGACTTTTATCTCTAATTAACCACCAGAAGTGGAACTGTGGTCCAAGTGGTAAGCACTAGCCTTGAGCAAAAATAGTGAAGTGATAGCTCCTAGGCCCAGAGCTTAAGTCCCAGGAATTGCATGTGTGCAGGTAAGCATGCACACACACACACACACACACACACACACACATGCACACACACACATACATATACATCTTGCCTCCAATTGACCAACTTCCTTCAACCAGGCCCCAACTTCTAAGTTTCCTCCACCTTCCAATAAAGCCACCATATTGGAATCCATCAATGGATTAATCCAGGGATAAAGACTGAGCCTTCTTGATCCCAACAGCTTTCAATAGCACCACAAGCTGGAAACTGAGATTTCAACACATAAGCCTTTTATGGCGGGGCGGGGTGGGGGAGGGGACTCATTTTAAGTCATATTGCGGCCCTAATCCTTGTATATTCTTGTATATATTTTCTATCTATGCTTATATTATACTATGTGACAAAAGAGATCTTGGGAACATAATTAAGGTTATTATCAGTTGACTCTGAAGTAATCAAAACAATCACATGATCCTCCTAAAAGCAGAGAGCATTGCCAGCTGTTGGGAGTAGGGAAGGCCACTGCGATCACAAGGCTGGAAGCACAGCAGTTAGTTAGCTGAGAGACAGAAGAGATTATAAGCAAGGATGGAACCGTTCATTCATTGGACACCATAGAGATGCCGGTCAATAGTCAGCCTATACCTGCAGACTTCATTCTGCAAGTGCAATTCAGGAAGTGGAAAGGATCTACATGAGTGAGCTCAGATACAGACCCTTCCCTCGAGTCCCCAGATTAGAGTCCCATCTGGTCACCTTGATTTTGATCTAAGCCAAAAACCCACTTGAGCTCACTCAGACTTCTCACCTACAAAACCTGAGCGTAATAGGACACTGTTTCACAGCACAGCAAAGGAATACAAGACTCTCAGCCAAGTCTGGCACAAGACCTAAACATTGGCTCTGTGCCATAAATATATTTCATTTTTTATTGTTATTTCCTGTTGTCATTTAATCATTTGCAGAATGTGAACGATTGCACTTGTCTACTTGATAAGAGTTGTGAGGATTAAGCTAGTAAAGGTAAACAAAGTTCTTACACATGCCTGACATGCACCACACACTCTGATTGTGAATGATCAAATATTGGTAGGATCTAGAAGCATAGCTCAGAGGTAGAATGCAAGGTTACCATGCTATACACCCCCCCACACACACACTCAAAAAATTGTCCTCTTAGTCTGCTGGGCAAACCCATTTTTCTCTTTGTTAGATATGACATCAAATATTCCAGGTATGGACTAAGGTTGCAGTTCAGGGATGGAGGACTTGCCTAGCATGCTCGGAGACCTGGTTTCCCCAGCATTAGTGGGAAAAATCCAGATACAAGCCAGGGGTCAGATTTAAATCTCCAAATTACAGTTAACTTGTGTTACCATAAACTAACCTGCTGAACTGAATGCCATATTGATGTTTAAAGCCATTGTAACTAATCAGAATTGTATGGGGCATCATTTATCGGTTAAAAAAAAAAGAAAATACCATTCTTTAGAATTATGTCATAGCTCCATCTTTTGTGTGCTTGAACAAATGAGCTGGGGCTTTATATAACACACAGAGATGTTTGTTGTTTTTCTATAGAGAAATTTGAACGCTCATTGAACTTTTACAAATGAATAATTGGATTTATTCTAACATGATAATGTTACCAACCTAATTCCTTCAGAAAAATCCTCTTTTTCGTTTTAATGCCATCAAGGAGAGATCAGGTTCTTTGTGTTTTGTTTGTTTGCTTTTCCCAGGACCCAAGGAGGAAATATTCCCAAAGAAATTCTAGCTAACTAAATGTGGCAACTGATTTAAAAAGCTGGTACGTAGGCTGATGACATTATTACAAATGTGTTCACTTGGGTGTCTTTGCTTTCACAACCCCTCACTCACCCATTCATTTATTCAAATTTGTATATTGAAAAATTACTTGACACTTCATTATTGACACTGATATTATGATAACAAGTGGCTGGCAACAGATCCAGAATCTACCCACAAAGAGACCAAAATAACAGAAGAGCCATCTTTGTTGAAAGCTTATATCTATGTACTGTGCTGGGTACTTAACAAGAATGATCTCTTTTAAGTCTTATAAACTGATGAGCGATAAAGTTCCATCTCACAGATGAAAATATTCAGACACTGATTTTAAATGTCTTATCTACCATCACAGCTTTGAGGAAACAGAGCTGATTCAAATCAGATTTCAAACCTATGTTCCTAACTATAATGTCATCTGTTTTTTCCCAATTGCTTTTTAATGGACAGACATCATTCTTTTTAGGTAGATCATTCTATGTTCTATGCATAAAACTGCTCTAGAAGTCTAAGCAAGCTCCTATTTCTTTTTTTTTCTTTGTTTTTATTGTGAAAATACCGTACAGAGGGGTTACATTTACATGGGCAAGGTATCAAGCATTGTTATCTCCTCCTTTGTTTCCCCTTCCCATCCCATCCTCTCTCCCTCCCCCTGCCAAAGTTGTAAAGTTCGTTTTTCGGCATAACTTCTTGTACGTCTCATTGTTGCAATGGATCCACCTGTATCCCTATTTAAACAATTTGTTTTTCCTTTCCCCTCCACAACTTATACCAACATCAAATACAGTGAAAGGGGTTATACCGTGGGGGAGGGACATACAAAGCAACAAAGAAATAAGCTTATAAATATGGTAGAAACAATCGCAAGAAAGAAAAAAAACATTTGAATCCTTATCTTGTGGTTCATTTCGCCTAACATCAACTTATCTGACCTTTTCTGCTCGTCTCAGACATATACTAGTTTTTGCAAATAAGGGAAACCACGGGACCTATGTTTCTTTGGGCCTGGCTTACTTCACTTAATGTAATCTTTTCCAAGTCTTTCCATTTCCTAACAAATGGGGCAATGTCATTCTTTCTGATGGAGGCATAGAATTCCATTGTGTATATATACCACATTTTCTTGATCCATTCATCTACTGAGGGGCATCTGGGTTGGTTCCATATCTTAGCTACGGTAAATAATGCTGCAATAAACATATTTGTTCTGGTAGCTTTACTATGGTCTTGTTTGTGATCATTTGGGTAAATGCCCAAAAGTGGGATTGCTGGGTCAAAGGGGAGCTCTATGTGGAATCTTTTGAGGAACCTCCATACTGCTTTCCAAAGTGGTTGAACAAGTTTACACTCCCACCAACAATGTGGTAAGGTTCCCTTCTGTCCACATCCCCTCCAGCATCTGTTGTTATTAGAGTTCTTGATTATAGCCATTCTAACTGGGGTGAGGTGGTATCACGAGGTTGTTTTGATTTGCATTTCTTTTATGGCTAGAGAGGTTGAGCATTTCTTCATGTGTCTATTGGCCATCCTTCTTTCCGCTTCAGAGAAGTTTCTCTTTAAGTCTTTAGCCCACTTATTTATTAGGCAGTTATTTCTTTGCAGATTTGTTGTTGGGGGATTTAATTTTTTGAGTTCCAGGTATATTTTAGATATGAGACCCTTGTCCATTGTATGGCTAGTGAAGATCTCCCAATCCGTGGGCTTTCTATTGATCTTGCTGGCTATGTCCTTTGCCATGCAGAAGCTCTGCAATTTCATGCAATCCCATTTGTCCAACCTTTTTTTTTATTTGTTGTATTTCTGGGTCTCTATTAAGAAAATTTTGGCCTGTGCCAAGGCCAAGCTCCTATTTCTTATCTCACTTCAGCCTCTACTCCTGCATTGTACACTTGCCTTCTGCTGCAAGTATCAAGTCAGTTTTCTTTTCTTTCTTTCTTTCTTTTTTTTGTCAGCCATGGGGCTTGAACTTGGAGCCTGAGTGCTGTCCCTGAGCTCTTTTGCTCAAGGCTAGGGCACTATTACTTTGAGCCACAGTGCGACTTCTGGTTTTCTGACTTTTGAGTAGTTATTTGGAGAAAAGAATCTCAGGGGGGACTTTTCTGCCAGGGCTGGCTTTGAACCTCGATCCTCAGATCTTAGCCTCCTGTGTAGGATTATAGGCATGAGCCATCAGCACTCAGCTCAAATCATTTTTCTTGTTTATCTAATATTTCTCAATTATAATTTCCAAATTAACCTATAAAGCTCTCCCCAGACTCCTACAATTTTCTCTTCTTCTCATCTTTGCCACAGAACTTGAGCGAAGAATTACAGGGTCAATATATCACAAATGTCTTCTCTGTGGATAAGTTCTAGGATATGCCAAACCCTAATAGATTCATAGAAAGAAAAGGTAGTGAAGTATTTAAGGATCACAGAAAAGAGAATGATCTCACTTGGCTGTCTCACCCTCCTTCAGTTAATCGCTGCTGCTGTCAGAACGCTGTCTACATCTTCAGACTGTAGACTTGGCACAACTGGTTTTACCGTGCTCACACAATCCTGGTTTACATAATGCAGGCTGGGCTTGCCTGTCTACCTTAAGCCTTTGGGACACAGCCAAAGCTAGAGCTCACTCAAGCATCCATGAAACTTGAAACAGAAGGACAGACACACAGGGGCCTTTCCTCAGTCGTCTCTTGCCGGGAAACCCCATAGACCCTCTGTGCACCCCACTGACCCTCTCTGCTCTTAGCGCTTATAAGGCTTGAGATGTCATTTATCATAGCTGTTTTTTCTAGAAGCTCATGAGCAATGACATGACCTAGCAAGGCAGCTTGGAACAAGTTGCTCTTGTTCAGTGATTGTTGGCAGGTCCTGGATTGATGGAGGGAGATTATTGCTAGGACCTCTCATTTGGAAGCTTCTAGAAAAAACACAGTGTGTTGATAGCCACTGGCTCCCCCAAGTAGCTCAGGATAGACAGGAAATTTTCCCCACTTTTGGATGTTTGGACTGAACTCTGAAACTCCATGCTTCACCTTTCCCATTGCTTTATTTCTTTGAGGATCAAATGCTGTGTGGTTCTAGCTGTGACACTGTGCACTACCTTTCTAGCTTGTGAGAGGAGAAAGATCCTTCTGGAAGAAAGGAATTCCATGAGATTCCATTGATTGTCAGTCTGTCTCTACAGTATGCACTCCTTTTTACCCCAGCTAGGAGATCTTGGAGATCCTTCTGGAAAAGAGGAATAGGAACAAGCTAAAGAATACTCATGTGGGGAGCTGGTGGCTCACACCTGCCATCCCAGCTACTCAGGAGGCTGAGATCTGAGTATGGTGGTTCAAAGCCAGCTCAGGCAGGAAAGTCCCTGAGGCTCTTATCTCTAATGAACCACCAGAAAACCAAAAGTGGAACTGTGGCTCAAAGTGGTAGAGCGCTAGCTAGCCTTGAGCTCGGGGACAGTGCCCAGGCCCTGAGTTTAAGTCCCATGAATGACAAAAAAAAAAAAAAAATAGATGACCTTGGAGGAAGGGATTGCTGCCTGGAGATGAAATCTGTCTTCCTGGAGACTTTCTCTGTTAGTGACCTCTGGGAGACTACGCACCTGGAAAACCCAGTGGGAGCTAAAGGCTTGTCATTTGCTACCATTCTCTTCCCTCTGCCATGCCTGCCAATGTCCTATGGAGACTGCTTGAGTGGCCAATGTCAATCAACACCCCCTCCTCCTCTCTCACCCAGGAATATGACGAATGAGGTCTCTGTGCCACTGGGAAGAACAGTGCCTGGTTTCTATTTTCCTCTGCCTCTCCACTCCTCCCTGCCCCTTGTGCCCCCAGCCCCCACCGCAGATCCTCTCTCAGGAGTATTTACTCCCCTATTTCCTTAAGAAGATTCCAAGTGGTGGCCAAGAGGGAGGACCAGAATTCCTTAGCTATTGGCTTAATGTTCCAAGATAGTATCATTCTGTTGTCATAAATATTTACTAGTGTTTTATCCCTCTTCACCATCTCCTTTGCCTTAAAAGAGTGGCCCTTTTCCTTCACTGTGGTCTCTCCTCGATTTGGATTTATTGAATAGCTCAACTGACTTCCTGACCACATCATTTCTCCACTTGGAAAATGGAGATGAAGCTTGCTTTAACCTCTCCTATTTATCAAGCCTTTTTACTCATCACTGTGCAATTCTGGGACTTTTTCTTGGATTTCTGTAGTTGATGATTATTATTTCCTGAGTAGAATACAGTGTGTTCTATGTCTCTGGGGTTCTATTCCTTCCTGATTGGACTATAGTTAAAGATTGCTGCCTCTAAGGAGCGTGAAGGAATCAGATTTAAGTTTGGCCTTGCATTCAAGTGGTCAGACAGGACATTAGATCACACTCTTAATCATCATCAGAATGAAAATGTGTTGAAGATTTCATGGAAACCACCACAAATGCTTTTTTCCTGGCCAAGAAAGACATATTTCCTGTAGGTAAACCACACAAGTGAAGTAGACATGATTTAAGTAACAACCTTATCTCTATTCATAAAGATGTCAGTTCTTTAAAGAATGCCAAGTTGAGTCATTTTGCACATACTTGCCATTCTGTGGCGAATGGTACTCTGCCTTCAAGACAAAGCTGGTGACATATAGGTCACTTCACAGTAAATAAATCCATAGTTGAAATTTTTAGAAATGTTTTCAACACCACAGTGTGTTAACGTTTTTGCCATCTGTATAAAATGCATGTTTACTTGGAAGCTGACATAGGTATTTATACAGACATGCACATATCATATGTACTATATCATATGTACTATATCATATGTACTATATATCGTAGGGAGTTAGGACCCTAGGCATCATCACTACCAGGCATTGTACCGGCACAGAAGCAATGTCCAAGGAAGGTTGCGCAGACTCAGATTATACCAATGGAGTATCCCATAGAATAGCTTTACCGCCTAAAAACCCCCATACTCTGCCTGCTCCTCCCTCCTTTCTCCACGCAACCACTGAATCACTTATTTTTCTTCTAGCTTTGCCTTCTCTAGAATGTCATGCTAGAAATAATATAGTTGGTAAATCTTTCTACATTCGCATCATTAGCTTTCTGATATGCATCCAAGCTCCCTCCATATTTTTCATACTGATTGTTCCATTCATTTATTTGTTTGTTTATTTATTTATTTATTGCCAGTCCTGGGGCTTGAATTCAGGGCATGTGCACTGTTCCTGAGCTTCTTTTGGTCAAGGTTAGCACTGTACCACTTGAGCCACAGCACCACTTCTGACTTTTTCTGTTTATGTGAATTGAACTCAGGGCTTCATGCATGCTAGGCAAGCACTCTACCACTAAGCCACACTCCCAGCCCAAGACTGCTCCTTTTATTTAACACTGAATCACGTTCCATGGACTGCAGGGACCACAGTCCATCTATCCCCTTGCTAAGGGATGAGTTGGCTGTTTCTAAGTTTTGAAAACTGAATAAATTTGCCCTCAACATTTCTGGAAGTTTGGTGGTAGACTTAAGTTTTTTTCAACTTATGTAAGTAAATACCAAGGACTGTGTTTGCTGGGTTGTGTGGTAAAGACAGGTTTGGTTTGGTAAGAAATTACCAAACTGTCTTCCATACTACCTGCGCTATCTTAGCATATTCTGCACATCAATGCATCAGACTTCTCACTCTGCTCCTCCTTGCATTGTTTAGTGTTGTCAGTGTTTGGGGTTTTGGTAGGTAATAATGGCATCTCATTGTTTTCATTTACTTTCCAGATGGCATGACGTGGAACATCTTTTCATATATTACTCACCATCTTTATATTATTTTGTGATATATGTGTGTATGTGTGTGTGCTAGTCCTGGGGGCTTGAACTCTGGGTCTGAGCACTGTCCAGATACTTTTTTTTGCTCAAGGCTAGCACTCTACTGCTTGAGCCAATGCTCTACTTCTGGATTTTTGGTGGTTAATTGGAGATAAGAATCTCATAGACTTTGCTTCTCAGATTAGCTTCCAACTAGATCCTCAGACCTTAGTCTCTGGAGTAGCAAGGATTACAGGCATGATCTACAGGCACATGGCACTATATCTTCTTGGATGAGATGTCAGCTAAGGACTTCAGTTCCTTTACTGTATGATAACTTCTTTTGAATCAGAGTCTCACTATATAACCCAGGCTGACCTTGAACTTGGGATCCTCCAGCCTCAGCTTCCTGCACGCCAGGCTGGCCTATTTTTTTTAATCTGGTTGTTTGCTGATTATTGACTTTTTAAAGAGCTCTTTGCATATTTTGGACAATAGCCTTTTATTGGATTATCCTTTACAAATATTTTCTCCCAATCATGGCTTGTCTTTTTTTTCCCTGACAGGGTCTTCTGCAGGTCAGAACATTCTCTTCTTAATAAAGTCATTCTTTAATTCTTTCTTTTTTGCCTTTGGTACAATATCTAAAAAACCCATTGTCATACCCCAAATCATCTAGATTTCTTCCTGTTCTATTCTCAAGGAGTTAAATAGTTTTATATTTTTATATTTAGTATGATCCGTGTAAGTTTATAAAGACATATAAGGTCTGAATCTAGATTCTCTATTGTTCTTTTATTTTCTTCTATGTGTGGATGGCACTCATTCTGGCACTGTTGGTTAAAGACAGGTTATTGCTGAGGACTGGGGATGAGACTCAAGGGCAGAGTTGTCTAGCATATGCTAGGCCCTGGGTTTGATCCCTAGCCTTGAGGAAAAAGAAGGCACTTGCAATTCTAGCTACTCAGGAGGCTGAGATCTGAAGATTAAGGTTCAAAGCCAGACCAGGCAGAAAAGTCTATGTGACTCTCATCTCCAACTAATCAGGAAATAAAAAGATGGAAATGGAGATGTGGCTCACGTAGTAGAGCATCAGCCAAGGCAAGAAACAAAGCCAGACTCCACATTCAAGCCCCAGTACAGGCACCCACACAGAAAAAAGTCATGTGCATTTTGCAGATTTTATTTTTACTTATTCAACTTTTATTAGCTGCCATTCCTATCTCTGGACAAGCACTTGAAAAACTGTCCTGTGGGTTTGGCATGTGGCGGGTAGAAGAAAGAACTATATATCAGCTATCCCCTGGATCCCATCCAATATATTCTGTGTGTGTGTGTGTCTCTCTCTCTGTCTCTGTCTGTTTCTGTCTCTGTGTCTCTCTCTGTCTCTGTCTCTCTGTCTCTCTCTCTTTCTCTCTCTCTCTGTCTGTCTGTCTCTCTCTCTCTCTCACATACACACAGTTCTTTTACCTTGAAAACCCCTAATACAGCCTATGTTTACAATCTTTAAGGACTGGTTTTAAATGGATTTTTTTTCTTTCTGGTGCAGGAATTGATCCCAGGACCTTGTACAATGATTATTCTCTTAATACAATGATAAAATAACTCTAGTTCTGTTATTGATAATAAATACTTCTCCTCAAGTCTCTTTATGGAAATTTGAAATTGTAGTCAATAAGTTTATTAGGTTTCTTGTCTTAAATCTTCTCACAAGCTTAAGGCTGTAATGCAGCTTTATTATACTCCCAGGAATCCTCTGTGGTCTGGTACCAGTAGAAACAATACATCTTTCACCTCCTCACTATCCAAACACACTTCTCTCTTGGCAGTGTGTCCTAGGCTTCTCCCAGCTTTTGAATCAACACATTCTTCGATGTAAGTCTGTCAAGTTATTCAAACTTGCTAGTGCTCAACAACTTTGTTGCTGCTTTTAGGTGAATTTTTATTTTCTTCAAGTATGTTCTGTTGGTGCTTAGCCTCCCTGTCCCCTAGCTGGTTGCTAAAGAAGACATTTGGGGGAAAAAAATAAAAAGACTTTGGACGCCCTGCATACTTCGCACCATCTGCAGAGCTTTGTAAGACACATGGTATATTATGGATTGGAGAAGTCTTACAGCAAAGAAACCTGTTCAAATTTGTTGAAGTCAATGTTTCCCAAGTGTATCTGACCACAGAATTCTTCTAGTTTTTCCCCGCATAACATCTATTGGAACACAGTTTGGAAAATGTCTCATGTTATAACTTTCTGTCCTCTATGAGGGTCATAAAAAGGCTACAAGGAATATTTCCTTAAGGACAAGAAATAAATAAAGAGAGTTACAAATTTTTTATGAAACCTAGTTTTAAAAAAAAACCAACCAAGGTACTAATGATCTCTGATAAAGAGAACAGGAAGAATTAAATAAACCATCCTGCTATCTGCTCGTTGTTTATGTTGAAATAGAACGGCTCCTCTTCAAACCATTAGCACAGCTGGCTGGGAGGCTAGTTTCCGACTTCCTTTGTGAAACTGTGCTGTTGTGCGTTTGACTCCAAGTCTATAAAAAGGGAATGTGACATTGCTCCCCCTTTGGCTATTACAGAAGTATTTAATAATGAAAAATGTAATTGGGCTACCTGAATGAGAAAGAAAGGGGTAAAATCTCTGTCTTCCCAGGAGACAGGACCCAAGGCACGTGCTTAAATTTGGCCTTCAGTGGCTCCTTTTCATCCTTTCGGTGCATCTAGTGTTGCACCTGGCTATGGAGAGCAGGCCTGCAGCCGGTGAGCTGGACCTGGTATTGCATGCCTTAGGACGGTAAAACGGAGCCATGAGGAGTTAGCGCAAAGGGGGAGGTTTCCCATCATGCCCCAGCTCTATGCTAGAATGCTCAAGAGTTCCAAGCACCTTGGCTCCACCAACCCCAGCTGTCTCATTCCACAGTTCCAGCACATAGAACCAAGGTTCCATAAACAACTGAGACCTAATTCAGTGGTGGCAACCTTCCCAATGGTGGAACCCATTGGGAAACTTTCAAAATATCCAGATAGCCAGGCCTTTATCCTTGCAACATGAATTTCACTGTGCTGTGGTTGGTCCTCAGAGTCTATGCAAGCTTCTGGCAACTCTTAATGTGTAAGCCGTGCTTTGGATATTGGGTTCTTTGGAATATAATACAGAAGAGGTTCTGGAATACAGGAAGGTATGGGCTTCTTATTCTAGGAAGTAAATTTAAAAAATATATATACCCATAATCTGCATGTCATGATTCTCTGTGAACCTGTTGGGATCTTAATGACCAGAAAGGCCAGTAGGGCAGTAGACCAAGCAATAAATGGCACATTGCATGTATCTGCACTCTTAACCATGGGGTAGGAAGAGATGTGTTTGTTTGCTTTGGGTTTTGCTCATTGAAGAAAATCAGTTGAAAACAAGTCACCCAAATCCTTCTTCTTTCCCAGAAATTCTCTACTCTCAGGCCTGGGAACTCACAGTCTGTAGCTCTCTGGTGACCACTGGCTGCGATGTCAGAGGTCCCGCCTCCTCCTGAACTCCTGCCCATCAGGCCAGCTCACCCACCTGCTACTAGGAAATTTATAACTCTCTAAGGGCCTTTCCTTGGCCATGCTATTTCAGGCTTTCTACTCCTTTGGAATTTCAAATTATATTTAATCTATTGAATACTCTACTTTGTCTTATCTTATCCTTTCTTTCTTTTTTGACTGCAACAGTTTTGGGGAAAAAAATCCAAATTCTAATTCTCTTCTTAGTTGTGAGCTTACTTTTTCTAATCTAAATAATGTTCCTATCGATATAAAGTCAGCATTTTCCTTCAGACAATGCAATGCTCCGTTTCAAAGATAGCTGGAACCTGCTGTGCGAGGAAAGACACACTGTGAGAGTTGTTCCATGGATTGGTCTGTCTGTCTCACTCTTATTTCTGCTTGTCTCTCCCTAGTCTTCCATTCGGCCTCTGACCTTTCTTCTTTATGTGACTTCTGGATAGGCAGCCCACATAATGAAAGAGGCCCCCCCCCGGATCTCAGCATCCTCCTAAGTTCTAGTCACAGAACTCCCTCTATCAGCACCGATTCTGGCCAGCCTTCAACCTCCTCCTCACACAGGGTGGAGGAGTTCAGTCTTAAGCCCCTGGAGAAGAGTTCTTAGAAGGAAATACAACGGCAAATCTCTAGCAACATTTTGGAAAAGCCTTCCAGCACTATCTTTCTCTTGCATCAGACTGATGAGCCTGATTCACCTCCAAGAAAAATGGGAATGCAAATGGTACATCCTTCTGTTGGAGGGGAGTTTGTTGGGTGTTTGTCTTGGCTCTGTTGGAGGAAAATGTCCTTGTCCTCTCTAGGGGACAGAGTCATGGACTGCAAATAAGGAGATGAGACTGGAAGGTCTCTGAAACCTCTCCCAGTTCTGATGTGCTAATGTGTCTAATGTTTCCACGAGTCTCCTTACATGCCCTCCCAACTTCTCCTCACACCAATGCCAAGGGTAAAATAACTGTGTGTGGCCCATACCTATACATGTTTAAGATACTTTCAAAAAGTATTTAGGCCAGATGATAGTTCCATGGTTTTCTTAAAATTTCAGACAACAGCTTGCCACCAGTGGCTCATGCCTATAATCCCAGCTATTCAGGAGGGTCTGAGGATTGCTCTTCAAAGCCAGCCTATGCAGAAAAGTCCATGGGACTCTTATCTCCAACTAACAACCAAAAAACCAGAAATGACTCTGTGGCTTAGGTGGTAGAGTGCTAGCCTTGAGCAAAAGAAGCTCAGAGACAGCTCTCAGGACCTAAGTTCAAGCCCCAGGACTCTAACAAAAATAAATAAAAATAAGAATTAAAAACAGTATCTAGGCCAGATGATATTTCCATAAATTTCTCAAAATTTAACAACAGCCAATTATAATACATTCTATATTATTCCCAAGAAAAAAGAGAGAGAAAGAAAGGATAAGAAGTTATTAATTTCAACCTATGAAACTATATACTCTAATAGTACCTGGTAAGATTTCAAAATTGAAATGATAGAAATATTCAAATAAGAACATTCATGCAAAGCTGTCAAATAAAACTAAGAGTACATGAAAAGACGTGGAGGAGGTGAATTCACAGAGAACAGTGGCTAATAGGACCAGGAGAAGGAAAATCAAAGGAATGATTACTTAATGAATATAGACTTCTTGTTAGGGGTGATTAAAATGTTCCATAAATAGCTAGCAGTGTAATTATATTATGAATACACATTGCGATTATAGCATCATGAGTATACTTCATACCTTGGAATTGCATAATTCAAAGTCATTAAAATTAAGCTGGGCCTGTTGGCACATGCCTGCAATTCTAGCACTGAGAAGGTCCAGACAGGAGGAAGGGAAGTTCAAGGTTATATAACTTCGAGGCTAATGTTGCTGGGGTGTGTTTGACTTCCTGTCAGAATTTATTGGATCCCAAGCTGGTCTGAGCCATTTCAACAACAGGCTTGCTGGCTTAGCCTGTCAACTAGGTGCATTTTTAAAGGGGAAGCCAGTTTTTAGTGACATTCTATAAACCAGTCAGATCTGTTAGGGTAATCCATAGTTTGGGGGGGCAATCTTCCATGTCTCTTAACTTGCTGGTCACCATTATCTGTTGTTCCCCTGAGGTTCCGCTGAGGTTTGGAGAGCACTCTTGGAGCTCAGCGTTGGAAAGGAGATTTGTGCAAAGAGATTTTGTCAGAAGCAACTCTGGATGGTACCATCGTGGTGGATACAGGTCCATTATGCATTTGTCCAAACCCAGAATATAGAGAACCATTTCTTAATGTAAACGATGAGCTCGGGTGGCCAGGGCCGGGTGTGTGTGTGGGGGGGGGGGGGGTAAACAATGTGTGAGTGCAGGCCAATGTCCCGCTCTGTGAGACCATAAAAGAAAGCAGGGCATATGTGGGAACTCTCCCTCCTGATTAATTGTGGTAGCCACCTACAATTGCTCCTAAAGAAAGGTTTAAAGATAAAATAATGCTTTTAAAAAATAGAAAAAGGAGGGTTTGGAATTTACTTTTTTAAAAATGTGTTTAAAAAGAATCCCAAGTATGGAAGATTTGTGAAGCAAGCATAAGGGAATGCTAGGAAACAATTCAGACTCTAGGAGACACACGGCTCTGTTCCTGGGTCTCCTTACGTATGTGCCTCGCCATTGCTGATACTGATGACTTACTTGTCCTTATCTAAACCAGAGTCATCTCCAAGCTCCAAAGCTCATGGCATTCCATATGGGCAAACTCTAGTTACACTAAATCAACAGTAGTGTCACTTCTCACTAGCTATTGTGGATCGAATACTCCCCCTGTCTGTGTTCCTTCTAAAGGTCCAACAACATTACATGACAATCAAAGATTTAAAAGGAAACAAAAGAACCTCCAGGATAAAGGCCAGGGAGAAAGGACTGCTTTGTGATTTCTCAAGGTGGGAAGCCAGGACATGAATATAAACTCAGTTGGCACATGAAACCTACGTTGGCAATAGGAAAAAATCAGATTTATATTTACCAACACTGATGAGCCCAGAAGAGGTCTTCCCAGAAGAGCGTAGAAGATGAGGCACCAACTGCCTCTTAAAGAAACAAATTTCTAGACACGTCAAGTCTCATGAGCATGCCTCCTGAATCAGGTTCCCTTTGTTGGAAAGCATGTGGAAAGATACAACCTACCAAAACAAAAGAGGAACTGGAAAACTGTGCCGATCCGGGGTAACATCTAAAGCACAGAAGGGAGGCGCAAGGCATTCTGGGCTGTCAAAGGATTAGCCCAGAGCTTATTATTTCAGAAAAGTTGAATGATTGGTGGAGATCACTCAGCTACATTAGTGAATTTTTAAGCTATGAAGCAAACCACTTACATATGATACAAAAGCCACAGAAGATGATTTCTGTAATTGTTGAATTCTAGGCCAGAGAATGATGAGTACAGGTAATAGTAATTCCAAACCATAATCTCACAATGAGAATTAAATGAGATATCCCCAACTCATTTACCCAATGTCTGGTACCTTGGGAAATAGGTACTCCCAATTAGAAATATAAGACATTGTGTTTCATGCTCAATAAGAAATGTATTCATTGCCTTACTCATTTAACCCCTCTGTATGGCATCTTTACAATAAAACAAAATTAAAAAAATAAATTTAATTTAAAAAGACATTATGTTTCATAAACGATTAACATTTTAGCTGGGCCTATAGCTATCCCACTGCTGGGCATTTACCCAAATGATGACAAGCCAGCCTGCACTAAAGCCACTAACACAACTATGTTCATTGCAGCATTATTTACCATAGCTAAGATATGGAGTCAACCCAGATTGATCAAGAAGATGTGATATATATATATATATAATGAAATGCTATGCTTCCATCAGAAAGAATGACATTGCCCCATTAATAAGGAAATGGAAAGATTTGGAAAAGAAATTATATTAAGCAAAGTAAGCCAGACCCCCCCAACAAACATAGGCTTCATGGTTTCCCTCATTTGTAATAACTAGAATATGTCTATAAATCTATAAGTTAATCCAGTGGATAGTAAAAGACAAATAATAACACTTGAACATGATTAATTAAACAGCACTCTAAGCATTTGCACAGTGAGAACAAAGGAGGATATTCTTAGGAGAGGATCACAATGGCTCTATAGCTATATGCATATGACTGTATAAAATGATGCTTATCAAAATGAACTCCAAGAAATGGAAACAAGAGGTTTTTATTGTACTGTTTTGAGTTATTTCTTTTTCTTTCTTTTTTCCTTTGGCCTATTCCCTGTTTTTGATTTCTGTACCCTTTGTCTTATATATAAGTTTATCTGATTTGGGGAGGGGAAAGGGAATCCCTTCCAAGTGAGTTTATATTCATCCCTTTGCTTTCCACCTTGAGAATCATGTAACTGTCCTCTCTCCCTGGCCTTTATCCTGAAGGGTTTATGGTTTTCTTTAAAACCCTTTATTGTATGTAATGTTGCTAGACTTTTAGAAGGAACACAGATGGGGGAGTACTCAATACACTATAGCTAGTAGGTTTTGTTGGTGGGACAAAGGGTAAGCCAATTCAGCAGTAATACTCACTAGACACTATGTTGGAAATGAACTTTTTAACTTGGGAGGTGGGGAGAGGGGTTGGGAGGGGGAAAAGTGGGAGAAAATGAGGAAGGGAGAAAATGGGCCAGGAAAAACAGGAAGAATTTTTGATGGTTGGTGCCACAGTTTGATAAGGCAAGGTAGAAAAAGCAGAAAGAACAAAAAAAGAAGAAAGGAAGGAAGGAAGGAAGGGAGGAAGGGAGGGAGGGAGGGAGGAAGGAAGGAAGGAAGGAACGAAGGAAGGAAGGAAGGGAGGGAGGGAGGGAGGGAGGAAGGAAGGAAGGAAGGAAGGAAGGAAGGAAGGAAGGAAGGAAGGAAGGAAGGAAGGAAGGATGGGAGGGAGGGAGGGAAGGAACAAAAGAGAAAGACTTGTTGGGAACTGGTGGCTTACTCAGGCTTATTCAGGAGGATAGGATCAGGGTTCAAAGCCAGCCCAGGCAGGATAGTCCATAAGACTCTTTTTTCCAATTAAACCAGCAAAAATTCCAGGAGGGAGGTGTTCTCAGAGAGTACCAGCTCTGAGTAAAAACGCTAAGGGATAGCACACAGGCCCTGAGTTCAAACTCTAGTACTTATACACCTATACACACACACACACACACACACACACACACACACACACACACACACACACACACACAGAGGTTTATTTCTGAAGGCTGAAAATGTAAGATCGAGGTTCTGGCAGATTTGCTTCCTATTGAGAGATATTGTTCCTGGCTTGCAAAGTGTCACCTTCTCTCTGTATCCTCACGTGACAGAGAGACAATGGTCACCATCCTTCAGATAAGGACACTAACCCCATTATAGCGGTCTCACCCTCATGACTTCATCTAACCCTGATTACTAAGGCTCCAGGTTTCGTTATGGATACCACCTTATGCATAAGAAATAGATTTCAAGGTGCCCAGCAGATGCCTTTAACCGTGGATAGTACTGAACCCATCATACATTTTGCCACACACATACATATATGCTCACACTGAAGTTTAGCTGAACAATTAGCCATGAGATTAATAATAAAATAGAGCAATTGTAATTGTATATATATATATATATATATGTGTGTGTATATATATGTATGTATAGATACATTACAATGTACATGATGTGAATGTGGTGTCTTCCTCAAGAAAATCTTAGTGACAGCAGCCACCCTCTTTGGGATGATATGATAGTTCCTCCATCATCAGAGGAAGTGACTGATAGAGGCATTATGATCTAACGTCAGGTCACCATGGACCTTTGAACATCATGGTGCCATGATGATATGGGTTGACTGAGGGTCACTGAAATCACAGAAAGCAAAACCATGGAGAAGGAGGGAATGCAACATGATCACACTGGGGCTCAGGGATTCCATAGAAGAAGGGGTAGCCTAAGGACAATATTCACTAAGCAAGAGAAGACAAGGAAAATGTATACTGCAGGCATTTGTCAAGGAGACCAGTCACAAGCTAACTACAGTTCAACACTTGCCAAACGTTTGCTGAAAACGTTGGGGGTTTGGAGGAAATATATTATCTCTCCATTTCTCTTGATTCTGTAAAACCTATCCGTGAAGCAAATTAGATCATCTGAAAGCAACAAAGCTGCACTCCATCGTCTTAACTCCCTGTGGATCATCTTTCATAGAATTGAGATTAATGTTATGCCTTTAAATCTTGGAGGGAAGAAATAAAGCACCCACTGGAAGAATATTTCATATATTTTATAAAAATCACAATTTCAGACATTGTGTACCATGTTACCCATCCTTAAAGGATCTGAAAAGGATTTTGTCTCTAGGGAACTGGGTATGCTTGCTTCATAACATGACAACTTCATAACCCAGTGCCAGGAGCAGATTTAGTGTTCTATAGCAGTGATTTAATCCATACCAAATGCTTCAAGACAGTTCTGTTCTTGTGGTACATATATTTAAAATAAATGTTTGTCTAGATTCATATGCTTCAGATTATTGTGTGATGTTTGGGAACAGGTGAGTTTTAGTCAAATAAAATTGGCAAAATGCCATGTCAGAAAAGAAAATATGTTCCCATGTATTACTTGATAGTAAGACTAGGGCTGGAGACACCTTCTCCATAAAGAAAACTATGACATCCTGCAATAAAACAATCTGAAGTTAGGTCATTTGGTAAGTTTTCAAAAGAAATACGTGAGAAACTATCAGTAGATGCGCTACTAAGAAATATTCCTTCTGTCTATGAGGGGGGAAAAAACTTTCAAGATTCCCACATCCTGTTTGAGTATTTTACCTACATTAGTCAGCATGAGCTAGCTTGCCCTGCAGTAACAACCAGCACCTCTTAGAGATTGAAGATTGACAAGCAGGGTCCTTCACTTTCCATTGTTCTGGCTTAGGGAACTAGACTGGGAACCAAGGCTGGGAAAGGGAATCCCACAAAGCAAGTGCTTCGTCTGCAAGTCTTTCTGAGAGCAAGTCACAATCCCAAGGAACATCAAAGTGACTAGCTCTTACCTTCCACTTATAATTAGAAAAAAAAAAAAAAAAACTAGCAGAGCTGGTGGTGCATGGCTATCATCCAAGCAACTCAGGAAGCTGAGCTCTAGGCTCAAAGTTTGAAGCCAGCCTAGACAGACAAATCTGGGAGAGTCTTATCTCCAAGTAACCGGCAAAAAAAAAAAAAAAATAGAGGTGTGGCTCAAATGGTAGAGTGTCCCCCTTGAGTGAAAAAGCAAAGCAAGATGGCCAGGTTTTATGTTCAAGTTCCAGGACTAGCACAAAGAAAAGAAAAGGAGCCAGAATTATTGGTGAGCAGCTGTAGAAATCAAGTGAAATTTGCTCCTTCTGCTACTACACATTCAGTTCGTTTTCCTTTCCACTTGCAAAATATACTCATTTTTTTCCTCCAAGAATACAACCAAAACATCTCATTCTGACAGGACTTTGAATTTAAAGTTAAGATTTTAGAAACTACACAGCTATTTTTATATCAGGCCCAGCTAAAGAAACAGTTAGATGATTCAGGGATTGATGATGGGAAGTTAAATTTTTAGCCCCACCTTTCAGCAGTGTAAGGGGAACCTGATACCCTCAATGAGGCTCTCTCTCTTCAGAAGTGCAGGGAATGCAGCCCTGGTCTGTAGCAATTCACTACCTCACTACCTGACACTTTTACTCATTGGCTGGCGCTCTACCAACTGAACCATGCCTCCAAATCCCTGTAGAAATTCTAAAATCCCACTGAAAAGAGACTGCAAGCGCTCCTGTCTGGGCATAGGAAGTTTTTTGACTAGATTAGTGTTCTTCTCCCTGAGAAAAACAATTCCATAATCACTTCCAGAGGCCTGACTGGAGGAATGAAAGATTCTTTTCCCTTATTCTGTTGCTGCATTCAACGTGGGCACCATTGCTACCAGAACTGGCGAGGCTTCAGAAAGGAAGAGGCCCTTGGATGCTGAGTGTATGATTGATACAAAAAAAAAATGATTTCAGGACACATCAAGGTAGAGACCAGAAAGCTTTTCAGCAAAGCAAAGTCAAGAAAGGACAGTACACGACCAAGATATGGGAGTAGAAACATCTGGTACCAGGTACAGTGAGGATTTTAACAGCGGGGGTATTCATGGTAAAAAGGTGGTTGAGGGGAGGGGTGGCTTAAATCCACTTTAAGATCATTGTCTCTCTGGCACCTCCAACCATTCTTTGTCACCAGTTTATCAGTTGAGCACAGAGATATCAAGATTGTCTGTTTGCTAAATGTGAAATTTAGTAGCCAAGCACTGGTGGCTCACGCCTGTAATCCTAGCTATTCAAGAGACTGAGAACTGAGGACCACAATTCAAAGCCATCCTGGACAGGCAAACCTGAAAGACTCATCTCCAATTAACCCACAAAATGCCAGAACTGGAGATGTGGCTCAAGAGACTTGGCCTTGAACAAAAAAGCTAAGCAAGAGAGCAAGAGACCCTGAGTTCAAGCCACAGTACCAGCACAAGTTGAAACTTGGTGACATAGATGTCTATGCATTTGTTTAAACAAAAGGCCATATCTTCCAGATGTTCCATTTAAGACAGATGTTCTACCCGAAGATAACTTTTTTCTTCTTTGTAAACACTTCTGTGATCAAAGAAGTTATTTTAGCTCCCCCTCCCCCCAGGATATTTTTGTTCAGTGCCTCAAAGCAGAATAATTATTTGGGCAAGTGGTCAAGGATAGAGCAAGAGCTGCCTCTTTAAATATGCGTGTGAATGTGTGTGTGTGTGTGTGTGTGTGTGTGTGTGTGTGTGTGTGTGTGTGTGTGTGTGTGTGTTGCAGCTTAGTGCGGGGAATGAGAAACATAACACAAAGAAAGTAGTGTCTCTGCTCTTTTAATCAAGCTGCTCACAACAAAGAGTGTTTATGTCTGGACTCCTGGCAGCTGGTTCTCAGGCTTCATTTCCCCTCACCTGTCTTGCCTTGCTATGGCCTGAACTACTGTGTCCCCTGACAGTTCATACATGAAACTCGTCGCCACCGGGTGAGGATGGTATGGAGGCACGAGGCCTCTGGAAGGTGGTTAGAACATGAGGTAATTAGAACATGGAGCTTTCATGAATGAGATCCGTGGACATACCTGAGAAGCCCCTCTATCAGGCGAGCATCAGGCAAGCACATTTAGAAGCCAGCATGCATGAGGAGCAGGTGTGCAATGAGAACCACATACAGAATCTGGGGACCCTGGAATTCTCAGCCTCAAAAACTATGAGATGTTCATTGCTGCATAATTCACCACAACCAAGAGACAGGATCCGCCTAGCTGACTCTTAGTGGGCATGAAAACCAGAAACTGGTACATGGGGGGAAGGCCGAGGGGATGGAGGTATGAGGAATGAGGGGCACAGGCGGTGGGGGTATGGTCATAAACTTCAATAATACAATGCGTATCTTACGAAACTAAGAAAATGAAGGGGAGGGTTGAGTTTGGAGGGATGGGAAAGGATCATCAATTGAGACACATTGTATTCACAAACTGATTTGTTGAACAGTAACTCTTTTGTATAACTACTTAAGGACAATAAAAGTATAATTCTTAAAATAGGAGAAATAGATTTCTATGGTTTATAAGCTTCCCAGTCTATGGCATTTTGTTATATCAGTCCAAAGAGACAAAGGTAGAAAATAGATCCTGGTTGGAAATGCACAACATTCTCGGCCCACTTTCCACTCTTACATAACTCGAATCTCTTGAGATCATTTAAGTTTTAATCCATTGCCATCTCTTTTGTCCAGAGCAACTTGTGTCAATATTTGGACTCTGCCTAAATATAGCTTCTTTTGTATTCTATCCAATCAGCTTCAAGTGCTGCTGGCTGTAGTTCCTTTTGAGACATAATTCACATATTCACATGACTTTTCGTTCTCATTCTAGTGCCTCCCGTATCAATTTAATGTCAATTCCCCAAAGCTAGCAGGTTTTAGTGAGAGAGCCCCATCTTCAGTCTCTTTTTCCCTGAGCCATTTTGTAAGAGCGGAAGGACTGAGTTTTGTGGACAATATATGATTAAACTGTGATTCAGAGACAATTTATTTATAGATCTTAACAATTGGTGAGGTGACTGTACCCTTAATTTGTCCCTAAATGTGGGGGTAATGCCTCATTGATCTTTGCTATTATTTAAGATTGATTTCTCTTTCTGGCTTCTAAGTCCCTGAACTCTATTTTCACAATGTTCTTGCTTCAAAATGAATTGACCCTTCTTGAGCTCCCCTCTTTCTTGTAACATCCTGCCCAAACAGCCTTGGAAAGACAGTACATGAGACTAACACTAATCTTCTCTCCTGATCTCCTGCCCTTAAGGAACAATTTCATCAAGATGAGGATGTGCATCCTAAACGCCTTCAGGCACAGTTTCTTGGCACCCCTCTTCTGGCCATTATGATGACATAGCAACTTCCTTCCATGTGTCAATTTCTGTGAGGTATATATATATATATATATATATATATATATATATATATATATATATATATATATGGGTGGAGGGAATCCCAACATCTCAGCATCCTAGACCAAAAGAACCTCTTTTGTTCTTGCTATATATTTCATCTGGGTTCATGGAGACTTCTCTATATTAGCATCTCTCAGGGAACCGAGATGGTAGAGCCTTGACCAATGGGAACATCAGAAGTTGCCACAGACAAAGGAAGAGAACACAAAACAAGTATGCAGGAGAAACTCATATTATTCCTTCTCACAGTAGCTAAATCATGTGGCCAAGTGATGGGAAAGTGGTCTCCAGAAGGAAGAGAAATAAATATTGGTAAACATATTTAATGACTCCCCTTTAATAACATGATGAGCATGGATATTCTTGCCCTCAGCACACATGCACTCTCTCTCTCTCTGTCTCTCTGTCTCTGTCTCTTTGTCTCTCTCTCACACATACACACACATCATTTAAGTTGAACTTAGAGTTTCCAAGGTTTCTGAGGCTTATAGTCTTCCTTTTTCTACAGAGGTACAGACTGAAAATATAATAGAGCTGTCAATTTCAAATGGTGTCATTGGTGTCATTAGTATGTTTAAAAAAAAGTGAGAAACATGAATAAATAGACACAGAATGGGTGAATGTGTGAGCATGTCATTGCCAAGTGTCCTAAGTGTGTATTTGCTTGTGCATGTGCATACTATGCTTTCCCACATGAATGGGTTCTCTACGTTCCAAAGCAAAGTTGAGCATTAGCCATTTCATTCTCCTGAAGACCTCAAGATAAACCCGCCCACATCAACAGTATAGAATACAATATGATCCAAGTCTAATTTTTCCATTGGTTGTCTGGTTACTCGATAAATATTTGATTGATTGAGTAATCCCAGAGCCCAGACAAATACTGTGGCCACAAAAGGGGAGAACAATAAGCCAGATGAAAAAGAAGTTTCCATTCCAAACCCATTTGGCCTCCGTCACTGCTCAGTCATAAAGCTGGAAGTGCTCTTCCAGGGTTGATGCTGGAACAGGATTAGACTCTATTTATAAATGTTGGGAAGATTTTTCTAGATTTAATGTTTAAATGGGTTTTTGGAAAGTGAATGGCTTTGTGCATTTTATTGTCCAAGCATTCTTTGATCTAATAATTTCACATTTCTGTCAACTTTCCTAAACATTCAACAAGGCTCATCATTTCTTAATAGGGTGAGCAAAAATTTGCCTATGATTAAGAGATTTTGTGAGCATGCAATTATAGTGATATTGTCCTTAGTCCCAAGCCTAGAGTTTGATGGACAAAAAGCCTTGTCAAAATGGGGTCTCTATTGAATATGGACACAGGACAGATTTATCTAACCACAGCAAAGACGGTCCAGTGGAGGATGATGAGAAAGGAAGAATGCGCTCAGGAACTTCAGCATCCTCATTCAGAAACTCAACATCTTTTCCAGCCCTGCTGCGGAGACTTTGCTAAGTGAAAATGCCAAGAATGCACCAGGGCAAGGCAAGGGCCTTTGTGTCTGTTCTTTGGCAAAAAAAAAAAAAAATTAGAGGAAAATATAGTCAGGGACTAGGCCCAAGTACTGGGGTTTATGAACCCAATGTATTTTTATGAATTTATTTTTCTATTATCTTTAAATAATTATACAAAGGGGTTTCCTTTTGACATGTCAATTTATGAATGAGTACAGTGTATCTTGATCAGTATTACCCCTTGCAACATTCTCCTTACAATCTCTGAAAAGGAAAGGCCTCTCTATGTGTGACACAAAAACCCAAACAATAAGACAATTTGGGGTCTGGGTATAGCTGAGTGGTACTTGTATAGAATGTACAAGGTTCAGAGTTCAAGCACCAGTACTGAAGAAGAAAAAGGGAAGGAAGAGAGAAAGGGAAAGAACGAGAGAAGGAAGAGAAGGGAGAGAAAGGAAAGGAGAAAGAAGGAAGGAAAGAAGGAAGGAAGGAAGGAAGGAAGGAAGGAAGGAAGGAAGGAAGGAAGGAAGGAAGGAAGGGAGGGAGGGAGGGAGGGAGGGAGGGAGGGAGGGAGGGAGGGAAATCCAGCTTGCGGATGTGGGTGAGGCAAATGGACTCATTGTGCATTACTCATTGGAATGAAAATCATTAAAAACATGTGCTAACCTTCCTTTATCTTCCATTTCATAGCTTTCTTTTTAGATGTTCCAATATTCAGATATTGTGTATACAGAGATCTTAATGTATAGTAAGAAGATGTATCTCTTTCCCAGCTAAGCGGCACAGGGACAGATGTCATTAATTTTTTTATTATTGTGAAAATACTGTACAGAGGGGTTACAATTACATAGACAAGATAATGAGTACATTTCTTATCAAGCATTGTTGCCTCCTCCTTTGTTTCCCCTTCCCATCCCTTCCCATCTTCCCGCCCTTCCCCCCACCCAATCCTCCCCCCCACCAAAGTTGTAAAGTTCATTTTCGACATAACGACTTGTACATCTCATTGTTGCAATGGGTCCACCTGTATCCCTATTTAAACGATTTGTTTTCCCCCTTCCCCTCCACAAATTATACCGACATCAAATACAGTGAAAGCAGGGGTTATACTGTGGGGGAGGGACATACAAAGCAACAAAGAAATCATCTTATAAATGTGTTAGACACAATCGCATGAAAGATGTCATTCATTTCTAATCAGAGCAGCACTGGGTGATGACCCACACCCGCTGCAGCTCTTACGTTTCCAGGGCTGAGCCTGCCGCTTGGAAGCTGAGCTGAGCTGAGCTGGCTTCGGCGGCCTCCCACAGCGTCTCATACTGCTGTCCCTGTCGGGCCAGGCCTCCACACTCACCTCCCCAGCCACACAATAGCAATCGTGTGTGTGTGTGTGTGTGTGTGTGTGTGCCAGTATTGGGGCTTGAACTCAGGCTGTTGTACTCTCACTTGGCTTTTTTGTTCAAGGCTGGGGCTCTACCACTTGGGCCATTCCTACTACATTCACCAAAGAAATCGAAATCCTCAGACATCCTTAACCACCTGTGGTGTGTCGGTCATTGCTGGGACCCTCATTAGGTTTCCACATCACACCTGGGAAGTGTTTTGTCCTTGTTATTGTTGTGGTTTTGTTTTGATCCCTGGATTGTTAGGGTTATGGAATTTCTACCTCCATGGTGGTTCTCCCTGACCACTAGGGGTCACCCTCACCCCAGTGAATCATCAGTGGTTTACCTATGAATGGGCATCAAAGGAAGAGCAGATTGGTGCCAAAGAATGAAAACTAGGAATCGTGTTGCACAAGCATGCACACTGGGAGGAGCAGCGTGCGCACGCACTCACACACACACAGGCTTGTAGAAGCCTGGCGGGAAAGGAGGGCCTCAAGCATTGCAACCGTGCCGGGGATGGAGTCTGAGATTATCTCTGTAGAAATATGTCTGGATGGAATGAGAGAGCAAGAGGAGCAAAGATCCCTGGGAAAGAGCAGACCACGAAGAAGCCGGGGCAGCAGGGTCAAAGGGCCTGAGGCAGCATGAGCCTCTCATGAGGAAGCTGCCCAGGTTTTCACAAAGTACTCACATCTCACTCTGAATGAAATGGAAAACATAGAGTCTCCATCTAGCTTTTCATGGAACAGCCTCCTCCCCAAAGAGGTAACACTAAAACAAAAAACCCTAATTTGAGAAGTTCCTACAAAGCAGAGGTCCGGCCTTTGAAAAGGTCCATGTTCAAGTGCTCAAGCGACATGCTGAACTGAAACTTCTTTGGACAACTACTTAAAGAATCTTTTTTAAGTCAGTGTCATAAACACAAAGAGACTTCGGGATCCCATTGCACAATAGAGCCCACTAAATGACAATAAAATCCAGTCGTGATGGTGGCTCACAGAAAAAGAACAATGCTCAAATGGGAACCACAGACAATACTGGAATATGGATTGTAGATCACCTACAATGACAATGTTCGTGCTGAATTTCTTGAAGTTGGTATCTGTGCTGTGGTTATGTAAGATAGTGTGTGCTCAGAGCATCGAAACAGAGCTTTAAAGGGTAAAGGGAAGGCTTGAGGTTTCTAAGCACTGTCCACTGTTAAGAGGGTAGAAACATGCACACTGCTGCCCTCTGTGTGGAGCACGTGGCGGCCTGCAGAGGCCATTTGACCACTTAACCAGCCAAAGGAGGTTAGGTCCCAGGTGAGCAGCATAGAAACCTGGTGTGTACAAGGTTCAAATTCTAGTACTGCCAAAAAGATTTAGGAGGAGGAGGAGGAGGAGGAAGGAAGGAAGGAAGGAAGGAAGGAAGGAAGGAAGGAAGGAAGGAAGGAAGGAAGGAAGGAAGGAAGGAAGGAAGGAAGGAAATAAAAGACCTCAGGAAGATAATCTGGTAACTGCAAGGCCTTGGATCCAAATTCCAGTACTAGCAAGAAGAAAGAAGAGAAGGAGCAGGAGGAGGTAAAGGCAGCTAGAAAACTAAAGTCATGATTCAGGGCTGGGGCCTGGTTCAAATGGTAGAGCACTTGTCTAGCAAGCACAAGGCCCTAGGTTTAATCCTTGGTACCACCACCACCTCAAAAAAGGAAGGGAAAGAAGTAACTGTGCACAGACAACCCTTGTCTTCCATAGCATGGCTATATTTCTGTTGACACGGATACCTTACCCCAAAGAAGATTGTCTGGAGTCTTCCTCTCTGGAGACGTTTGAGTAGTGCATTCAGGAAGCTTCCGGGCCAGCCCTTCCCAGCTCGGAGGAGAGCATTGCCCTCTGATGACTCAGTCACAGCGCTGCTCCAACAGGCAGGAGGCAGAAAGCCTGCAGAGCTCACGCACACGGGCACGGGCCTTCCTACAGAGAACCTTTCCTGTAATCCCCGCACTTAGAAAGCAGACTCAAAAATGTGACAAGAGATTAAGGTCTGAGTAAGCAGTGGAAATACCACTGCTGTCCTTCAGAGTCCACGTTTCGTCTGTTTGCTAAATATGAGCATTGGAAGACACGGGATTACGACCAAGGGAAAAGCCGTTCACTCCTCGGTCAGCTGTAAGCCCTGTCTATACAATCAGCCCCACAGGGGAGAGCAAGGGCTCGGGCTGTGCACCTGCTATCTGCTGCAGATGACTTTTTTTTTTTCCTACTAGGAACTTTCTGGGATGCAGAGAAGCTCAAGAGAGAGACTGAGAGTCAATTTTCTTTTAGTTTAGATTTTTTTTAACATTTGGGGGATACATGACTTGATGTGCCCCCCGCAAAGGAAACAAGCACTCTGTTGAATATGGAATAAGGAATACAGAATATGGAATACGTTGCATGCACTGGTTACTTTCCAATGAGAACAACAATAAGAACAACCACAACCAGGCAAAACCCATGGGGTTTGGGGTTTTGGGGGGGGTTTTTTTGGGGGGAGAACAAGGTGAAAGATTGCATCAAATCCAGAAGAAGTTTATGATTGCGCAAACCTAGTGCAGTTGGGGTTCTGATGAGGAGAATGCTAGAGAAACTGAGTCACGTTGCCTGGGAAGACCAATACTTAAGTTCTGCCTTCTGTTGCATAATTTGAATATGTTGTGAGAAGAATTACTGCCTGATTGCTCTCCAATAGTGCTGAGATATAAACAGAAGAAGCCGAGTTAAAACCTGAAAAGAACTTTTAATGAAACATTTGGATTGACTGGTCTTGGAAAAATCAAGCCCAGAATTGAGCTAACCCCCCCCCCCGCGTCCCCCTCCTCCCTCCCCCTGTAGCCTCAGCTTCAAGGAGGATTTTCCAATGGAATCCACTATGTTCCCTGAAGTGGGCTTGTCACCTGAGGGGAGGGGAGGGGAGGGCTGCCCTCCCCCACTCAAACCCAATGCTTGTCCTCTGGAGCTGGGGAATCTCACCTGCGTGCTTGCCTGCAAATTCCAGATTGCAAGCAAATGGGATCCACCTGCCATCACACCGCCAGCTCCTCTTAGGGAGGTCTTTGGTGTCTCTGGAGATCTTTGGTGTCTAAGGGGTAAAACAAGCAAGTGTTGGCAAGGGGGAAGGAGCCCAGGCAGGCTGGGACTTGAGACAATCCAGAACGAGGAAGTTTGGGTGGTAGAGAAGGAGCTGGGGAAATGAACATGTTTGGAGGAGGAAGAATCCAGGTGGCCATTTTGATTTAGAGTTCCCACTGCGGGGAACGGGAGCGATCTCATGAGAGAGCACTGGGCACTGAGCCTGAACTGAACAAGGCCCCTATGCTATTGTCAGGTGCATCAGTCTGACCTCTCTGGCCATCTACTAGGCGCTCCCCTCCCTCCCCTCCTGTCCTCCCTCCCTTCCTTCTGCTATTCTTTTGTTGTTGAGGTTTTGTTTTGTTTTTGCCACTCATGGGGCTTGAACTCAGGGCCCAGGCTCTGTCCCTGAGCCTCTGTGGGCTCAAGGCTAGCGCTCGCTCTACCACTTGAGCCGTAACACCACTGCCAGCTTTTTCTAAGTTATTTGGAGATCAGAGTCTCACAGACTTTCCTGCCCAAGCTGGCTGAACTGTGATCCTCAGATCTCAGCCTCCTGAGTAGCTGGGATTACAGGCGTGAGCTGCAAGTACCCAGCCCTTCTGCCATTCTTTCCACAATGATCACCAGGGAATGCACTAGGTTAGGAGCCCTGTCGTAGTGTTCATTTCTTGGACATCTTTTAGCTCCACTGACTTTCCCAAAGGGAAATCTTTGTGTAGTGCACAGAAAGAATTAAATAGATTCTTTCCACGTCCTTGACCTCACCAGGGCTGTCAGTTCTGGGACAGACCCTCCCTGGGGTGAGGCCTTCATTCTGGGCAGCCGCTGGCTCCTGGACTGTAGAAATGGCTTTTGTAGGCAGTTGCAGCTGTCAGAACGCTGTGTGGTTGATTGCCACTGTGTTTGCTTCACTCTGCCCTTAATTTATTACCTCTGTTCTTAAGGACAGGTCTATTGCTTGTTTTGCCTATTGAAGGATGAGATTTGAGAATGTCCCCATGTTTTCCTAACTACTTGGTGGTTATGATTGGTGGTGAGGCGACATGCTGGCTATTGGAGAGAGGAGAGAGGAGAGAAGAGAGGGGAGAGGGGAGAGGGGTAGGGGGAAGGAGAGAGGGGGAGGAGGGAGGGAGAAGGGGAGGGGGGAGGGAGAGAGGGAGGAGAGAAACAATTCTCATAGGTATGTTTAACTCACACAGCTCAACTAATTTTACACTTTTTTATCTAAAATAACATTGTGCTTAAAACTTTAGAATAAAGCTGGATGCAATGTGCTACACCTGTAATACCAGCTAATCAGAGGCTGAAACAGGAAAAGCACTTGTGTTCAGGAATTTGAGGTCAGATTGAGCAACATAAATCCATCTCAAAAAAAACATAATTTAAATAAATAATATATTAAAATCATTATGGTATTAGAAGCAAGAGTCGGAATGGTAGACAGGAATATATAAATGCTAAAATTCAAAAGATATTTGCAATTAGGAAACGTTCTTTTCACCCTAGAAATTTTTACTGAGCACCTGTGCTGTACAGGCTGTTAGGCACAGAGCATACAATGAAAACAAAATTGCTGCTAAGGTAAGCCAGGTGCTGGTGCCTCAAGCCTGTAATCCTAGCTACTGAGGAGACTGAGATCTGAGGATCCCAGGTCAAACCCTTCCCAGGCAGGAAAGTTCATGAGACTCTTACTTCCGATGAACCACCAAAAATTCCTAAGTGGAGTTTTGGCTCAAGTGATAGAGTGCTAACCAGTCTTGACCAAAAAAAGCTATAGGACAAGGCCTTGGCCCTGAGTTCAAGCCCCAATACTAGCACAGACACACACTGCTAAATCTAGCTATTTTTCCAACCACACCCCTCACCTGGGCTTGAATAAAAACCAGATCCTAGAGAGAGATGCATTGTATTCTAAAGAGTCGGTTATAAAGATGGGGACTGGAAAGCAACAGCTCTCTCTCCCCTGGGAAGGGGGACATCAGGAACACTGCATCCTATGCAGCCCGCGAAGGGTGGCGTGTACATCTCCCCACAGTACGCGCACGGGACCCATGACCACACATTAGCTTTAACGGGCACCGCAACCCAGGATGAGAAGAACTCACCTCGCCCTGCCCCTCCCCACAAGGGCAGACATGCAGACAGAGAGCGAAGCAGATGCTCTGGGGTACGAATCATTCTGCTCCCTCCCATGGCCAAGAAGGAGCCTCTGTCAATGTGTGCAGCACAGCACAGCACAGCACGCAGATGGTTCTAGTTGGAGATCAAAAGGCAGCTGGGTGCATGAGGCAGAAGTGTGAGGTCATTCATAAATCCGTGTTTATTGCTCTCAGACTGGAAGTCAACAAGCCTCTCGTGCCAACGCCTGGCTCTGGCTGGAGGCAATGTCAACAACCGCAGACGCTGAAGCCCTGGACCACGATGGCTGTGTGTGCACACGCTAGTGACCCATTCCCCAGGGACCATGGGTCGGTGGCCTCCTGGGCCTGTGTCATTCTCTACCGGTGCAGGGCTTTGCTTATTTTAATGGACAAATCGTAGTTGTGTGTATGATGTTGTGTTTTGTGATGCTGCTTTTGTGTGTGTGTGCTGGTCCTAAGGCCTGAGCACTGACCCTGAGCTTTTTGTGCTCATGGCTAGTGCTCTACCACTTAAGCCAAAGCTCCTCTTACATCTTTTTTGATAGCTGGCTTCTTAACTCCAATTAACAGCCAAAAAGCTGGAAGTAAAGCTGAGGTTCAAGTGGTAGGGCATCAGAGTTAAGCAAAAAAGCTAAGAGATAGCACTCAAGCCCAATGCTCAATCCCCAGTACTGGTATATGTGCACTCACACACGCACACACACATACAATTATTATATTAAGCTTACAATACAATTTTAAGAAATAAACTTAGAGCCACGTGCCAATGGCTCATACCTGTAATCCTAGCTACTCAGGAGGCTAAGATCTAAGGATAATGGTTCACAGCCAGCTCCTACAGGAAAATCTGTGAGACTTTTATTTCCAGTTAACTGCCAGAAAACAGGAAGTGGCTTTGTGACTCAAAGTGGTAGAGCTCTAGCCTTGAGCAAAAAAGCTCAGAGGCGGGAGCCAGGCCTTAAGTTCAAGACTGACAAACAAACAAACAAATAAATTTAAAGAAAATATGGAAGGTCTTTAAAGATGATTTTTCTACAAACTAAAAAGACATACTAAATAGTATTAGGTAAGTTTAAAAGCTCTCTTAAAATTCAAGCTGCTCAATGATGGCTCATGCCTGTAATCCTAGCTGCTCAGGAAGCTGAGATTTGAGGATTGTGGTTTGAAGCTAACCCAGGCAGGAAAGTCCATGAAACCAGAAGTGGAAAAACCAGAAGTGGTGCTGTGGCTCAATGTGGTAGAGCTCTAACCTGGAGCAAAAGAGCTCAGGGACAGTGCCTAGGCCACAAGTTCAAAGCCACGACTGAAAGAAAAAAATTTAAAGTTCAAAGCCAATGTTAATAGAGGTTCTGTCCTTTATTTCTTTTATTTGACTAGCTGTAGAAACTATTATCCACACCTAATCTTCATAATATATATTACTGGCTATAACACCTCAATTATAATAGTATTAGGTATCAATGATATGACTATTTATCTCATAACACTTTACATTGTCTTAATGCACTTATGCATTTACAATTGAGGACTCTCTTTGTACTAAAGATAGTCTGGGATCCAGAAATTCAAAATGAATAGTAGAAAAACTGTAGTTGATACATTTTTATTTATGCATAATGATACATGTCAAGACTGTACTAAATTTTAGGGTAAAATGCATTCATGAAATACCTTGTGTAGCCATTGTTGGATAACAGTTTCTAAACTCTAAGCAGTTTCTTTTCATTTTGGAAATATTAAATTCAGATAACGATTTCTCCACATTTTAATAACCACCAGTTCCAGTCGTCTATATGTTGGTAAGTGCTGGGGGGAATTTATGAGTTCGAGGAATAATCTTCGCCATCATACCTGCACAGGAACGGCAGGTGTTGACAGACCCTACAGATGGAAACCATTAGGAAACTCATACGGGGAAAATGAGAAATGCAATATTGTCTCTACTGACCTGAAATCATCTTAAAATAAATGAGAAAGCAGTTGATGTAGAGACAATGAGAAAATAATTTAGGTGTCTTTCTTCTCCTTGAAACATGTTGGTTCTGACTCATGCCAAGTGAAAAGCTATATCATCTACCTATGCTTCACATTTTTGCAAAATGCCAGGAAAAAAAAATATTTCATTAAATAGCATGCACGTGTAGCGAATGGAGTGTGCAGCGTCGACCTTCCTCAGGCAAATGGGTGGCCATGTGAGAGCTCCTCTCTTAGCCTTCTTCTCCCGGCCAGCAGCTGGTGTGGGCAGGGGCTGAGCACTTATTCCTTCAATCGTGAGCAAACAAATGAAGGTAGAAGGACGTTTGTCTGATCTCGCTTCTCTTCTGTGTTTCCTTCTAATTCTCACCTTTCTTAAGCACATAGGTAAGATGGTATGGTGGACCCACTAGCACAGAGTGGAGTCCGGTTTGTGGTTAAATGTTGGGCAATCTACAAATATTTAGGAATGCCTATCGTGTGTCCTGTGCTATAGTCAATGGCTAGTTACAAAACTTCTATACTGTGTTGCTTGTTCAGGGATGCAGATAGGAGAAAACAAAAGTTATTTCCTCCAGGAGCAGAGAATCAGAATATTGATTTGTGTATACTAGATATAACTTTGATAATTTTGATTGATTTATACATATATATATATATATATACATACTGTACACATACATAGACACATCCAGACACACCCACATACATGGATGCAATTTGTGTTTGACATCCTCTACCCTTGTAAAGTGGAGATGATAATGGCACTGAATCTTCATGGAACTGCAGTGAAATTCTCAAGAACTGGTCACTTAGCCAGGTGCCAGTGGCTTACGCCTGTCATCCCAGCTACTCAGGAGGCTGAGGTCTGTGGATTGGAGGATCCTCAGCTCCTGAGGGTCTGATTTGGAAAGTCTGGGACTCATCTCCAATGAAGCACCAAAAAGCCAGAAGTAGAGATATGACTCAAGCACTAGAGCGCCAGCCTTGAGCAAAACAGCTAAGGGACATTGCCCAGGCTCTGAGTTCAAGCCCCAATACTGGCATGCACATGCATACACACACAACACACACACACACACACACATGGTTGGCTACAGTCAGTGTGGTTAGGACAGTTCTTGCTATATGATATACATACTATATACTATACTATAAACTATATAGTATATGTCATATAGTATGTATAATTATACATACTATTATAATACAGATTATATATTACACTATATATAAAATACATAGTATATAGCAAATAGTATTATATAGTATATATAATAGTATAGTATAAAAAAAGTATAGTACATATTATAGTATCCTATATTTACTATATATTAATATATAGTATTATTTAGTATTTATTTATTATATTATTATTTGCTATCTTATTTATGGTATATTATTCTATATATTTATTATATATTATTTACTACATAATATAAATATACTGTTTACTATATATTAATATATACTAAATAATATGCTGTATAGTATGTAATACATATAATATATAGTACATCATCATATGTAGTATATATAGTATATAATATATGCTATGTAGTATATTAAATGCAATATATTATATGGTATATATAATATAGTATATATTATCCTACTACAGTAAATTTATATTTACTATAGTATATATACTATATATACACTATATAGTGCATGCATATTATATAATATATAGGGTACAATTATTATCTGTAATATATTCTAAATTAATAATTATATAATAATATACTGTTTCAGAATATATTTATGGTTATATTATACATAATATTATATTGGTATTATATATATACATATACATACATACATTTGACCCCAAGCAAAGCTGTCATAGGATCTACCACTCTGAGCTTGGAAGTCTTTGTTCTTACCCGTAAGTTTCACTTTGAGGCAAACCATATCATATTTATATCATAAGATCTGCTAACCTTCTAGCTGAGCCAGTGACAAAACAGGATACAGGACTTCTAGATCTGCCTGACTGCTAGACTTGCTTACTTCTTACATTTCTTTCCTGCAAAAATAGCTTTCTATCCAAGACTTAACTTATTACCCAATTCAGAAAGTACTCTAACACTCACGACTTAAAAATTGCTTCAGGAGGGGCTGGGAAGGTGGCTCAGTGGTAGAGCGCTTGCCTTGCATGCCAGAGGCCCTGGGTTCGATTCCTCAGCACCACATAAGCAAAAAGAAAAAAGCTGGAAGTGGTGCTATGGCTCAAGTGGTAGAGTGCTAGCTTTGAGCTGAAGAGCTGAGGGACAGTGGCCAGGCCCAGAGTTCAGACCCCACGACAGGACCCAAAAAAAAAAATTGCTTTAGGAAGTTTAGATAATTGTAGTTGGGGGGGGGGGGGGTTGTTGTTTGTTTTTTTGGTCAGTCGTGGGGCTTGAACTCTAGGCCTGGGTGCTGTCCCTGAGCTCTTCAGCTCAAGGCTAGCACTCTACCACTTGAGTCACAGAGCCACTTCAGCCTTTTCTGTTTATGTGGTGTTAAGGAATTGAACCCAGGGCCTCATGCATGAAAGGCAAACACTCTACCACTAAGTCACCTTCCCAGCCCCTGTAATTTTGTTTTTTGAAACAAGCTTTTGCTATGTGGCCCAAGTTGGTCTCAAACAGTGATCCTCCTGCAAGGGGAGTAGGAATTACAGGCATAAGCCACTGCACCTGGCACAGGTAACTACTTAAAGAATTTACAGGGAAAGCCGGGTGCTGGTGGCTCACGCCTGTAATCCTAGCTACTCAGGAGGCTAAGATCTGAGGATCACGGTTCAAAGCCAGCCCGGGCAGAAAAGTCGGTGAGTCTCTTATCTCCAATAAACCACTAGAAAACTGGAAGTGGCGCTGTGGCTCAAGTGGCAGAGCGCTAGCCTTGAGTTGAAGAGCTGAGGGAGAGTGCCCAGCTGAGTTCAAGACCCATGACCTACCAAAAAAAAAAAAAATAAAAGAATTTACAGGGAACCAAGTGCTGCCAACTCACTCCTAGAATCCTAGCTACTCAGGAGGCCAAGATCTGAGGATCACAGTTCAAAGCCAGCCTGGGCAGGAAAGTCTCTTATCTCCAATTAACCCCCAAAACCAGAAGTGGAGCTGTGGCTCAACGTGGTAGAATGCTAGCCTTTAGCAAACAAGCTCAGAGACAATATCCAGGCCCTGAGTTCCATCCCCACAACCACCACCAACAACAACAAGAATTTCCAAGGAATGTACCACCTTCCTCATGTGTTTTCTGCATTAGAGAACTCTCCACCCCCCCCCCCCGCCCCCCCGCCTCTGCTGTGAATGAAGTTCACGGCATCTATCCATCTTACTCACACAGCTAGTTTTAAAAGAGCCCCAGTCCATTTCCCCGCAGACAATGTAAGGCAAGGCTGTTCTGTAGTTCTTGGGTGGAATGTGTCTGCAATAGTCATTACCCCACTTACGTGCTTAACAATTTGTTTAGAATAACCTCCTAATATAGAAACCTCTCCAACAAGGAGCCAGCACACTCGCAAAGCTTTCAGTGCGTTCCACCATATAGATCCCAGAGGGCTCCCTCCCCTGCCCTGCCTGGCAGCCACCCTTCTTGGCATCTGCTCGGCCCCAGAGGAGCCCGTTTCCCCTCACAGAAGCTCATAGGTGCCCTTAGCTGTGCTGGTTCTGAGCCCACCAGCCCCCGCCCTCTTGATGTGACATTGCCAAATGAGAAAACTGAATCGCTGAGAGTCTGTGTGGGAGGGATTAGAAAGAAGACCTGTGAGAATGAGGACAATCAGGTGCAGCATGAAGCAAGACAGCCCAATGCAGGGAAAGAAGAGGAATTCTGTGGCCACTCTGATTGTGACCTCTGTAGTTGACTTCCCAGTGGCCTCCCGGGCCTGGTTCTCATTTCTTCTATACTCTGCCCTTGGAGTGTAAAAACGTTCCCATTTTCTCCCTTTCTATGAAATTAATTTTAATGCATTTTATTTAATGCAATATATTAAATTCAATATATTCAAACATTGTATGTGTATTCAATCTAAATAACTAAATAATGAGCTGGGTTCGCATTCTTTCTCCATACAAAATCTTTGTAATTTGATTTGTATCTTATTACAAAACATCTTAATCTAGATATTAAATTTCATTAAATGTATTCCATCTCCAGTTATGTTTCATGACATCGACACTGGCAAAAGAAGACTTGCATACTGAAACTGTTCCAAACATGCTTAAAGATTTGCCAAAAAAGATAAATCAATTATTCAAACAGCATTTTCTTCTAATATTCATATTTATGTTGACAACACTGCTTCATTCGATTTAACTATGAAGCAAAATATATCTGTTTCAAAGTTACATCTACCCGAGTTCAATAAATTCACTCCAACATCAGCCTAGCATTAAGATAAAATACATCATATAAATTTAAAAGCCATTGTAATATAAAAAGCAACAAAGAATTGATCATATTTTTCTTGTGGCTTTTCAAATTTTGATTCAGTTTATCTTTAAGATTGTTAAAAAGGGGGTTGGGAAGGTGGCTCAGTGGTAGAATGCTTGCGTTTCATGCATAAGGCCCTGGGTTGGATTCCTCAGCACCACATAAGCACTGTGGCTCAAGCAGTAGAGCTCTAACCTTGAGCTGAAGAGCTGAGGGACAGGGCCCAGGCCCAGAGTTCAGGCCCCGACCGAAAACAAACAAAAAAAAAAGATTATTAAAAAGAACATACAACAATTTCTATAACTAGCAAGTCTATACCACTGTTATATTTAATATTGCTTTCTTCTTTTGTGAAGAAATCTAAGTCATTTTGCCACTGAGAAAAGATACATTAGCTCCTGTTTTTATAAAAAATTAAAGCATTTTGTTGAACATTTAATTCAGATTTCATAAGACTATTCATCTATTAATTTATGACTTTAATTTATGACTTTTTTGTTTCCAGTCCTGGGCTTGTACTCGGGGCCTGGGCACCGCCTGGAGCCTCTTTGTGCTCAATGCTAGTGCTCTAGCCACAGCACTACTTCTTGCTTTTTCTGAGTGGTTTATTGGAGATAAGAGTCTCATGGACTTTCCTTCCCCCCCCCCTCCCTCCCTGGGCTGGTTTTGAACCTCAAACATTAGATCTGAGTCACCTGAGTAGCTAGGATTACAGGTGTGAGCCATCAGCACCCAGCTTACTTTATGCCTCTTAGAAGGAAAAGTCTCGTCCATTTCCTGGGTGCTTGCTGGCAAGGTCTCTTAATATTGCCCACATTAAGGAGTCATTGTTTTTGATAAACATTCACTTTGGAATTACTGCAGATTTATGGAGAAGTTGTGAGAGTGTTAGAGATTTCTCAAACATTCTTCCCCCAGTTTTCCTCGCAATAGCCTGAGTTCTGAATGCTTGCAGGAGTTTTCTGGTCCTGGTTCTCCCTTGAACCTATTAATAAGTCAGTGGTGAGTCACCCAGCCACATCTGGACTTCTCTTGGAAGGGCTCAGACCTCTTGTACCATGGGGCCCTCCTGAGTCTAGACAGGAAGTCCCTCCCAGGACCTCCCCTAGCCATCCCTTTGCTGGGCTGCTCACTGAAGTGTGATGGAACGTCAATCACATGAATCAGTGGAATCCACGGTGGGTCAAGTTGAAGAGAGGTTAAGATCTCACGAGAACTGTGGATGGAATCAGATTAAGACAAGAACTGTGGATGGAGTCAGATCAAGACTAGGGTCCAAAGGACTAAGGGATCAAGATGGCAAGTGGGTTGGCAGATCTGAGTAATTCTGAGGAGAAAGGAGAAAAGGTAATTGGTTGGGAGTGAAAGATGGCTCATGACCAGTTTGGAATCCAGGTCCGAATACATCTCTATTGTAAGAAAGACCACAGACCTCAATGAGCCAAGTGCCAGGGGCTCACACCTGTAATCCTAGCTAGTCAGGAGGCTGAGATCTGAGGTTCACACCCAGCCTGGGCGGGAAAGTCAGTGAAACTCTTATCTCCAATTAACCACCAGAAAACCAGAAGTGGTTCTGTGGCTCAAGTGGTAGAGTGCTCGCCTTGAGCTGAAGAGCTCAGGGACAGCGCCCAGGCCCAGAGTTCAAGCCCCATGTCCAACCAAAACAACAACAGCAACAAAAAAAAAAACCAAGACCTGGTCAGAAACTTTGAAATTACTTAGGAGAAACACTAGAAGTCATATGCATAGGCAGAAATTTTTTGTTGTTAGTTGTAGGGCTTGAATTTGCCTAGGCACTGTCCCTGAGCCTCTTTGTGCTCAAGGCTAGTGCTTTACCACTTGAGCCAAAGCATTTCTGGGGTATTTTGTTTGTTTCTTGTTTTTGTCAGTCCTGAGGCTTGAATTCTGGGCCTTGGCATTGCCCCTGGACTCTTCAGCTCAAGGTGAGCACTCTACCACTTGAGCCACAGCACCACGGCATTTCCGATTTTCTAGTGATTAATTGGAGATAAGAGTCTTACGGACTTTCTTGCCCTTTCCTGCCCCTTCCTGGCTTTGAACCGTGATCCTCAGACCTCAACCTCCTGAGTAGCTAGGATTACAGGCGTGAGCCACCAGCGCCTGGCCACTTCTGGTTTTTGAATGGTTAATTGGAGATAAGAGTCATGGGTCTTTTCTGCCCTGCTGGCTTCCAACTTCCATCCTCAGATCTCAGCCTCCTGAATAGCTAGGATTACAGATGTGATCCACCTGCGCCCAACAGGCAGAAACTTTTTGAAAAGAGTCCCAGGGGCACAGAAGATAAGAGAGAATCGACAAATGGGATTACATCAAAAAACAGTTTCTAAAAACTTTCTACACAGCAAAGGACATAGTTACTAAACTAGAAATGACAGCCAACAGACTGGGAGAAGATCTTTACCAGCAATAATACATCAGACAAAGGCCTAATATCCAAAATATACAAGAAGCTCAAGAAACCAACCCCTCTCAAAGCTAATAAAGCAATTACTAAATTGGCAAAGGAGCTAAGGACAGACTTCTCAGAAGAGATAAGAATGGAAGAGAAACAGATGAGGAAATGCAAATCAAAATAACTGAAATTCCATCTCACCCCAATTAGATGGGCCAACATGGTGAATTCACACAATAAATGCTGGCAGAGATGTGGGGGAAAAGGAACCCAGTTACACTGTTGGTGGGAATGTAAATTAGTACAACCACTCTGGACAGAAATCTGGAGGTTCCTTAGAAAACCAAAAATAGATCTTCCCTATGACCCAACCATACCACTCCTGGGCATTGACCCTGAACCAGAATACCATAAAGACACTTGCACACCCATGTTCATTGCTGCACTATTCACAACAGCCAAGATACAGAAACAGCACACATGCCCTACAATAGATGAGACCCAAAAACTGTGGTGCCTATACACAATGGACTTTTATGCAGCCATTAGAAAGAATAGTATTAAATTATTTGCAGGGAAATGGATGGGCCTAGAACAAATCATTTTAAGTGAGAGAAGCCAAGCTCAGAGAGACAAATGATGCATGTTTTCTCTCAAATGGAGAAGCTAGATCTAAAATACACAGGGACATGATAAATTATACAGGATGCTACAGTCACATACAGTGAGATCAAAGGAGGATACTCTCAGGAGAGGAACACAAAGGCCCAATGCCGATGTGCCTCTGATCATATAAAATGATATGTATCAAAATGAACTCCAGGAAATGGAAACGAGGGTTGTTTTTTTTGTTGTTGTGGCTATTGTTTTCTTTCCTTTTTGTTCTGTTTCTTCATTTATAAGTACTTGGGAGTGAAGGGGAGGTACAGAAATGGAAGGACATAGGGTGAACAAATGCAGCAGTGGTTCTCACTAGATACTGTGTTGAAAATGGACTATGCAACTTGTGAGCAGAGACAGGAGGGAAAAATGGGAGACAGTAAGGGAAGGGGTGACATTGTGCACAAAGAAATGTATGCATTACCTGACTTGTGAACCTGTAACCCCTCCGTATATCGCCTTTATAATAAAAAGAAATTTTTAAAAAAGAGAGTGAGGAGTGGTTGGGGTAGTGGCAGGCTGGAGAGGTCAGGAAGGAGGCTCAGAGCACTGGTGCTTTGGATTCCCACGGTGATGGACAGCAGTATCCTACCCTAGCTCCACACGGCACAATGTGGTTTCCATGTTTGTCCCATGTTTTGGATCAAAGATCTTCTAGCACCGGTGGCTCACACCTACAACCCTAGCTACTCAGGAGGCCGAGATCTGAGGATCATGGTTCGAAGCCAGCCTGGACAGGAAAGTCTGTGAGACTCTTATTGAGAATCAGCTACCAAAAAGCCACACATGTTGCTATGGCTCAAGTGGTAGAGCAAAAGAAGCTCCGGGACAGCGCCCAGGCCCTGAGTTCAAGCTCCAGGACTGGCACAAAATCAAAACAAATCAATCAGTCAAAAAGAAAAAAATACCTTCCTATACCTGCTCTGGAGAGAAGCAAAGAGGAATTTGTGCAGGTAGGTACCTATTACTCTTCCAGTCACTCTCTGTGTTGATGCTAACTTTGACCTCTTTCTTCAGTCCCTAAGGCTGATAAAAAAAAACACAAAGAGCTACACACTAGTTTGCAGGGTGGGAAGTCCAAGATTAACGTGTTGGCAAAGTCAGCGTCTGCTGAGGACCTGCGTGCACACAGGCCGTGCCTTCTCGCCGGGTCTGCACCAGGGAGGAAGAAATACGGCAGACCCCTTGGCCTCTGTCCTCAGAATCTGCAGAGTGTCCTGGGTTTCGTTTGTTTTTGTTCTGTTTTACTTTGTTTACCAGTTTTTGTTTTACTGGGGCTTGAAGTCAGGGCCCCAATTCTTGCATTCTCAGCTGGCTGGTGCTCTAATATTTGAGACATCCCACTCCCGCTCTGTTGTTTTGCTGGCTATTTTGGAGATGGGGTCTCTCAGACTTTTCTGTTTGGGCTGGCTTCTCACTGCAGTCCTCCAGATCCCGGCCTCCTGAGTAGCTCAGATTATAGGCAGGAGTTACTGGCATCTGGCTCTTCTGCTTTTTTTTTTTTTGTCAAATATCTTAAATGCATTACAAACAATTAAAGAGGAGTTTGTACAGGCTTTTCCCAAGTTGGTTTATGTATTTGCCTTTCAGTGCTTTTATCCTGACCTAAAGGAAAAAAGAAAACCTTGAATAAAGTCCAGTATAGCTCTCATTTCCTTTATCAATAAAACCAACATTGGACATTGGTTTTTATTTTCAGTTAACTATTTCTGTATGAAGATTATAGAACTGTGTACTATATAAATATGATTATCATCATCTTTAAGTAGTTCTACAAAGGAGTTTCAATTCAACTGGTCAATTTACAAGTACAATGAATTTTAATCAATGTCACCCCTTCTATTATTCTCCTTCCTATCTATCTCAATTTCTTTTGGTTCTTAATATGGGTTTTTTAACAAAAATCTCAAATCAGTCTAAAGTTGACTTCAGAACAGGAGTCTGAGACCAATCAGCCTTTAGCTTTTCTCAATGGCCAAAGCCAAAGAAGCACGTTTCCTTTTCTGGCCGGTGCTCTGGTCTCCGGTTTCTTTATAAGTGAGCTTTTGGTTTCTGAATGCTTTGATTCAATCATGCTTTCTAAAGCTGGTCCTCTGCTTGCCTGAGCCTGTCTCCATGGATTCATGGACATGGAGAAAATAAAAAACAGCAAAAAATGAACAGTGTTTGGTTTCCTTCTGAGAGTTAGTTCTGTGACTGTTGGTGCCCTGGGAAAGGAGCCTGCGGCTTTTATATTCCTAATCTATTTATTTAAATGTCTTCATCTCTCATCCCTGAAATCAATTCACTAGCATCTCCTCCCTCCTCCTCCTCCCTACTGCCTTTGCTATATTCCTGACAAATCGTGCAATAAAGGCTATTTCCCTAGAGAAAAACTGAGGACACTGTGTTCCATTTATATGATGAAATACATATTTCCCAAATAAAAGGCAAATCCTGCTTCTCAAAGGACCTAAGGAATGGTACCCCTAAAACATCCCAGCTGGTTACATGAAAGGCATTGGCCCAAAGCAGCTGAAGCTATTTGTTGGTTGTGAACCCAGGGTGCATTCATTTGATCATGAATTTGATCAATTTGTGTACTTCTGAAGCCTTTGCCTGTCTCACTTGTGTTTGAAAAAAGGAAACCAGGTTAGCTAGCAGTCATGTTGGCCCAGAAGTTCTTCCTCTGGAAACTTGGGATGACACATTCATTTCAAGGAGCACCCTTCTACCTGCTGTGTTATCAACAAGTAGGTGTGCAGCAGACTGGCCCATGTCCCTGGGCCTGGCCTCTTCACCTACAGGTCTGCCTGCCACAGTGTGCATCTTCCTTTAAATGTTTTACCATGGTAAGAATCTCCTTTAGCTAGGTGTCAGTGGCTCACGTCTACAATCCTAGCTATTCAGGAGGCTGAGATCCAGGGATCGTGGTTCAAAGCCAGCTCAGGCAGGAGACTCATCTCCAATTAAATACCAAAAAAAGCCAGAAGTGGAGTTGTGGTTCAAGTGATAGAAAGCTAGCCTTGAGCACAAAAGCTTATGAATAGTGCCAGGACCATGAGTTCAAGCCCCAGGACAAGCTCTCATCATCATCATCTTTATCTTTATCATCATCATCATCATCATCATCATCATCATCTCTTTTAGCTCTTGACCTGCCAGCTCTCTTTCTGCTCTTTCCTCTGCCTTCTTTAACTAACCACTGTGTAGCGTGAAAATGCAACTCCGTTTTCTATCGCGTTTATAACTATTCAATAGTTCGAGTTTCAGTTGCCTTCTTAAAAATCAAAATGCAGATATGCAAAACTTTTTTTTAGTTTCTAGACAGAGAAGAAGATAAATCAGATGCTTTGATAATGACCCAATACTGACTGGGGACATGCTTTGTTTATCTGTTCTTGTTTTGTTGTTTCTGTTTCTGTTTTATCCCAAAGCTGTGGATCATAGCTGGATTCCAGGCTAAGAAAAATACATTTCTCCTCTGTCATTCTGTGTTCCAGACCCGAGGCTTGGGGCCTGCGCGCTGTCCCTGCTGAGCTTGCTCGCTGAAGGCCAGCCTTCTACCACTTGAGCCACAGCTCCATCTTCCCTGTCTTCCTCCTTCTGCTTCCCATTAGAGACTGGCTTGTCCTCCTCTCCCTCTCCTGCTCTCCGTCCAAGGCCCCTGTACCCGCTTCCTGGTTCCTGTCTTGCCTCCCATTCAGCACCCGTTGCCCATTTTTGGTTCCCCCCCCCCCCCTCCTGGAAACCACCATGACAATGGCACAGGCCACTTCCACATGTTCTACCTTTGCAGCCTCACTACCACTAGATGGCGCTCGGTCCCCCATCTACACCAATCTCAAATAGCCTCTGGCCAGGTGTTGGAGCTGGTGTATGCCAAAAAAACCTGTGCCAACAGCACCAGACAAGATCTCAAGTACTCACAGGCCACGAGGTGACGGTTGTCACTGAACAGACACTTGTCCACTGGACAGGCTTTGGCCTTGTTGGCCGGAGAGCAGGCAACCTACTTCTTCTGGAAAAAAAAAAAAAAAACAGACTTTATTTTCTTTTGTTAAAAGAATGTATTCTTTAAAAATTCTGTTAAAATGTTTGAGAAATCTGCGACTAAGATAAGGGCAAGAAAGCAAGATGTTTTATGCCAAGGAAAGAAAAGTTTAAAAGCTGCAGATGGAGACTTGCCTGTGATTTGAATCCTTCCTTACCTGCTCCTGCTTAGAAAAAAAAAATCTTTAAGGTTGTGATGTTGTTTGTCTTGTGGGTTTTTTTTTTCAGTTTTTGATAGTTTTTACTATGTAGCCTGGACTGGCTTCAAACTCATGACCTTCCTGCCTCTTCTTCTTGAGGGCTGGGATTACAGGCATGTGCTACTATGACCGGATCTTTAAAGTTTGATAAAGAAGAAAAATTGTTTGCTGCTCCTGCAAGCTGAAAGTAAATACCTACCAATTCTAATGGTGAAAAGGAACTCGAAAAGGAAAAAAGAGACTTGAACATAACCAATCAAAAGACAATGATTTAGGCTAATTCTGAGATGCCTGTGACCTGAAGAAAGAGGGGGAGACAACAACGAAAACTAAAGATTAAGACTAAAGTCCAGACAATAAAAAGGCTTAATGCATACATACATACATACATATCCTTTATCCCTCATAAAGCTTTATAAATTTTTAAATTTAAATTAGTATTTAGTAATAAACTAAAATCAGAAAGTCAAATGTCTGTGGAGTGAATAAAAACGTCTATCTCCAAAAACTGATAATGTTTGTGAAATGAATACCTCACCAATTTAGCCTGATCAATTAGGAGATTCAGTGGGCTGGAGTTGTATATGGGAAATGAAAGGCAGAGGGAGGAGAGAGGTAGTTGTTACGAGAGCCCTGCCCAGCACTAATGTGAACTTGACAACCCCTCCAGGATGGATCCATTCTAAGCAGACAAGGGACGTCTAATCTATCTTTAGTAGTGGAACAATGACTAGGCGCTAGAGGTGTGGCTCAAGCTGTTGAATGCTTGCCTGGCAATCTGGGGCCCCGATCTAAATATGCAGATGAGGTGAAAGGAGAGGCTATTAAGGTGGACAGAGCATGGTGGATTGTGGTACCGTGACCACGATGTTGGACGGGGGGAGGGGTATGGGGAACCAGAGTAGAGAGAAGGAGTCAGGCACTGTGGCCCACGCCTGTGATCCTAGCTACTCAGGAGGATGCACTCTGAGGATCATGATTTGAAGCCTGCACAGGTAGGAAAGTCTGTGAAACTTATCTCCAATCAACCATCAAAACACTGAAAGTGGATCTGTGGCTCAAGGGGTAAGAGTGACAGCCATAGTGGAAAAAAAGGCCCTGAGTTCAAGTCCAGTATCAGCACACACACACACACAGGTAGATTCACAGCAGATAGATCTGTCTCACATGGGGAAAGGGGGTAAAGAAGATGACACCAAAGAATAAATTATGCACAATAAGACACTAACAACAATAACTAATAATAAAATACAGCCTAACCACGTCCTCTAAGAAAATGTGAATGAGATTTATTTCTGTCACTATCCTAATTCCTCTCTGCAGTACAAGAATGTTTTCAGACGACTGCTGAGCACAGGTAAGTGAAGCCTCAGAAAACAAAACTGTGAGTAAGGGAGGGATGATGGTTTCCGCGGGCAAGATAAGAAGGTAGCTGGGTGTGTCTGTGGTTCTCATGGCTACAGCCATCCATCAGGAAACCTCTGCGGATCAGCCAGCTGACCCAATCAGCACTACTGGCAAGAATGAAGCCAGGCCTCTGTCCTGACATGATTCATTTGCCCTCCGAGGGTCACAGTCACAGCCCGTGGCTTTCCTCCTTGCAGTGAGGGCCCTGACACGTTTGCTGGGCTCCCGTGGACCACGGTCGTGGGTGTGATCAGGATGCCGGAATCGCCCTGCCAGGGAAGACAAGGAACAATTGCTTTAGTAGTGTTTTCTTAAAAATCCTAAGTGAGGCCGGGCACCGATGGCTCACGCCTGTCATCCTAGCTACTCAGGAGGCTGAGATCTGAGGATCACGGTTCAAAGCCAGCCTGGGCAGGAAAGACTGTGAGACTCTTATCTCCAATTAACCACTAGGAAGCCAGAAGTGGTGCTGTGGCTCAAGCAGTAGAGCGCTTGCCTTGAGCTGAAGAGAGCAGAGACAGTGCCCAGGCCCAGAGTTCAAGCCCCACTACCAGCAAAAAAAAAAATCCTGAGTGAGGCATGCTAGTAGCCAATTCCGTGGTTTTGTCTTAACACCAACACCATCTCCAGTCACACACATGCATACACACACACACACACACACACAGTGACCTTGATATAAAAAGAGAAAACCCAGTCCTATCTGTGTGTGAAATTTTCACTCCTGCTTTTGATTAAGTGAAAGGGGTCAAGACAAACTTGATCAACGGCAGAGCAGAGCGGGAGAAACACGCTTTTCTGGCCAAGGAATGGCCTCAATTTGAGCATGTAAGATAAGAAACAGGAAATGAAAATGAAAAAGAAAGTAAGAAAATTTCTCCCAATTGTAAAGTGTATTATTAGTCAATAACTTTCTGGAGACTATTTCTCTTTAAACATCCAGAAATAGGTTCTTGGTGAATTCCTAGCTAGTTGAGTACCACTTTTTATGTGAAATATGACTAAGAGCCAGATAAGTGTGGAACAAAATCGAATGAACTTTGTTTTCCTATTTACTGTCAATTAGTTTCCTTCCTGCCTTCATTCTTTCCTTCCTTTCTTCCTTCCTTCCTTCTTTCTTTCCTTCCTCCCTTCCTTTCTTCCTTCCTTCCTTCCTTCCTACAGATGATGTACCCCTGTGTACATCACCTTAGCAATAAAATCATATTTTTAAAAAAGGATAATTCAGCCAGGCACCGGTGGCTCATGCTTGTAATCTTAGGTACTCAGGAGGCTGAGATCTGAGGATCACGGTTCAAAACCAGTCCAGACAGGCAAGTCTGTGAGACTCTTATCTCCAAAGAACCACCAGAAAACTGGAAGTGGCGCTGTGGCTCAAGTGGTAGAGAGCTCGCTAGCCTTGATCTGAAGAGCTGAGGGACAGCGCCCAGGTCCAGAGTTAAAAAAAAAAAAAAGGATAATTCACCTGAAATAAAAAGAATAAGGCAAATCCCTTTTTGTGTGAAGTGGTGTAGACACATGCCAGGCCAGCCCCGAAGTTGAGTCCTCCTGCTGTGGCGGCTCAGGTCACACCTTGCTGGCGTGCATCTCCGAGCTCTGTCTTTGAAAAGCATGTGTGGAAGATTTTGAAATATTTTTCCTCCTACCATCATTGTGCAGGAATGAGCTCCATCAAAATGAGTAAGCTGACCACGAAAGATAACAGGAAATAGGATGAACCAGGAGAGAAGCGAGGGGAATTCCAGGAAGATTTGAAAAGAGCGGCCCAGGACCACATCTTTAGAGAGCCTGAGAGTCAGCAGGCTGGTACAGTCATCAGCCGGGAAAGGATCTGCAAGGGATGTCTCAAAAAAAGAAAGGAAGGGGGGCTGGGAAGGTGGCTCAGTGGTAGAGTGCTTGCCTTGCATGCATGAGGCCCTGAGTTGGATTCCTGAGTACCATATAAGCAGAAAAAGCTGGGAGTGGTGCTATGGCTCAAGTGGTAGAACACTAGCCTTAAGCTAAAGAGCTGAGGGACAGCGCCCAGGCCCAGAGTTCAGGCCCCATGACCGACAAAAAAGAAAAAGGAAAAGGAAGGAAGGAGGAGAAAGGGAGAGAAAGGAATAAAGAAAAAAGGAGGAAGAGGGGAAAGAGGAGGAGATGAAAAAAGAAAGAGAACGAGAAGGGATGCACAAAAGCAGGAAGAGCACTCAATGGACACTACGTGGAAAATGAACTATGAAACTTGGGGGCAGGGGCAGGAAGGGAAAACTGGGAAAAGCAAAGGAAGGGGTGACATTGTCCAAAAAAGAAATGTACTTGTTGGGGCTGGGAAGGTGGCTCAGTGGTAGAGCGCTTGCCTTGCATGCCTGAGGCCCTGGGTTCGATTCCTCAGCACCACATAAGCAAAAAGAAAAAATCCGGAAGTGGCGCTATGGCTCAAGTGGTAGAGCGCTAGCTTTGATCTGAAGAGCTGAGGGACAGCACCCAGGTCCAGAGTTCAGGCCCCACGACTGGACCCCCAAAAAAAAAAAAAAAGAAATGTACTTGTTGTACTGGGAATGTGGCTTAGTGGTTGATGCTTGCCTAACATGCATGAAGCCCTGGGTTCAATTCCTCAGTACCACATACACAGAAAAACCCAGAGGTAGTGCTGTGGCTCAAGTGCTAGAGTGCTAGCCGTGAGCACAGAGAGGCTCAGGGACAGTGCCCAAGTCCTGAGTTCAAGCCCCAGGATTGGCAAAAAAAAAAAAAAAAGTACTTGTTACCTGACTTATGAAATGGTAACCCCTCTGTACAACACCTGAATAATAACAATAAAATTATATTTTAAGAGATTGCAAGACACGTTTCAAATCACTTAGAGATATATTTTACTGACAGTTTGAAGATAGATTAATGACACAAAGACCACTAAGTGAGGGAGAATAAAATGAGGCATTTGTTATCTCGAAGGAAAACAAAAAGCTACACATGGCTCATTTGTGCATATGAATATTGATTTAACCAAAGCCTATGACATATTTATGGCAGTCAGGAGGAGGGTGGAGTGAGAGAAGAAATATTGAAGAGAGGAAATAGTTCAGGAGCAATAAATCCTCATTTTCTAAATAAAGATGTCACAAAAGAATATTTTTAACTATTTTATTTAAAACTCCAGGAAATGGAAACAAGACTTTTTCCTTTGCTGCTGTTTTTGTTTACTTTTCCTTTGGTCTTGTTAGTTTATCTGTCTTTGGGAGGATAAGGAGAACACCGAAAGTGTGAACAGAGGGTGAACAAATGCAGCAGTGGTACTCACTAGACACTATGTGGAAAATGAGCTACATAAGTTGTGGGTGGAGATGGGAGGGAAAAACTTGGAGAGAGTGAGGAAAGGGGTGACATTGTCCAAAAATAAATATACTGTATATCTGACTTACAGAATTATAACCCCTGTGTACATTGCCTTTATAATAACAATAAAAAAGAAAAAATATATTTATAGATTAAATATATAATGTAAATAATACAATATAATAAATAAATGATAAAACAATATAAATATATTAAATTATATGTTAAATATATTCTATTTATATAGTATATTTAAATCTATCTGGGTAATGCTGTGTAAACATATAAGAAATATAGAGAGGAAAAGTCATTGAAACATTTAGATGAAAATAGTTTCAAGCCGGGCGCTGGTAGCTCACGCCTGTAATCCTAGCTACTCAGGAGGCTGAGATCTGAGGATCGCGGTTCAAAGCCAGCCCAGGCAGGAGAGACCGTGAGACTCCTATCTCCAATAAACCACCAGAAAACCGGAAGTGGCACTGTAGCTCAAGTGGTAGAGCGCTCGCCTTGAGCTGAAGAGCTGAGGGACAGCGCCCAGGCCCAGAGTTCAAGTCCCACGACCGACCAAAAAAAAAAGAAAAAAGAAAATACTTTCATCTAAAGGCTGAAAAATTAAAGTTGGGAAGGCATGTTAGGAGAATGCTGGTTTTCATCTTAAGCAATTAGAACGATTTAACTTTTAAAACCACACATACACATCCATGTAGTAAGAGTATAAATGAAATTCAGTGGGCAGGGATAGGAGTGGGAAACTGAGGGAAAGGGAAAGAAGGGTGAGTGACATTGTCCAAAAAAGGAATGTACTCATTACCTGACTTATGAAATGATAACCCTTCTGTACAACACCTTAATAATATTTGAAAAACTGAATTTAAAAGATGTGTTGGGGGAAGGTATATGATCTGCTTGAAGAGATTGGTTTTCACTCAAATTATCAAGTAGTTCCTAAACACCTCTCCCTCAAAAATTGATCAAATTGCTTAGTGACAAATTAACTAAAGGGGGATAATTTTACTTATCTATGCAGCAGGTCTTGTAAGCCAGGTGCCAGTGGCTCATGCCTGTAATCCTACCTGCTCAGGAGGCTGAAGCCTGAGGATCATAGTTTGAAGCCAGCCTGGGCAGAAAAGTGTGTGAGACTCTCATCTCCAATTAACCAACCAAAAACCAGAAATAGAACTATGGCTCGAGTGATAGAGCACCAACCTTGAAAAGAGCCAAGCGAGAGCTCAAAGTCTTGAGTTCAAGCCCCAGCTCCAGCACTAACAACAACAACAATAACAATATAACTAAAATAAAATAGAGTACTCAGAACAGGCAATGGCTGAGCAAAGATGAGAATAAATGCAGGACCTTACCTGTCCTCAGAGAGAGGGCAGAAAGAGAAGGGAGACCGCTCAAAGGATGGGGGTAGAAAGTGCCAGGTGTGGAGGAAAACCTGAAGGAGGTCAAGGTGAGGAAGCAAGTCAGAAGAGGATGAACTCAAGGGATGGGAAAGCAATGGGCAGGAAGCGTGGGTGTCATTTGTATACAGCTGTAGCGATTCCTTAGACTAGATGGGAGGAAGATGGAGTGGGAGAAACAAGCTGGAGGCCCACACAGACACAAGATGGCTCACCTCACCTAACAGAAAAAAGAATCCCAATGAACTGGCTGTATTTAAGGGTAGATCAGATGGGATTACACTATCCTTGAATTCATGTCACAGAAGGTTAACAAGTAGGGTCATGGATGACTTCAATGTTTATTCTAGAGAATGAAGTTGCAAGATCTCCTGTGTCCCCACAGAGTCAAAGAAACTAGCTGGCTCAGGGTATCTGTCTCTCTCTCTTTTTTTCTGTCTTTCTCTGTCTCTCTGTCTCTGTCTCTCTCTCTCATCAGTCATGGGTCTTGAACTCAGGGCCTGAATGCTATCCTTGAGCTTTTGTGCTCAAGGCTAGCAGTCTACCATTCTGAGCCACAGAAACCCTTCTGGTTTTCTGGTATTAATTAGAGATGAGAGGCTCACAGACTTTCCTGCCTGGGCTGGCTTTTAACCGCAATCCTCAGATCTCAGCCTCCTGAGTAGCTAGGTTTACAGGCGTGAGCCACTGGTGCCCTGCTAGGGTCTTTCTTCTAAGGACATGTAGTCCCTTCACGAGGGCAGTGCTCACAGGAGCTAACCATCTTCCAAGGCTTCACCTACTAACTCCATCATCTCCAGAGTTGAGATTTCAACCTATGATGGGGAAGGGGCGGGGGAGAGAGACACTCAAACCAATCCCTTCCATCTATCCCACACACCTCTATACATTTGGTGGCCTGTTTTAGGGGTTAACAAGGAAGCAGAAGAAGAAAGGTTGCCTGCAGTATGAAGTGCTAGCTAAAGCCAACCACAGTGAAATGCAGGAGACTTCATTGGCACTGCACTGCCATTTTCACATCTTCACTAGCAATGACTCCGCCAAGGATTCTTACAGTCAAGGGCACTCACTTGAAAGCAGACAGGGTAGCACTCTTCTACCATGCCAGCTCATAACAGGAAGGAAGGATGAAATTAGAAAACTGCTTCTTCGCAGCTCCTTGTATTAATACAGGCAAAGATTAACACTAGACAGGAAGATCATCTGGCTGCAGCACACCTAGCACTTTGAGGTAAGAAAATGTCAAGTTCACAGCCAATGTGAGCCACAGAATGACCCCCTATCTCAAAAACAAACCAAACAAAAACACATCAGGTGAATCAACTTATACCCAGACTCAAAGAACTACTCACATTATTACCTGCTAATTGAAAATGAAAAAACGTATCTTTATTTTGGAGGGATTTGATGGACATCATCTTAGGAAAGTGATCGAATAGTATTGTTATTTCTTACTGAATCAAATTCCTACTCCTGGGACGTAATAAGAAGTATATAAGAATGCCAAGGGATAATTCTTCACATAACTCTGTCAATTGAATCTAATCATAAGAAAACAGAATATGGGATCTGCTACAATGGACCTGAATCCTTCCAAAAAATACAAAACAAAACAAAAAGTCAATGTCTTAAAAGCTAATAGAAAGTGAGAGGAGAGTTCTAGGAGAAGACTCCAGAGACTAGAAATCCTAGATTGGATCTTGGATCCAAAAATAGAAGAGATACAGAAAGACATTTGGGGGCATCTGGGGAAATCTATATTATGGATTGTACATTAGATGATGCCATGGAATTAATAATAATTCTATTAGGAGGGATAGTCATGTAATGTTTATGTGGGAAGCCTCCTTATTCTCCAGGGATAGGGGCTGGCATACCTAGAGGTGAAGTGTTAGGATGAAAACTATGTATTTTCAAATCTTTCCACCCAAAGATGGAGGTAGGGAAGGGGCGTATGAAGAAAGCAAGCAAGAAAGGGAAGGTAATCAAACATTTACAACTAATGACTCCAGATGAAGAGTAGATACATGTGTTCATTTTTTTCTGATGACCTGAGCATTTCCAAGTGGAATTTGGCTAATAAAAGAGCGTGGATGTTGATAAGGTAAAGCATCTGAAGGCAACAAAGTCAACAGGGACAAGAAAGCAGGGCCCTGAGAATCCCACATGTTCCTCTCTCTTCTGTAGACCAGCAATTGCTACTTTGTTTTGCATTCCTAAAATGGCCTTAAAATCTCCCACACAACAAGCAGCTGAGGATTTCCAAAAATGCCTCCTTGACTGTTTCCAGATTCTCCAGCAAAACCCCAATCTTCTTTGTCCTTCTGAGAAAGAAGGAAGGTAGGACTTCGGGTGTCTGAATGGGACTGTCATTGAAGAAGTCCCCTGGCTTCCTGCGCAGAAACTCTGAACGGGAGTTTCCCTTGCTGTGACTGGAGGCTCTGGTGGCCGTGCGTGCGTGCGTAGGAAAGCAGAGCGGGCCCTTCTGAGGGTTCTTCACTTAGAACTTGTTAGAAAACATTCCACTACATGGAACCCACTCTCACATCCAGAAGTTGAAGATGGATGGTGTAGAAAGCTTGGAGAGGGCTCCAAACCCATCCAAACACCCCGGGATTAAAGACTTGGAAGACAAGTTTTCCAAGGAAGTGGGAAGAGAATGGACGGCCTTTGCCAGAAGGACAAATGTGAGATTTAATGATGCTTTTTCCGGAACACCAGGGCGATGTCAACCAGATGCTCCCTGCTGCCACAAGACAAGACAGAGCAATTTGGCTTGCCATGGGGAAGGCAAGCAGGGTTTCTAAGAAGGGCTGAGATCTGAGGATCCTGATTCAAAGCCAGCCTGGGCAGAAAAGTCTGTGGGACTTTGATCTCCAATGAACTACCCCACCACCACCACCAAAAAGCTAAAAGTAGAGCTGTGGCTAAAATGGTAGAGTACTAGCCTTGAGCAATAAGAGCTCAGGGACAGCACCCAGGCCCTGAGTTCAAGACTGACACCCACAAAAAAGGGGGGAGTAGGAAGATTTCCAGAATTGAGTCCAGGGCCTCATGCATGACTCTAACACTGAGCCAATCCCTCCGCCTTCCAAAAAAAAAAAAAAATAACATGAAAATAATATGAAGAGAAGTTTAGTTGATGAAGAAAATTCCTAAGCATTATTCAACTTGAATGCTTCTTCCTTCTCTCTCTCTTCCTCCCTTACTTTCTCCTTCCTCTTTAAACCCATCTACCAAAGAAATGGGATGCCATGCTCTTCCTTGGGAGGTATAAATATTTCTTCCTCTGTGAGTCTCTTGATCACAAGGCATGACAGAAATCATCCTCTGAGTCTTAGCCCTGGAGCTCTACATGATAGAGATGGAGGATTTCTTGTGCTTTGACGTCCGGCTTTGTCTCCTTAATTCCGTGTATTTGGATAAGCGCACTGATTAGTTCTGGGGTAAGAGGCTGAAGGGACAAATGAGATGGTCGTTATCATATATATTGAGGGAGAAAGAAACGCTTTTGTGAGCAAACAGCTTCCACTGAGCTCAGGAAGGATGGGGTCCCTGCGTGCTGATGGACAGCGGTCACCACCTCAAATGTGAAGGGGCTCCCCTAACCCTCAGCTGTGCTCCCCCTAACCTCTTTCAAAATGCAGATTTCTTTCTTGTTTGCTTGGTTTCCTAGTGGGAGAGATCAAACCCGAGGCCTCTGCTTGCTAAAAGGGCTCTACCACCGAGCCACCGTTTCTTTCAGCTTCTCTTCCCCTTCCTTTCCCTCTTTTCCATTCTTTTTCTCTCCTCAACTTCCCTCCCTCCCACTCTGCCCCCACCTCTGCTCCTCCCCTCCTGCTCACTTTTCTTTTATTCTGCATTTAAAAAAAAGGAATATCCTGCTCCTCACAGCAGGTATCATGTAAAAAGAAAAGAAAAATATGACCAGGAAAGTTAATTTTAAAAGTCTAATTTAGAGCCAGGCACTGGTGGCTCATGCCTGCAATCCAGCCCTGGGCAGGAAAGGCCATGAGACTCCTATCTCCAATTAACCACCAAAAGTTGGCTCAAAATAGTAGAAAGCTAGCCTTGAGCACTAAAGCTCAGTGCCCAGGTCCTGAGTTCAAGCTCCAGGACAGACAGACAGACACATCCACATGCACACACACACACACATGAGAGAGAGAGAAGAGTGTAGGCTGTGAAAGATTTTGTTCATAGCAATCACATGGAGCAATCGCATGTCAAAGCAACTTGCCTTCCTATTAACAGCTGGAGAAAGTGACACAAAAAAATGTGTTCATCACACGAAAACAGATCCACATGTTCCAAGAGCCCAGCGATGATTTGTGAGGCAGTTATTTTTGTTTGCTCTCTGCTTTGGCTCATCTGCTCTTCTCTGGATCCAGCTCTGTCACTGATGCCAGGCCCTGGCTTGTAACAGGCACAGCTTTCCCCAGAGCTGTCGCGTGTCACCTCCTACCTGGCCCGTGTCAAAAAAAAAAAAAACAAACCCCAGAAATTCCCAGGGTGGGCTCTGCGCTTGCACATCAAGTAAGCCTGAGATCCCAGCCCTTCCTGGGAAGAGGAGATGGCAGAGATGCCATGCTCCCTGGCATTGACATTAATTCTGCGTGGAGAAACTACTAAAGCCCGGGAGAAAGCAAATCAGAGGAAGCCCAGGCAGTGCTGTGTGGGAGCCCCTGATTGGTGGGGACGTGGCTCCAGTCTTGCTGCCTTTTCTTTCTCTCAGACCCACAGCGCCATCTTTTGGCCTATCAGTTAATAGCACACTTGGCTGTGATCTGAGAAGTAGAACGTAATGCAGCCCAGTGCTCCAAGAGCTATCACCACTTAAAAACAGCATCATGAACCGAATCTTTGACTCAGCAACCCTGCCTTACTCCAGATTGGCTTTTGGATCCTGATACCACTGCCAGACACACACACACACACACACACCACTGAGGTCGAGTTTATTGTACATTTTACTACCAGGGCCAGCCTTTGCCCACAAGTGCCTTTCTTTCCACACATTCTAGAACATAAAGTGTTGTCAAATAGTACTCAAAAAATAGTCATGTTAGTCCCTGCATGCACATGCACAGGTAGCTGTGAGCCACTCTGGTCATTTTATTATAGTGTATGTATATGTCTGTCTGTGTGCCAGTACTGGGACTTGAACTAGGCCCTCATGATCTTGTTTGGCATTCATGTTCAAGGCTGGCATTCTGCCATTTAAGCCATTATCTCCACATCCAGCTTTTTGCTGATTAATTGTAGGTAAGAGTCTCATAGACGTTCCTGCCTGGGCTGGCTTTGAACTATAATCCTCAGATCTAAGTCTCCTAAGAAGCTAGGATTATAGTCACAAGCCACCAGCACCCAGCTAGTTATTTTTTCCAATGAGCTACAAAAAACAATCAAATACACAAAAAGTTAATTTCTGGGCTGGGAAGGTAGCTTAGTAGTAGAATGCTTGCCTGGGTTCAATTCCTCTGTACCACATAAACAGAAAAAGCCCGTAGTGGTGCTGTGGCTCAAGTGATAGAGTGCTAGCCTTGAGCAAGAGCAGCTCAGGGACAATGTCTAGGCCCTGAGTTCAAACCCCAGGACTGACCAAAAAATAAACAAATAAAAGTTCATTTCTAAGTTGAGTGAAGATGGTTTATGTCTATAATCTTAGCTACTTAGGAGGCTGGGACCTGAGGATCATGGTTCAAAGCCAGCCTGGGCAGGAAAGTCCATGAGATTCTTATCTCCAATTAATCACAGAAAAAGCCAGATGTGGTGCTGTGGCTCAAGTGGTAGAGTTTTAACAAAAGGAGGGGAGGACAGTGCCCAGGCCCAGAATTCAAGCCCCAGGACCAGCAAAATAATAATAGTAGTAGTAGTCGTCATCATCATCATCATCATCATCATAATGTTACAGCTAGTCTCACTATGTAGCTCACGCTGTCCTCAAACTCTGTAGTCCAGGCTGACTTCAAACTGACCATCCTGCCTCCAATCTCAGAGTACTGGGACTACAGACTTGTGTGCTACCAATTGAAGCACTTTGTTTTGTCTTTAAACAAAACACCTGGAAATCCACAGAGGCTCTGGGCTACAGGAGGACTTCACGCAGCTGCAAAATAAACTAATCCTAGTCAAGACCACCCTCCCAGCCCTAATCACATACGATAAGAAGCCCCATTGTTTAAAACATTTTCAATTGGGTATTTTGATCTTTACTATCAAACAACTCTGATACCAAGGTATTTGCAAAAGTCCCCATTAATTGCTCAGTAACTTTAACCCTGATAGCCCAGAGTGAACTATTTTTACTTGGTTTGCTAATTTCAGTAAAAAGTCTCAGGTGGTGGAGACAGAAAGCCAACCAGACCCTCTGTGCTCAGTCCTTAGAGACAAAGGAATATGGAGAAGAGAGAACAGGAAAGATGGACAGTTATCTCCTTCCACCTCAAACTCCACACATTCCCAAAGGAAAAATATCCAAGTAGTTTCTTCAGGAAAGGAAAAGAGGGTTGTATTTGGCATTTTTACAAAGAATGCTGGTAGCCAGTCACCACCGGTGGCCCATGCCTGTAATCCTAAACTACGCAGGAGGCCGAGATCTGAGGATCGCAGTTCAAAAAAAGCCAGAAAAGTCTGTGGAAGTCTTATCTCCAATTAACCACCAGAAAATCAGAAGTGGCGCTGTGGCTCAAAGTGGTAGAGCCTTGAGGAAAAAAAAGCTTGGGGACAGCACCCAGACCCTGAGACCAACCCCCCAAAAAACAAAAACCACTGGCAACTAATGACAGTATCCTAAACTGAACTCTAAAGAGATAAAAATTCCTATAGAATGTGGGCCCTCACTCATCTGAAATGTCACTTCTGGTGAGAGCATTCATGAAAAGTCATTTTATGTCATCCTGTATTTGGTTTGGTCTAATATGTTACCCTTAAGAGACTAGGGATGGGCATGAAAGCATGCATGGCTCAGTGCTATTGTGTCAGCAAGCCTGAGGTCCTAAATTCAAACCCACCCCCTGTACAAAAAAATAACACACCAAAATACCACATGTACACTTATCTCCAATTAACCAGCAAAAAGTCCCAAGTAGTGTCTATGCATTAAAAGTCTAAGGAGAGGACTTCTTCCCTTAAGAAATGGTCCCTTATACAGGTGGACCTGTTGCAACAATAAGAAGTACAAGTTGTCATGTCCAAAATGAGCTTTACAACGTTGGTAGGGGGGGGGGGGGAGAAGGGGGGGAAGGGGGGGAAGGAGAAGAATTGGGATTAGGGGGGGAGGGGGGAAGCTGGGAAGGGATGTGAAGGGTAAACAAAGGAGGAGGCTGCAATGCTTGGTAAGAAATGTACGCATTATCCTGCCCATGTAATTGTAACCCCTCTGTACAGTATGTTCACAAATAAAATTAAATTAAATTAAAAAAAAAAAACTTAAAAAAAAAAAAAAAAAAAAGAAATGGTCCCTTAGCAGTGTCTTACCTCTACTCTCAGACTTTCCATTCATCAAGGAGTTGAGGGAAATGTCACAAATGATCTAGACTAAGAGGCAGATTCGGTGTACAATGTGTTTTAAATTCATGTCCCTTCTCTCTATATATTTGCAATGTAAAAAATGAATAAAATCTTGAAATGCCTGGGCTTATTTGCTTGCAAGTTTCATATAAACAATGTAACATATACTTTTGTAACATACATAACTTATACTTTTAATAAGTGTAGCAAGTTACGAATTAAAAATCTATTGAAGTCTCAAAAAAAAACGCCCCAAGTGGAGGTGTGGCTCAAGTCTCTCAGGTGAAAATGCCAAGACCTGAGTTCAAGGCCAGTACTGGCACACACCTGCACATATACATGTGCATGCACGCACATGTGCACACACACACACTTTTACGTGTGAGGTTCCAATCTTCTTTTCCACCTTTGAATTAACTAATAATCTAATCATATCTACAAGGTGGTTAAGAGACTCATCTCTTCATTTGCACCTTCAGATAGGTACTTACCTGTTTGGGAATACATGCCCTTCTCCACCCCATCTGCTTTTCTCCACATTTCCCAAGGCCACTGTTTGCCACCAGAGGGTGCAGAAAGTACAGAAACTTAATTGTAAATTGTGTCAGATCTCAAAATGACGGGCAAATGAGACTGGCAAGGTCAAAAAGTCAAATACATGTTTTCAATTATTTGAGGAATCTAGAGCTGAGATGATGATGATTATGATGATGATGATGATGATGATGATGATGGAGGTAATATTCATTCGCAGGTTCAAGGACAAACACAGGCGCATTTCTTAGCTGTGTCAGCTGAAGTGTCTGGTCTGATTCCTAGCACTAAAAAACAAAACAAGCAAATAAGAAAGACAAGTAAGCCTGGGACAGATGGCTTATGGGTTATAACTGTAATCCTACCTACTCAGGAGGCTGAGATATGAGGATGTAGGTTTTCTCCACCAGAAAACCAGAAGTGGTGCTGTGGCTCAAAGTAGTAGAGTGCTAGCCTTGGGGGAAAGAGCCCAGGGACAGCACCCAGGCCTGAGTTCAAGCCCCAGAACTGGCACACACGCACACGCACACACACACACACACACACACACACACACACACAGACAATGAGCTTTCACTAATACATATAAGAGGAAAAGAAAAAAGAGAATATAATAATAAATATACAAGGAAGGGAGCAGAATTTCCATTTTGTAGGCATCAAAGTATGGAGTGGAAAATCATTAGGATTCTTGCACAGCCTGCAAGAGTTGCCTATGGATTACTTATTAATAGTGTGGAGTGAAATGTACCTCTCTAGTGGAGAAACCCCAGGGTTTCTGAAGAAACTGTATTAACTACTTACTCTCTACCTCCCTCCTAGCAGAGTAACGAATCTCAGGTGTCTCCAGGTATGACACAATTAAAGGCCACAAGGCACCTGTTCAAGAGGTGGAAAAAAGCTTTGCCTTGCATCATATTCTGCAAAAGCCATTGCCCAGGCAAGCAGAACACTAGTTTGTCCAAAAGACAGTAGGAGAAGAGTGGGGGTGTTATTGGTGGGGGGAAAAAAAGATTAAAGAAACAACAAGTAGGAGGAAAGGGTCTGTTTCGATTGATACTTAGATTGAAAAATTAAAAGCATTTCAAAGATCCTGGAATTGTGTGCTAAATAGGAGGGAATTTTCTTAAGTTTTGACAACAGCATTATTACTGGGAAAAAAATATGGTTATTCTCAGATTTGTCCGAAGTTTTTTGGTGTGAAGTGACCTGGTTTCTACAACTTACTGTATCATGTGGCAAGAAAAAGAACATGTGTCTTTCTGAGACAGGAACAGAGATAAAGAAACTTCGCACCTCCGTATATCATCTTGACAATAAAATTAAAATAATAAAAAAGAAAGAAAATTTGCAAAAATGGTAGCTAGTGGTGAATTTGGTGAGGATCTGTTCACTGCGGTATCTTCTGTATATTCTGGTCCAAATAAAAACTTGGGCCTGGGTCCTGATAGCTCACATCTGTAATTCTAGCTACTTGAGGAAGATAATGAGTGAGGATTGTGGTTCAAAGCTAGCCTGGGCCAGGAAAGTCTTCTGTCCCCGAGACTTTAACCAGCATAAAGCTAGAAGTGGACTAGCCTTGAATGAAAAAGCAGCCAAATGAGAATCGGAAGCCTTGAATCCAAGTCCTCGTACCAGCACAAAGTAGATCAAAATGAAGCCGGGCACTGGAGGCTTATGCCTGTTATAAAGAGATCCATAAAAACAAATGTCCGAGCTGGGTGCTGATAGCTCAGGCCTGTCATCCTAGCTACCCAGGAGACTGAGATCTGAGGGCCGCAGTCCAAAACCAGGCGGGGCTCGGTAGCACCAGATTATTTGGAGGTCAGTTTTATCTCCCTTTGAGAAAACCATCAAAACACTACATTTAACTAGGTTTAATAAATATGCACTTAAATTGATAGGAAGGTTTAAAAACAGGCTGGGGGAGGGGTGGACATCACAAGGAGGAGCAAGGGCTCTGGAAGGTGACGAGGAGGAGCTTACCTGTACATATGTAAATACGACAGCTGCTCTGCGGAGGGCGGTGGCTAGGGGGGAACTTGGTCGGGGTACACCACACACACACGTGGAACTGTCCGAGCAAAATCCCCAGCGGCCACTCATGTGTGCTCAGCAGAAATCTGACTTTTTTCATTAGAATGTAAGGCCCCAGCTGAGGGAGCTCTTCCCGGGTCCCCACGGCCTCCATCCACCCCCTGCCTGGGGCCCTGGCCCCAGCGAGTTCTCCCCAGTCAAAACAGGCCTTGGGGCAGGGAAGGCACAACCGTTCAAATCCCGTTCAAATGCACACGGACTCTTTTCTCCCAGAGCCTAAATCCTTTCCATTTCCTTACAAAAGCTTCAGTCTGGGAGGAATCCGGGCTTCCAGCCCGCGAGGATGGGCGGATGCGGCCTGGTAGGACCGGAACTCAGCACCCCAGGCCTGGCTGGCCCTGGGGAGGGGAGGGGGGGCGCGCCTAGCCTGGCCAGGCTCAGGGCCACGTGGGTTTCTTTGGGGGATCCAAGGTGGAGCCCTGACACCAGTATGGGGCTGGGGACCCTCAGGGGAGAGGGGACCCCACATACACCCCCCCATCTCACTCTGGGAAAGAAGGAAGCTGTTGGGAATGGGACCCCCGTTTTCCTTTATGTCTGTTCGAGTCTGACCTGACAGTGCAGGAGGTGTCGTCGGGGAGCGGTGGGGGGGGGGGGGCTCCACTCACCCAGGGAACAGGCCCAGACTGAGATCCACCAGGCCAAGGCCTAAGCCTGGCGCCTTCCCGGAGGAAGCTAGCAGGCCTCAGCTGTTAAACACGCACGTGGAGGGTGGCTGCCTCAAATCCAGGTTAAGGAGTTTAACTGTTGGGCTGGAGAACACCATCACTTTTTTTTTTTTTTAATTGGTTGTAGGGCTTGAACTCAGGGCCTGGGCACTGTTCCTGAGGTTTTGTGCTCAAGACTAGAGCTCTACTTGGAGCTACAAATCCACTTCCAGCTTTTTTGCTGGCTTTGAACCGTGATCCTCAGATCTCTCAGCCTTCTGAGTAGTTAGGATTACAGGCGTGAGCCACGCACGAGTACCTGGTTGCAGTCATACTTTTTGTCTCAGACATTTCCTTGTCCGTTAGGGTTAAGTCTAGTGTACTTCTTTCACTTCAGTGTAAACTTTATAATATGCTAGTACTGAGGCTTGAACTCCAGACTTCCTGCTCTCACTCAGCTTTTTCTTTTCTACCACTTGAGCCACTTCCAGCATTTTGCTGGTTAATTAGAGATAAGAGTCTCTGGGCTTTTCTGCCCCAGCTGGCTTCAACCTTAAGCCTTAGATCTCAGCCTCCTGAGCAGCTGATTACAAGTGTGAGCCACAAGCACCCAACTCAATTTAAACTTTAAGGGCATGATGCTGGGCTGGTTTCCAGAAGCATTTTGCTGTGACAGAATCCTTGCCTTAGTGTTAATAAGACCCAAAATCTGTAACAAATGCTAACTTGGTCGTGCAACTTTGAGTACAACCTTTCACTCCAGGGTTTTCTTCTTCAATGTTCTTATCCTCAGAAGGGAAATGTCCTTCTCTCAGGAGGATCATGAAATTGTGTGTGTATAAACTATATATATGTTACATATATGAATATATTTCATATATAATCATATATATATGTGTAAGCCTATGACTTTTATTTGGGGGGTCTGGATTATCCATTATGTGAAATTTATAACTGTTGGGTCTTTGCATTTTTACATGTTTTTGTAGAGGAAAGAGTATAAGTGATAGAGGGCAGAGAACATTGTTCTCGAACCATAACTGGGTTAATAGCCTGCCCCAGAGCCACAGATCACCAAGAGCCCTGTGTTTCTTCGTATAATTCTATCTCCAACATCTCTGCAAAATAGCATTTGAAGCCAGGTGCTGGTGGCTCATGCCTGTAATCCTAGCTACTCAGGAGGCTGAGATCTGAGGACCACTGTTCAAAACCAGCCCAGGCAGAAAAGTCTACTCTTAGAAAAGTCTACTCTTATCTCCAATAAACTACCAAAACAAACAAGCCAGAAGTGGAGCTGTGGTTCAAGTGGTAGAATGCTAGTGGTAACCTAGAACAAAAAAAAGCTCATGGACCCTGAGTTCAATCAAGCCTTAGAACTGGCACGCGCGCGCACACACACACACACACAAAGTATTTAAAAGAAATTAGAAAGTATTATTTCTAAGTAACTGACTCTACAACAGTAAAAAAAAAAAAACAACAATAAAATCTGAGCAACCAGAAAATCCTAAATGAGGCCCGAAGCAGTTTTGCAGGCTTGTAATTCTAGTACTCAGGAGCTAGAGGCTGAGGTAGGAGGATCATTGCATTGGAGGCCAGCCTGGGTTTACATGGTGAGGCTTTGTCTATAAATGAATAAATAAGCAAATAAATAAATAAAAAGCCAAATGCCTCCATTTGCCAACCCCCCCTCCCCCCACCCCAAGAAAAAAGTCCACTAAGACAAGCCTATTTCCTGACCAAGAATTAGAAAACTACCCGTTTGATGATGGCCTAACCAATGCATGAAATCAGGGCAGGACTGGATAATTTAGCTGACTTTCATTGCTGCTAGGGGGAAATTTTATCCAGGACATAGCTTGACTCCAAAAGTCGGCCTGTTAAAGTGAATCTTAAAACTTTACAGTTCCTTGTGGAGCCCTAGATAAGTCAACCAGTCGTAAAGACAGCTTTATAAGCCTAGGCCTGTTGGCACCTCAGCAATTCTGACTGGAGTAGCTTGGAGAGGCTCCTAGATACTTTATTGGTCTGAGTTATCCTTAGTGGACCAATCAAAGATAATGAAGGGGAGGGCAGGAGGGCTCAGACCAGAATGACTAGGTCAACCTTTAGCTCCCATTACAGGGCCTCTGCTTTCACTACACTCTGGTGAAATTGGTAAGACCCAACTGCTCCCCAGGCCCTCCGAAAATTCTTTTTGCAGCTCCTGTAGAAGTTTCTAGAATTACTGATACAGAAAATGCAGATACAGAAACGGATACTGCTGCCTGTTTCCCTTTTAGTTAAAGCCCAAATAGGTATTCAGTTCCATTTCTATAAGCAGGAGAAAATTCAGGAAAATACTGTCTTAGCTTCTTCATCTGTAAAATAAAGCCACATATATTCCTTCATTCACTGATCCCCCTTCCCTCTCTCTCCTTCCTGCCTTCCTTTTTGTCCTGGAATACTAGTTCTAGCTATAGATGGGTTTTCTTTTCTCTCCATCTCTCCCTTCCTCCTTCCGTCCGTCTTTGAGTATTAGGGCTAGCTCTGAAAATTCATCTGTGACCCAGGCCCAAACTGGACTTCTTTTCAACCCACAAGATGTAATCCACCATTTTTTCCTTCAGTCCTGACAACTAGGTTTCTTTTCTTTTCTTACCTTCCTTCCTTCTTTCTTTCCTTGTATTTCCTTCTTTCTTTATTCTCTGTTTCTCTTCTCTGGCTGTCTGGCTGTCTGGCTGGCTGGCGCACTCTCTCTCTCTCTTTCTCTCTCTCTCTCTCCTTTCTTGTGCCAATCCTGGGGCTTGAACTGGGAGCCTGGTTGATGTCCCTGAAGCTTTTGTGCTCAAGGCCGCAGCTCTACTTCCAGATTTTTTTAATAGTTTAATTGAAGATAAGAGCCTCATGGACTTTCTTGCCTGGGCTGGCTTTGAACCCTGATCCTCAGATCTCTGGCTCCTGAGTTTCAAGGATTACAGGTGTGAGCCACCAGCACCCAGTTCTCTTTCTTTTCCGGTGTTTTGGATGTCTGACCAGTACTTAGCCCCTAAGCCCCCTCCTTTCGCTCTGGCCAGCCCCCTGCTGAGGGTGGCCACCCGCCTGGCTGTTGCCGCCTGCCCTGGCTTTCTGATGGCTGACTGGCTCTGAAGAGGCACCGCGCTCTGCCAAGCCATCAGGATACCGTTGGCACTCCCTCCTGCCATCTCTTCCATGAATGCGTCACTGCACTGGTCCTGACCAGGAATGAAGCAAATGTTTTAAGGATGACTTTGTGGTAAGCTCATCTTGTAAGGGAACTAAAGTCTTTCTCAGCAGTTTACACACAGGGCTGGGTCCAAAAGAGCTGCCTTAGATCTTAGTTTCTGGGAGATTGAATGTTAGTTATTGCGTGCACCTGGGGTGGGGGAGCCGCGTGAATCTTTCAGGAGAGAGGTCCCACGTGGGATCCCTGTTCTGCGTAAGTCACCCTCTGTAGTAAGAGTTGTGGGTGTCACAGTGAGATTGCTCAGCTGACAGGGAAAACCCACCTCTCTGTGGGCATGTGATCATTTGATTAGTATAAACTCCGTGTCAGGTCTTGCTTGCTGCAGCCTGTGATATATCTCCAGGGAACTCACTGTACGGAGCTCAGCTTCTTAAACCCTGACCTGCACGGGCATCGCTGCAGACCTGTCCAAACCACATTCAGTCTGTAGCGCTGGGGTGCTACGGTCTCTATTTTTAATCAGCTGGTGCTGGGGCTCCCTGGAGTAGCTGGGGTCCCCCATGGTCCTCACAGAATGACCTCGGGGAGATGCAGCTTAAGGGACCACCAAGGAGCAAGTTAAAAATGCAAATGTTCGGCCTCTGGGGCACAAGTCTGGTGTGGTGTGGTGTCTGGCTCCTAGCCAGGCCTGAACGCTTCTGTGGCCGCAGGGAACTTTTAAACTACCGTGGGTTGCAACCCAGACAAATTGGATGAAGTCTCCCGGTGTGGGGTCTGGCATCCGGAACTTTTCCTTCCTTTTTAGCTCCCCAGGTGATATGAATAGACAGCTTGCCTGAGAGCTACCGAGAGAGAAGCCAGCTGCCAGCTCAGCAGACCCCTGACAACCCAAATCGCAGGAGTCGTTCCCACCTTGTCTAACCAGCAAGTCTAAATGAGGGCCTTTCTCTGTGGAGGAAACACATTCAAGTCGACTCTCCAATTTAGCCCAAGGGTTTGCTGGTATGCAATTAAGGACAAAGCTTTCCGGCAGCAGGCTCTGTACATGCGCAGGGGGAGGGGCACCGAGGCTGAGAAGGAAAAGGGAAGGAGTAATAGGGAATGGGCTGGCATGAGACTGTCTCAAGGCTTTGGACATGTTCAACCTAGAGTAACCCAAGCACAGGAGCATAAACCTATAATCCCAGCACTCAGAAAACTGAGGGAGGAGATTGTGAACTCAAAGCTAACCTGGGCTTGCACAGTGAGATTCTTGTGTCAAGAAACCAAAGGAAAGTTGGGTGCTAATGGCTCACTCCTGAAATCCTAGTGACTTAGGAGACTGAGAACCGAAGGTAACAGTTCAAAGGCAGCCGAGGCGGAAATGTCTATGAGACTCTTATCTCCAATTCACCACCAAAGGCTCAAGTGGAGCTGTAGGTCAAATGGTAGAGTGCCAGACCTGAGCAAAAAATTTCAGGGAAAGCACCGGGTTCTGAGTTCAAACCCCAGGAGCAGCATCTACACACAAACAAAAAGAAACCAAGTTGATGATCAGAGGTTGCCAAGCCCAATATAGATCATTAGTTAGGATTTTATCTTTAAAACAGACACAAGCCTGTGTACTGTAGGAACCTGGGTGGGTTTGTTGCTATTACTTTTCAGTGCAGGGATTGAACCCAGGGTCTGAGCATGCTAGGCAGGTCTGTACCCCCAAGCCTCATTTGTTCTTAGTTTTTGCTGCTGGTTCTTTACTGTTATGCTTCTGACAGGACACTTCTGGCCTCATTGCAGAAAATTCAAAACAAAACAAAACCCAGAAACAATAAAAACAAAGTTCCTGGAGGACAAGAAAAATTCAAGGAACAAAGCCCCCTGTATTTCCTTTCCCTCCTTCTCCCCTCTCTTCCTCAACCTCTTTCATTTTTGGAAGCATACTCTTGCTCTAGAGCCCAGGCGGGCCTCAGGACCCTTCTACCTCAGCCTGCTATCTATGCAAGCATTCTTAGACCAAGCCACATCACAGCCTGCACCTTCCTCTCATATATTTTTTTAATCTTTTTCTTTTTGGGTACTGGGGATCGAACCCAGGACATTGTACTTGCTAAGCCAGCACTTTGCCACTGAGCTACACCCCAGCCCTGGTATTATCTCTTAACTCCTATTTTTTGCAGATCCCCACGTTGCTGAAATGTTTTAAGGAGATGGCGGAGGGAGAGAGAGAATTATACAGATTTACAAGACTGAAGCAAGCCGGATGCTGGACATGTGACTTGCTAGGTACCACAGCTAACCCAGCAAAAATGAGAAAGAATTTACCCAGGATCAATGATGATGTCCAGGGGCTATTGAACACATATTATATACTAAATGCTTTTCATTTATTTTATGTATTAGGCCATTTAATAATATAGCTGCCCATTCAGGCAGTAGGTACTGTGATTCCTTCTTCTTTTTTTATATTAGTAGTTATTTATTTATTTTCAAATTCTTTATTGTGATTAAGTGATTACATAATTTCCCAAATTTCACAGTATTGTAGGATAGTGATGCTTAGTTAAAGTCACAAACACATTCTAACTTTCATGGGACAAATTATCTATCATGGTCTATAACATTTATGAGTTTTATGAGCTTTGCAATACAGTTACTTCTTCCACATTGGGTGATATGTACATTTCTTTTGTTTTGCATAGCATCAGCTGTTCCCTCTTTCCCACTTGTTCCCTCCCTCCCATCGCTGCCATTGTGTTGCTTAGTTCATTTTGGTCAATGTCCAGTGCAGCTGGTCCCACTGTTGAATGTTTTCCCCTGATTCCCTCTAGCTCTGTGTCCTCCTCCTGGTTTCCCTCCAATGTGCACATATATACCATATATGTGATCAGCAGCATGGGGTTATTTAGCAGTGATTCGACCAGATGAGTGGAAGTCCTTTGTTTCTTAAGCCTTGTTAATTTTGTCTTATCACCTTACATTTTGGATTTAACATCCACTTGCTTATCAGGGAGACCTGATTTATTTATTTTTTGTCAGTCATGGGGGCTTGAACTCTGGTCCTGGGTCCTGTCCTTAAGCTTTTCAACTCAAGGCAAGTGCTGTACCATTTGGGCCACAGCACCACTTCCAGTTTTCTGATGGTTAATTGGAGATAAAAGTCTCATGGACTTTGTTGCCTGGCTGGCTTTGAACCATGATCCTCAGATCTCAGCTTCCTGAGTAGCTAGGAATTACAGGCGAGAGCCAGCAGTGCCCAGCTGTTCTCTATTTTTGTGATAGTCTGTTTTCCTGTTTTTGACAGTCAGATCTCGGTAGTCACTGCGGGTTTGAAGTAAGACCATGCTTTTGTGTTGGAAGGATTCCCTAGACCAGAAACTTGGAGTTCAAGAACATTTGGGACTTTTCCTTGATGCTCTTCCCAGAAAGCTTTACCATTTCTACTTTTCTTTCGTCTTTTGGTTTTAGCAATTTAAGTTTAAAGTAAGTCATCTACTGACTCAGAACTTTGATGTCAGTGGTGATGTTTCTTTAACCTGTTCTACGGAAGGCATTGACTTATCTGTTCTTTGTTGGACTCTCTGTGGACCCCTGTCTGGCGTGGGCACATGCTGATCCCTAGTGATGCAGATGTGCTGTGATACTTGTTCTAGAGTAATCTGTCATCCCTGGGAGGTGATTCTTTCTTTAGAGCTAAAGGAAATTAAATAGCTACTCTAAGGTTGCAGGGTTCCATCATGATTGAGACAGGACTCGAACTCTCTCACTTCTGAGACCATGATTTTATTTTATTTTTTGCCAGTCCTAGTGCTTAAACTCAGGATCTGGGCACTGTAACTGAGCTTCTTTTGCCCAAAGCTAGCATTCTACCACTTAAGCCACAGCGCCACTTCTGGCTCTTCTGTGTATGTGGTACTGAGGAATCAAACCCAGGGCATCGTGCATGCTAGGCAAGCACCCTACCACTAAGCCACATTGCCAGCCCCCCATGATTTTATAATGGTAGCCAGTCCGTGTCTCTTTCTCCACCTGCTGGATTTTTTAAAGTCTTGCTTCTGTAGCAGCTAAAGAGCTATAGAGTAGAAGAAACAGGCAACAGTAGCTTAAACACTACAAATGGAGTTCTAACCTGCAGGGGTTATTATCATTTTCTATAACCCAAACTCCTGGAAATTTCTTGGTAGGGTCGGGGGGAAGGGGGGTTCTTTCTAGGTGCCTCAATATACACAGTGTTGTAGAAATTAGTCCCATCAGGATTAAAGGGCTGAGGCTACAGGGTAGAGAGCCTTGAGCAGTTCTGGACTCCAGTAGAGACTGGTAGGATGAGGTCATTCTAGCAACACCCCCTTTCCTCCCCCACCCCCACTCTTCCCAGTGATTTACTGAGGGGGAACCAAGGTAATCCATAGGACCTGATGGAAAGCTCACATTAGGTTTTGGGCTTTTGTTTTGTTTTGCCTGTCCTGGGGCTTGAACTCTGGGCCTGGACACTGTCCCCGATCCTTTATGCTTAAGGCTAGTGTACTGCCACTTGAGCCACAGCTCCACTTCTGCTCCTTCTGTGGTTAGTGGGCGGTAAGTCTCACAGACTTTCCTGCCTGGGCTGGCTTCAAACTTTGATCCTCAGATCTCAGCCTCCTGAGCAGCTAGGATTACAGACACCCAGCTTAGCTCCCATTAGTTCTGCAAACTCCAGGGGAGCAGCTGAGTTAAGGATGAAGTCAAGGAAGAAAATAACTCCCTCTGTTTCCAGTCTCAGAACTGAGTTTAGAGGAGCGCAGGGATGCTTGTGGTGTGCCTGGTCTTGCGTCTTGTTTATTTCCCACTTTCCACCAAATCTGTATTGCTGAGGCTGGTGTTTAGAGCTTCTCAGCAAGATGCTGGCAGGGTAGAGAACTAACAGCCTGCAGGGGAGGTGTCACAGGCTGCCAATCGCGCTGCCAAACGCCCTGTGCCCGAAGCAAGGGAAGAGACCAGTCAAGGCTTTCTCCACTCCCAGGGCTGGGCAGTGGCTTTCATGATGACCAAGACCCCTCCCACGGCCTTCCCGGGGCCTTTGTGTTTCAGGAGGCCACATTTGGACTGAGAACTCCCCAACTTCAGGGTTATCTTTCACATCTCAAGCTGACTCTGTGTCTGAGATGACCCAAGAGCTTTAAAGCCCAGCCAACCCCTGACCCAGCACCTCACACGTGCGCAGGATTAGGTTGAGTTGCCCTGTGCCTGGATTTTTCTTTTTAAATTAAAAAAAAAGAATTTATTGTTATTATGAACATGATGTACAAAGGGGTTACATTTACGTGAGTCAGATAAAGAGTGCATTTCTTTTTGGATAATGTCACCCCTTCTCCACATGGTTTATTTTTTTAATTTAAATTTTATTGTAAAGATGATGTACAGAGGAGTTATAGTTATATAAGTAAGGTAATGAGTACGTTTCTTTCTTTCTTTTTGTCAGTTGTGGGGCTTGAACTCTACCACTTCAAGTGCTCTACCACTTGAAACATAGTGCCACTTCCAGCCTTTTCTGCTTATGTGGTGTTGAGGAATCGAACCCAGGGCCTCATGCATGCAAGACAAGCACTCTACCACTGAGCCACCTTCCCAGCCCCTACATTTCTTTTTGAATAGTGTTACCCCTTCCCTCATTTTCTCCCATTCCTTCCCTCCCTCCCTCCCCCCACCCCTATGTTTCTTGTCTTTGTAAACAAAGATTTTCTAGCCATCTTGAAGAGTGGTTGCAGGGACTAGGAATATATGTTTACTAAGCTACTTTGCTGGAAGATCAATAAATGGCAACTATTACTACCCAATAATTGGAGAGACTGAATTAGGTATTTCTTCTTCTTCTTCTTCTTTTTTTTGAGGTTGATGGCTTTTGTGGGCTTGAACCTGGGAACTTTCCCTGAGCGCTTTTGCTCAAGGCTAATGTTCTACCACTTTCAGCCATAGCACCACTTCTGGTTTTCTGGTGGTTTATTGGACATAAGAGTCTCATGGACTTTCTTGCCCCAGCTGGGTTTGAACTATGATCCTCAGATCTCTGCCTCCTGAGAAACTAGGATTACAGGTGTGAGCCACCATTGCCTGGCTTGTTTAACCATTCTAACAGCTCATAATGTGTCTATACTCATATTTCATTTGATCCACTCAATAAATATTGAAGGCCTTCTCTGCCCCTGACACTGGGTGCTCCAAACACTTGGACAGAGCCAGGGTGGCACTCATCATTCTGTATTCCAGGTATTTGTGAGGCAGAGGTCAAAGGATTGCAAGTGTGATGCCAGCCTAAGCAAAGGTAGGGAATCTGTGTCTCAATAACAAACTATTTCTACAAAGAAAAAGGTGGGTGGGGACTTGGTTTAATTGGTAAAGCATTGGCTTAGCTTAGCTATAGTACAAGGCCCTAGGGTCAACTCCTTCCCCCCCCCCCCCCAATGAAAACAAAAACAAAAACAAGGCAAAACAAAGGAGTTGGGCTGGAATCCCTCTGGAGAGGGAGCTGTTATCCAGCGGAGAAGATAAGACTTGTCCTACAGAGCTATAAATCAAAAGGAGAATGAGTGGAGTGTTTTCTGTCCATGGAGCTGTTGGTAAACAAGCTTGCAAGTCGGCCTCCCGCAGAGCCAAAGTCTTAAAGAGCCAGTCATTTGGGGAAACTAAGATCTGGGAACTGGGGTTGGTTATCTAGGGAGTCAAACATCTGTCACAAGCTGTAAAGAACGCAGGCCTAAATTCTCTGGTCTCTGGGACTGGTTTGGCCTGGCCTGGCCCTGAGAAATTAGCATCCAGACCAACCTCACCTCCAAATAGAGGAATAAGAGGACCCCCTCAACTGGAAAGGAAGCACGTCCCAGCCTAGCCCCCACCCCTAGAGGAGTTCTAGCAGTGAAAATTACGGGATTCTGCAATGGTGAACATGTGTCTCCATGCTTTGTGCAAACCCCTGGAATCTCACCACCACCCACAGGAGCCTTGTGTATCTCCGGTGCCTGTGGGGAAGCTGTGTGCACGGGGCTGAGGGTAAGAAGGAAAATTCTGCCCCATTGTCTCAATTTGGCTGTGAGCCTGAAGTCCTGCTAATATTGAGATGTGAACTCAGGCCCTGGGTGCTGTCCCTGAGCTTTTTTTGCTCAATGCTTGCACTCAACCCCTTGAGCCACAGCTCCACTTGTGGCTTTTCGGTGGGTAATCGGAATCTCATGACTTTTCTGCCATGGCAGGTTTTGAACTGGGATTCTTAGATCTCAGCCTTGTGGATATCTAGGATTACAGGTGTGAGCCACCAATGCCCAGCCTGAACTCCCCGCACCCAAAAAAAAGTCTTAAAAAAAAATATGCTGGGGCTGGGAAGGTGGCTCAGTGGTAGAGCACTTGCTTTGCATGCATGAGGCCCTGGGTTTGATTCCTCGGCACCCACATAAGCAAAAAGAAAAAAGCCAGAAGTGGCGCTATGGCTCAAGTGGTAGAGCGCTAACCTTGAGCTGAAGAGCTGAGGGACAGCGCCCAGGCCCAGAGTTCAGACCCCACAACCGCCCCCCCTCACCCCCCCCCCAAAAAATGCTTCAGCCCTTCTTGAGGGATGGAGGAGGGAAAATTCCAGTGGAAGTCCATCAGTCCAAAAGCCCAGATGGAAAGCCCAAATCAGCAGTTTGTAATTTACACAAAGCTTGGAGTCTTGCATTTTCTAGAGGGCCGTGCACCTGCTAGGGCCTTCCCAAGTTCATTACATAACAATGAACCAAGGTCCTGGGAAGGTCCCGGGCGTGTTGTTTTGTTTTGTGATTCCCAGGTAGTCCTCTGGGAAGTGTTTTTCCGTGGGGGTGCCTTTCTGGTAAACAATCAGCCTTTCAGATTAGATTACTCCAACCTGGCTTTTCAGAATCAGCCAGGAAAGGTGTGTGCTAGATAACTGTAGCCAACACTTAAATCTGAACTGAGACCAAGACTAGAGCTATAAGAATAAGTATGTCAGTAGGTAAAATAAAAACAAAAACAAAAACAAAAAAAATTTAAAAAATTCTCCAGTCTAAATGTCTCAATTTCTAAAAAGTCCAGGGAAAATGCTCAACTTGACAACTTTTCAAGTGAGATAGGCAGATAAAAGTCCTGACCATGAGCACGTATACAGTGACTATATGTCTATATAGTTGTCTCCGAACAAGAGGAACTTGAGAAACTATTACTAAACGTTCTTATTGTGACTTAATTTTGTTAGCAAAGGAAATGGAAGTTTGAACTTGGAATGCAGGTTAAAATATAGACTTGAAGCCTGGGTGAAGGTGGCTCATACCTGTAATCCTAGATATCCACAAGGATATCTCAGGAGCTGAGATCTGAGGATCACAGTTTGAAGCCAACTAGGAAAGGAAAGTCTTGAGACTCTTACCTAATCAATAAAAGCTGGGACAGCAGTATCCTTGAGCAAAAAAAGCTAAGGAATAGGGCCTAGGCCCAGAGTTCAAGCTCCCAGTACCATCACATTTTTAAAAAAATTTATTATTAGAAAAGTGATATACAGAAAAGTTACAGTTACCCTTTGTCCCTCCAGGTCTATGCCCCCTTACTCTCCCAAAGACAGATAAAAAGACAAAAAGGAAAGAAAATGGAAACAGCAACAGAGAACCTCTGAGCAAATAAACTGAGGATTAGCGCCCAGCCCTGCTGCCCCCCCCCCCCCCGCCCCGCCCAAATTCAAGCTCCTCAGTATCATCACAATAAAAAAGAAAAAGAAGCAGCACAATTCTGAAATGGAAAAAGATGGCCTGATATTGTTAAGTTATACACAGCTTCACTGGTGGGTTCTGAGCGATGAGCTCATAGGATTATCTTCATTTTACATTGCTGGAACCAAAAAAGTTGGTGTTTTGGCCTTGAAAATCATCTCTTTCTCCTACTTTTTCTGGAGTCCCAATTTGGACCCCAATAGCCTCCATCCAGCCTGGTCAACCTGGACAAGCAAGTAACTCAGAGTCAGGCAAGCATGACTTATGTACATCATGTTCTCTATTTGCATAGATCTATGCGTTCCAGACTTTATGACCCTGTCCTCAGAGTGGCCTAGCACAGACATTATATAATTAGTACTTATTTTCTTTTATCCTTTCCTTCTCTCCTTCCCTCCCTCCCTCCCTTCTTTTCTTCCTTCCTTCCTTCTTTCTTCCTTTCCTTTCACTGGTCTGGGGCTTGAACTCAGGGCTTTGGCTCTACCCCTGAGCTCTTTTTGCTCAAGGCTAGAGCTCTGCTGCTTGAGCCACAGCCCTACCTCTGGCTTTTTGGTGTCTAATTGGAGATAAGAGTCCTACAGGCTTTGCTGCCTGGCTTTGAACCATGATCTTCGGATCTCAACCTCCTGAGCAGCTAAGAGTACAGGTGTGAGCCTCCACTGCCTGATGTCATATTTCTTTTTCTATCCTAACAATGGTATAGGAGAAGGAAGACTCTCCATTCTCTGTTGCTTTTATGTAGAACTAGAGACCTTTGAAGAGTTTCTAAAATGTTCTATCATGTTGACAGCATTCAGTAGGCCTGTCTGCTTTCCTTCCACATAAACTCTGTTTCCACCTCACTCTCTTTCCACCCCTTTGGTCCTTTTTCTTACCCTTGACTTATTCTTATTATCACACATGACCATTCATAATTTAGCATCCAGGGAGAAATGGCTAACAAAATAGAGATGACAAAAGACAAAAGGAAAATATAGGTAGGTCCTCTTCTTTTAACTACCTGAAGATCTGACATGACTTCTTTAATAAACACCCCATTAGAGAAGGTCATTCTTGCCTTCTTAGGTAGATGAGTCATTCTGGGAAAGTTCCAAGAAGCAGAAAGTGTTTGTTTATATTATTAGCACATATCACAAGGGCTGTTATTAGCAGGTCTGAGGATCAAGAATGAGGAAAAGGCTGGGTGCTGATGGCTAATGTCGGCAATCCTAGCTACCCAGGAGGCTGAGAAACTCGAAGCCAGCCTGGGCAGAAAAGTCTGCGAGACTCTCATCTCCATTTAATCACCCCAAAAAACTGCAGTGAAGCTATAGCTCAAGTAGTAGAGCCCTAGCCTTGAGCAAAAAAGCTAGGGACAGTGCCCAGTCCCTGAGTATAAGTCCCCAGCATACAGCACACACACACACACACACATATACACACACATACACACATACCAATGAGAGAAAAGATATCAACCCCTGCACACTAGTAGACTGAGGGCTCTGGCAAGGGCTTTGAAAGCAGAGAGGCCCTGAGACTAAAATAACCGTACATGCAGATGATTCACAAGCATTGATAGGTATACAGAATGTTTTTCAAGTGTTTTACTATAATAATCAGGACACTTGAGATAAAAAGTTATTAGTAGGCACCTGACAAATCAAAGTGCAACACAGAATGACAAAGTTCAAATATGGAGACTTTATCTGGCATGAATGTATCTGTCCTTGTACCAAATGTAAAAAAGATATTTCCTGGTATGGCCACCTGAGCATGAGATAATGCAGCTACCAATGGAAATGTGTTCAGTCCCATGGGAAACATTGTGTTCTTCTTACCTATTGGCCTACATTTTAAGCAGTTATGGAGGAATAAATGATGAGGTCACACATAGCTCTCATAATAGCTGCAGGACTCCCCATCTAGTGTTTGGAGCAGTAAGATGCAAAAATCACCACTTTTGAGACTTTGAACATTATACTCAAGGTTTGCCATATAAAAACAATTTTTTAGCCAGGCAATGGTAGCTCACACCTGTAATCCTAACTACTTGGGAAACTGAGATCTGAGGATCCCGGTTCAAAGCCAGCTCTGGCAGGAAAGTCTGTGAGAATGTTACCTCCAGTTAGTCACCAAAAAACCAGAAGTAGAACTGTGGCTCAAGTGTAAAACACTAGCCTTAAGCAAAAGCTCGGGAACAATGCCCAAGTCTGGAGTTCAAGACCCAGGAACAGCACAGCAGCACAGCAGCAGTAACAACAACAACAACAAAAATAATTTCTTTTCTGGATTGACCTGATTGCTTGGTTGGTCTCTGGTTACTGAAAGCGAAGAGAGAGGAGGTAATTTGCTAAAGTACAAGAACACTTTTCTCTGTTGCACAGTATTTAATTCTTTTTTTTTTTCATCCACGTATCACATGAGTAAATCAGAGCAGTAACTCTTTTAGGAAAAAAAAAAGTCTATAAAAATCTCCAAGTGTGTTGGGCACCGTTAGCTCACGCCTGTATTCCTAGCTACTTAGGAGGCTAAGATCTAAAGATCATGGTTTGAAGCCAGCCTCAGGCAGACAAATTGTAAAAACTTTCAAATTTATGTCAGTGGTAGAGCTTGAACTTGCGGCCTGGACACTGTCCCTGAGCTCTCTTGCTCAAGGGTAGCACTCTACCACTTAGAGCCACAGCTCCACTTCTGGTTTTCTGGGGGTTAATTGGGGATAAGAATCTCAAAGTCTTATCTGTCTATGCTGGCACTCTACTACTTGAGCTACATCCTTTTTACTTGCAGCTTTTTGGTGTTCGTTCCAGATAAAAGTCTTTATAGCCTGGCACTGGTGGCTCACACCTGTAATCTTAGATACTCAGGAGGCTGAAATCTGAAGATTGCAGTTCAAAGCCAGCCTGGGCAGGTAAGGTCCTCAAGAATCAAGACCTTTAAGTCTCCTCGAAACATTTGTCTTCTTTTTCTCCAATGCTGGAGACTTAAGGTACAGCAAGGTAAACAAACACTCTCCCACCGAGCTACCACCTTCTCCAGTCTTTCTGGTAGACAGAGAACTCAGACCTGAAAGTCTGCCCAGGGTCTAACAATAGATGACTATTAGCATGAGAATCAGTCTTGCTTTAAGGCTATGGTTTCTCTGTTTGCTAGGGCTTGTTTTGTCTCAGCATTTCCCATAAACTCAAACATTTTCCTTCCTGCCCACCTCACCACAGCCCGGCTGGGGACACAGGGAAGATTGCACAATCAGTGGCATCAACCTCCACACTGTCAGACACAGTTTAAAATACAAATCAAAGTAGTTGCTGCATCTATAATTTCAAAAGGACCCACACCCTTTACATTCTTCTGGATCTTGTTATAAATGTGTATTAAGACATGAAGAACTCTTGTAAATCATTTTTTAAAAATCTAGTGGAAAAACAAACCAGGTACATAACTAAATAATTGTCAAGAGTTGTGAAAGTTGTAAATAAATGTATTTGAAAACATTTTCATGAAAAAAGAAATAAGTGTAATAAAAGGGAAATACTTTTTTGTAGTAACTGTATTTAATTTTAAAAAATGTGCCAGTACTTTTTGGTTTTTATTTCCTTTCATCTTTATAGGTATAATTAACAATAGAGCTTTATACATATATGTAAGGTTATCCAGTGCAATAATTTGATATAATGACTGCCACAATGAAATCAACACATGTCATCAGTATACTAGTTGCTATTGTATTATGTGCGCACGTGCTAGATAATTTCAAGTTTAGTGAAGAATGCAGTATCACTAACATCAGTGATTCATCCTAAAACAGAACATAATAAAAACTGAACATGAGGAGTTCTCAAGATGGCGACGGGGCAGTAGGGAAACGCCACAGCTCTCTCCAACCAAAAAGAGAGTTCGAGTTCCAACCTTTAATCTCCCCAAGAGACCGACAACAACAAAAAGACGAACACTCAGAGAAAAACCAGAGGTGGAAAATAACAAAAAAAGAAAGAGAGGAAAAGAAGAATTTCAGAACAGAGAAGAGCGAAGACCCCTCCCCCAACCTTTACTGGCCGCGCGGCAGTGCGCCAAGCCGCCGGCCAGCCGGCCCGGCGGGGGCTGCCGGAGCCACAGAGACACAGGGGGCTGCTTGCAGATCACCAGGTACCGGATTGCAGAACAGCGGATCGCCAGGAACAGAGAAACCTACCAGCCGGGAGTCTCCAGGAGGATCCCACCCCACCCATCACTCTCCACCGGAGCGGAGAGGCTCCATCCCGCCAAAGCCGCCCGGCACCAGCAGCGCCACAAAGGGACCTGTCGCGATCGCAACGACCCGGCGGGGGGCCGCCCAACCCAGCCCGCAACCACCCCAACTGAACTCGGACTGCAACAACAACTGACGGACTGCAACAACAACTGACGACCTACAGGGTGAGTACCCATCAGGGGACAGGGAATCCATCAAGGGAGACCAGAGCTGGAGGGAATCCCCAGACCCTGACCTAGACTCCCTACCCCAACACCCGGACCACAGGACCCACTAAAACTGGGAACTGTTCGAGAGCCCCACCAGCCGGTGGAGCACACTCTGCTGGCCAGGCCAGAGCAAGAGCGCCCCGGGAAGGGAGCTTAAATGCTCAAGCCAGGAACAGTGCCCCTGGGTCAAGACTACCAACAGTAGAAGAAATTCGAACTGTGTCCTCCAGGCTGCATAACCAAGGTGGTATACACATTAGCACAGGCCTAACGAGCGCGCTCCAGGCTGGGGCCGGAACCAGGCCAGGGGACCGGCGCCTGAACAAAGCAAAAAGGGTCAGAAGTGGGGCTGTGGCTCAAATGGTAGGGTGCCAGCCCTGAGCTGAAGAGCTGAGGGACAGCACCCAAACCTAGAGTTCAAGCCCACAACCAGCCCAAAACAAACAAAAACACATCAGGAGCCCATAGCAGACTCCAGTATTTGGGAGAGTGCATCCAGAGCATCTGATCTTCCCAAGAGCACCCGCAGGAGCAAACACAAGCAGTCTAGGCTGCTCAACCCTTCCAAAGGCGGGAATTGCTACAGCAGAGAGCTGAGAATCCTAAGTGAATAGCAGCTGGAAATAGGCTCCCAACAGAATCCAGATCAGACACAGACTCTCTCTACCAATAGAGAATCAGCAACCAAGCAAAGACAGACACACCAAAACAAGATTGAAGAGCAGTCTCCTGAACCCCCATGCGAAAATCACAGAGAAAAATCACAAGGTTTACCACTACCCAGGACAGCAAGCTCACCTCAAAAGCCAGCAGCCACGCAGGGGAGAGCCCCAGTGGGAGCAAAGCAGGAATGGAAGACAAAAACTACATCCAAGGGTTGCTGGAGGCAATGACTCAAGAAATAAAGCGAGAAATGGATCAGAAATTGAAAGAGCACAAGGATGAACTATCAAAAGATATACAGGATATCAAACAAAAATTGGATGCAAAAATAGAAGCTGCACAAACCTCAGTAAGAAGTGAGATAAACGCCAAATTAGAGGTAATGCATACTGATATCACCTCATTGAGAGGTGAGATCAGTACTCTGAGAACCAACATTGAATCCATAAAGGGATCCATTTCCATCATGCAAACCACAATAGAAGCCACGGTCAACAGAGTGAATGAAATGGAAGGTAGAGTGTCAGATACAGAAGACAGAATACACCAACTGGACCAAAAAGTGACAGATATGGAAAAATCACTCAAATTAAACCAAAGGGAAATTCAAGAGCAAGCAGATAATGCTAAAAAATTTAACCTTCGCATAATCGGAGTGGACGAAGGTGAGGAATTCCAGAGCAAGGGAATGCAACACCTATTTAACAAGATAGTCAATGAAAATTTTCCCCACCTCAAAAACGACCATCTTAACTACATCACAAAAGCTTATCGAACACCCAACAAGCAAGATCCCAGGAGAAACACTTCTAGGCACATAATAGTAACAATGATGGATCTGAATAATAAGGAAACAATCCTGCATGCAGCAAAAATGAAGAAGGAGCTATACTACAACGGGAAAAAAATTAGAATCACTGCAGATCTCTCCACACAAACAATGAATGCAAGAAAAGCCTGGGAAAGCACCATACGAGCCCTGAGAGCCAATAACTGCCAACCCAGACTGATATACCCGGCAAAGCTAGCATTCACATTCGATGGAGAACTGAAAACTTTTAATAGCAAAGAAAAACTAAATGAATACATAAACATTAAGCCAGCATTACAAAGAATTCTAAGAGGGGGGACACAACCTGAAGAAAGCAACCAGGAACTGGGACCTGCCCCAAACAGGCATTACTCAAAGTCTAACTGAGCAAGCACAGGAGGAAAGGAAAGAAGAAAAACTTAGGAAAACGGAATGGCAGGGACAACAATGCATCTCTCTATACTTTCTCTTAATATAAATGGGCTGAATTCGCCAATTAAAAGAAAACGAACTGAGGACTGGATCAGAAAACAAGACCCATCCATCTGTTGCCTTCAGGAGACCCACCTCTCAGCCAAACATACAAACAAACTCAGAGTGAAGGGGTGGAAAAGGATCTACCAATCAAATTCCCCCAATAAGAAAGCAGGTGTAGCTATCCTGATATCTGACAAAATAAACTTTTCATTAAAATCAGTACAGAAAGACAAGGACGGACATTACATATTAATAAAGGGAACAATCCAAGAGGAGGATATAACCATCATCAACTTATATGCCCCAAATATCGGTGCACCCAGATATGTTAAACAAATGCTCTCAAACTTACAGAATAAAATAGATCCCAATACGATAATACTAGGAGACTTTAACACGCCACTCTCACCAAAGGACAGGTCTACCAACCAGAGGATTGGCAAAGAAGCTACCGAATTAAGTGAGGCCATACTTCAAGCGGAATTAACTGACATCTACCGAGTATTTCACCCTAAAACAACACAGTACACATTCTTCTCAGCAGCTCATGGAACTTTCTCCAAAATAGACCATATCATAGTTCATTCAAGGAACTTAAGCAAATACAAAGGGATCGACATAATCCCCTGTATCCTATCTGACCACAGTGGAATCAAGCTAGCTCTCAATAACAAAGCATACCGCAGAAATTTCTCTAATACATGGAAATTGAACAGCACACTCCTTAACAAGGCCTGGGTAACAGAAGAGATCAGAGAAGAAATAAAGCATTTCCTAGAACTCAATGAAAATGAAAACACCTCACAAAGAAACTTGTGGGACACAGCAAAAGCAGTCCTGAGGGGCAAATTTATTGCCCTCAGTGCCCACATCAAGAGAATGGAGACAGACCAAGTAAATAATCTCATGTTGCAACTAAAACAGCTAGAAAAACAAGAAAAAATGGGACCTAAAGCTACTAGACGAAGCCAGATAACCAAATTGAGAGCAGAGATTAACCAATTAGAAAATCAGAAAACCATAACCAAAATAAACCAAACAAAAAGCTGGTTCTTTGAAAAAATAAACAAAATTGATGGCCCGTTGGCAAGATTAATTAAAAAAAGAAGAGAGGAAACCCATATTAATAGGATTAGGGATGCCACGGGAAACATCACAACACGTACCCAAGATATCCAAACAATTCTAACAGACTACTTTCAAAAGCTATACTCTCTAAAGGAAGAAAATCTGGCGGAAATGGATGCATTTTTAGAGAAATACAAGTTACCCAAACTGAGCAAAGAAGAAGTTAACCAATTAAATAAGCCAATATCCTATAATGAGATACAGGAAGCTATCAAAAGTCTTCCAACAAAAAAAAGCCCAGGACCAGATGGATTCACAGCAGAATTCTATAAGACCTTTAAAGAAGAACTAATACCCATACTCCTCAAGCTCTTCAGAGAAACAGAGAAGGAGGGAGCTATCCCAAACTCATTCTACGAAGCCAATATCACACTCATCCCCAAACCAGGCAAAGACCCAACCAAAAAGGAGAATTACAGGCCAATCTCCTTGATGAACACAGATGCAAAGATCCTTAACAAGATTCTAGCTAACAGAATCCAGAAACACATAAAAAAAATAATACACTATGATCAGGTAGGCTTCATCCCAGAGACACAGGGATGGTTTAACATACGTAAGTCAATAAATGTAATCCAGCATATCAACAGAGCCAAGGTCAAGAATCACATGATTATCGCCACAGATGCAGAAAAGGCCTTTGATAAAATTCAACATTCATTCATGCTAAAAGCTCTGGAGAAAATAGGAATAGAAGGAACATTTCTAAAAACAATAAAAGCCATTTATGACAGACCAATAGCCAATATTATACTTAATGGGGAAAAGCTACAACCAATCCTCCTAAAAACAGGAACAAGGCAAGGATGTCCACTATCTCCACTCCTCTTCAACATAGTCCTAGAACCCTTAGCCAGGGCAATAAGGCAAGAAAAAGACATTAAAGGGATCCGCATAGGGAAAGAAGAAGTGAAACTATCCCTTTTTGCAGACGACATGATACTATACCTCCACGATCCCAAAAACTCCATCCCCAAACTTTTAGAAATCATAAGTCACTTCGGCAAAATAGCAGGATACAAAATAAACCCACAAAAATCAGTTGCCTTCCTATACACTGATAACGCACAGGAAGAGAGGGAAATAAAGGGAGCAACCCCATTCACAATAACCTCCCAAAAAATAAAATATTTAGGAATTAACCTAACCAAAGATGTAAAAGAACTATTTAATGAGAACTATAAAAAGTTAAAGAAAGAAATTGCAGAAGACACTAGGAAATGGAAAGACCTCCCATGCTCCTGGATAGGCCGACTTAATATAGTAAAGATGGTGATACTTCCAAAATTAATATACAAATTCAATGCAATTCCTATTAAAATCCCAATGACATACATCACTGAAATACAGAAAACAGTCCAAAAATTTATATGGAACAACAAAAGACCTAGAATAGCCAAAACAATTCTAGGGGATAAAGACAATATGGGAGGGCTATCCATGCCGAACTTCAAACTCTACTACAGAGCTATAATCACAAAGACAGCATGGTACTGGCACAAAAACAGACCCGAAGACCAATGGAACAGAATAGAAGATCCAGATATAAATCCACAGGCCTACAGCCAGCTGATATTCGACAAAGGAGCCAAAGACATACAATGGAAGAAACACAGCCTCTTCAACCGCTGGTGCTGGGAAAACTGGGCAGCCACATGCAGAAAACTAAAAGTGGACCCCAGCCTATCACCATGCACCAACATCAACTCAAAATGGATTAAAGACCTTAACATTAAACCTGAATCTCTGAAACTACTGCAGGACAGAGTAGGAGAGACACTTGAACTAATAGGCACAGGAAGGAACTTCCTGAACAGAGTCCCAGGGTCACAACAAGTTGGAGAGAGACTCGACAAATGGGACTACCTTAAAATAAAAAGCTTCTGCACAGCTAAATCTATCGCAACTAAGCTAGAAAGACAACCAACTAATTGGGAAAAAATATTTACCAGCAATATATCAGACAAGGGGTTAACATCCTGTATATACAGGGAACTCAAGAAACTAATCCCTCCCAAACCTAACAAACCAATTACTAAATGGGCAAGGGAACTAAAGAGGGACTTCTCAAATGAAGAAATAAAAATGGCAAAGAAACACATGAGGAAATGTTCATCATCCCTGGTGGTGAAGGAAATGCAAATAAAGACAACCCTGAGATACCACCTTACCCCAGTCAGAATGTCCCACATCCACAAATCAGCCAACGACAAATGCTGGAGGGGATGTGGAGAAAGAGGAACCCTATTACACTGCTGGTGGGAATGTACACTTATACAACCACTTTGGAAAGCAGTCTGGAGGGTCCTTAGAAAGCTAAAGATTGACCTCCCTTACGACCCAGTCATACCACTTCTAGGCATCTACCCTGAACAACAGGAACCAATATACAAGGACACGTGCACCTCCATGTTTATTGCAGCACTGTTCGCAATAGCTAGGATATGGAAACAACCTAGGTGCCCCACCACAGATGAATGGATCCAAAAATTGTGGTATCTATACACAATGGAATATTATGCAGCCATTAGAAATGACAAAATAATGGCATTTGCAGGGAAATGGATGGAGCTAGAAGGAATCATGTTGAGCGAGGTAAGCCAAGAACGAAGAGACAAACGGTACATGGTCTCCCTCATAAGTGGATGCTAAATCCAAAAGGTTAGTGATACGACAAAACTAACAGGACTTAAGAAACAAAGAACTCCCGCTCATCTGGTTGAACCACTACTAAATATCCTCATGCTGCTGATCACAAATATGGTATATAACATGTGAACACTGTTATATATTACAGACTGTGGTAGACAATTTGCTCCAGGGAAGTTAGAATGAACTTGTGACTTTGAAATTATGTAATCATTTAATCACAATCAAAAAAAAAAAAAAAAAAAAAAAGAACCTCGGGGAAGGGAGGGAGGGAGGGGATGGTAGGGGGAAAACAATGGAGGGGGTAACAATGTTCAAGAGGAAGTGTACTCATAACCTCACTCATGTAACTGTGACCCTCTGTATAGTAGCTTTACAATAAAAAAAAAAAAAAAAAGAAAAAAAAAAAAAAAAAAAACTGAACATGAGCCGGTGGCTCATGTCTGTAATCCTAGCTACTCAGGAGACTGAAATCTGAGAGTCATGGTTCAAAACCAGCCCGGGCAGGAAAGTCCATGAGACTCTTCTCTGCAATAAAACCACCAGAAAACTAGAAGTGGCACTGTGGCTAGTGGTAGAGCACTAGCCTTGAAGAGCTGAGGGACAGTGCCCAGGCCCAGAGTTCAACCCTATGACCAACAAAAAAGAAAGAAAGAAGGAAGGAAGGAAGGAAAGAAGGAAGGAAGAAAGAAAGAAAGAAAGAAAGAAAGAAAGAAAGAAAGAAAGAAAGAAAGAAAGAAAGAAAGAAAGAAAGAAAGAAAGAAAGAAAGAAAGAAAGAAAGAGAGAAAGAAAGAAAGAAAGAAAAGAAAGAAAGAAAGAAAGAAAGAAAGAAGGAAAGAAAGAACTGAACGTCATAAAACTGATTTCTACAATTTGGCCAATACCTCCCTCATCTCCCCACTTCTGAGAGTTCTAACAGATTCCCCAGGTGGTATTCCTTTTTCTGTGTCTTCCTCAATTGGCATAATACCCTCTAGGTTCATTCACGTTTATGTGAATCCAACCCCATTTCATTTTACTAGCTATGTAGTCAAGTGCAGATTTCATATCTATACAATTAAAATGAAAATTTAGTGGGGAGCAAAGCCAACATGAAAGGCAATTTATGCCTCTGAAATGACAATCTAACCAAGTTACATTATCCTAGGTATCCAAGAACCAAGAGATATCAAAAGCAAAAACAGGAGACACAAATGATACACAACCAAATACCTGTGACTCAAAAATAAAAGAAATTCTGAGCTAAAAATGGTATATTAGAGGGATTCCCTCCCAACAGGAAGTGATAGACAACCACAAAGACTCTTCTCATGAAACCTAAATTGAATGGAACACAGATGCTTCTAGAAATCTCACAAAGGACTAGTTTTTACACTAGACATGACCTTTTGGTCTCCATTGCTCAGAATTCAACTTTCTAACAAACCTAAGACTTCTTCGGATCTACCAAAAATATCTAACATAGGTACAGATTATGACATTGGAGTAACAAAAAAAGGAATCATAGGGAAAATGTATTTAATTTTACTGGCCAGAAGTGGAGCTGTGGTTCAAGTGGTAAAGTGTTAGCCTCAAAAGGAAAAAGCTCAGGGATAGTGCCCAGTGGGGTAAAGCCACACTTATTAGGAGCAGAGTTGTTTTTCCTTTCCTTTTTTTTGACAGTCCTGGAGCTTGAACTCATCAGCTGAGCTGGCATTCTACCATTGAATCACAGCTTCCCTTCCAACTTTTTGGGTAGTTAATTAGAGATAAGAGTCTCCTGGACTTTCCTGCTGGGGCTGCCTTTAAACCCTGATCCTTAGATCTCAGCCTCCAGAGTAGCCAGAATTACAGGCATGAGCCACCGGTGCCCTGCTCATCTCCTCTTTTATGTACAAGGGTATCGATGGCACTAAGCATAGAGCATTTTCCTCTTTCCAGTATGTCTTGCCCACCTAAGAAGCCATTGCATTATACAAACATCCCAGGCCTCCTTTGGTAAGAAATATGTAAATTTGTTTAAAATTCTTTCTAGACCTTTTTCCTCAAGGCTGGTGCTCTACCACTTAAGCCACACCCCTACTCTCAACTTTTGGGTGGCTAATTGGAGGTAAGAACCTCCCGGATTTGTCTGCACAGACTGATTTTGAACTGGAATTCTCAGATCTCAGCCTCTTGAATGGCTAAGATTTACAGGCATAAGCCACCTACACCCGGCTGCATCCTCTTCCTGCAGAAGGTGTCATTTCACTCAGGAATGGAGACTCATGCTCATCCGTGGCTGTTTTCTTTTGTCCTAGTGACTATGCATGGATCTGTGTGTTCCTGACTGTGTGTTTGTGTGTGTGTACAATAGTCTTGGACATTGTGTCCAAATTATGCAAAACCACAGCCCCAGACACCTGTTATCACTGGAGATTAAATGTCCCAAGATAGGAAGTTATGAAAAATAAATCCAGCTTTGATATAAAGTCAAGAGCCTGGCCAGGAGGAAATCGCAGATGCCTGTGGACATATGAGGAATATGAAGTAGGAGTCATCCTAAGTTATCGGACCCAAAACATACAGTGTCAGTTGCAGGCTACCAACAAGGCTCTGATGTTATTGGATAAGATTTTCTGTCTGATGACAATCCAACAACATTTCAAATCCCAAAGTTACCTGGCAAAACAACCTCCAAATGTGTATAGTTTATGAAGTTACTTTACACTGGGTGCTGGTGGATCTATCTGTAATACCAGCTACTCAGAAGGTTGAGATCTGAGGACTGCAGTTCAAAGACAGCCCAGATAGGAAAGTGTATGAGACTCTTGTCTCCAATTAACTACCAAAAAGCCAGAAGTGGAGCTGTGGCCTAAATAGTAGAATGCTAGCCTTAAGAGGAAAAAGCTCAGGGACAGTGTCCTAAGTTCAAGGCCCAGGACTAGCCCTCCCTAGTGAAAGAGAGAGACAGAGACAGAGAGACAGAGACAGAGAGACAGAGACAGACAGAGAGATGCATAAAAATACCAATGGATAATTTTTCTTTTTGGTCATGGGGCTAGAATTCTGGGCCTGGGCTCTGTCAGCTCTTCAGCACCACTTCCAGTTTTCTGGTGGTTAATTGGAGATGAGTCTCATGGGCTTTCCTGCCTAGGCTGGCTTTGAACCGTGATCCTCAGATCTATTGATAGATCTACCTATATCTCTCATGTATCTGTATCTATCCAGCATCACTCTCTCTATATATCATTAATCCTTTATCCATACCTATCATCTATCTGCCTATCATCTCTCTATCTTTCCATCTGAATAATTCCCCAGAATCATCTTTTTTCCTTTCCCACTATTGATTCTCTCCACACTTCCCCAGTCTTCCCTTTAACTTTATGTCCCATTGTTGTTATTACCATTTCAGGTCTAGGTTTTATATATTGCTAAAAACCTGGGACACTGGCCTTTTGAGCTTGGCAAATCTCTAGTTCCATTCCCCTGCAAACCATGTAATGTAATTCCATTCTTCTTAATGGAATTTTTTTTTTTGGTCGGTCGTGGGGCCTGAACTCTGGGCCTGGGCACGTCCTTCACCTCTTCAGATCGAGGCTAGCGCTCTACCACTTGAGCCACAGTGGCGCTTCTGGCTTTTACTGCATATGTGGTGCTGAGGAATCAAACCCAGGACCTCATGCTTGTGAGGCAAGCACTCGACCACTGAGCCTCTTTCCCAGCCTCTTAATAGAATTTTTAATGACTGGGTAATATTCCAATATTCTTCTTAATGACTAGATCATATTCTATTATATATATATATATATATATATATATATATTCTTAAGAATATTTTACTTTGCCCTCCTTCTCTTAGATCTCTGGTGATTGCACTGGAGATTGCCCAGAGGCCTGGTATTTGGGGAAGAAAAAGTGATTCTATTCCCATAGTGAGATCTGGCAAATTTTGGCCTGGCAGCTGTTTCATTAAATCAACTCCTCTGATCATAAACCTCTAGGGCAGAAAGGTGAAAGAAAACACTGGCTGAAGACACAATGGCCAAAGTCACCTCACTGTCTCTTTAAGTCTGATAAGTATGGATGCAGGTGTCCGGCAGGGCCTCAATGCAATGTCCCTCAGGGTTAGTTATAATCCAGGCATCAAAGGGGACCATCTCAGAGCCCAGCTGCCTGAGGAAAGTGATAGCCAAAGAGGAAAACAAGGGTGAGGCCTCTGTGAAGAGACCAGCCTACCCTCACTTTCATCAGGAGCAGGAATCAGCTGGACAGATGACTGAGCCCTGGCTTGGCCAGAGTTCTGCAGGATTCAGATTAGAGGGGTGTGTGTGTGTGTGTGTGTGTGTGTGTGTGTGTGTGTGTGTGTGTGTGTGTGTGTGTGTGTGTGTGTGTGTGTGTGTGTGTGTGTGTGTGTGTGTGTGTGTGTGTGTGTGTGTGTGTGTGTGGTGTGTGTGTGTGTGTGTGTGTGTGTGTGTGTGTGTGTGTGTTAGTTCAAGGCTACAAATGGAAAGAGAGCCCCCTGCAGATTTTATAACAACTGCATCAAAACAGCTGAAGAAAAGGTTGTTGGGTACAAAGCCATTTTGGAAATCTGGGGCAAAATTTACATTTTGTTGCTCTGCCCAAATGCTGCTATTACCCAAGAGTGCTGCTTCCTCTCTTGTTTGTTCTTCTCAGCCAACCTCTGTCCCTGCTGCCCAGACATTAATTTTCCTGGTAGGACACTTGGAGTTCCAGAAGAGTAACAAGATGACTAATTGGAGGTTCAGAGGAAGGCGATTATCATGGAGCCCGACAGCCCTGCAGAGCTCCCCACTTGGAAACAGAAACGAGATGGTTCGGTTTCCAGAAACCCAACCATGCTGGGCCCATCCCCCTTCAGATTGGCCTACTGCCTCCCTGGGGCCCAATTTATACCTCTCTATTGTGGAAAGCTGCAGAGGCCTGTGACCATTCTTACAGCAGCAGAAAGGAAATGGTTAAAAAAAAATCCTGAAGCTTTGAAGTCTGAGTTGAAAGGAGAGAGGAAGAGGCTGAGGAAAGCAGGAACTATTAGAGGTGGTGACTCACAGGGGAAGAAACCCTGCTTCAACGGCAAAATTATCTCTCTCATCTGTTCTCATCTTTCCACTTAACTTGCGGCCTGATGGCCTTAAAATAGAGATTAATGAGCATTATCTTCTAAAAAGGCATCCCCCCCAACACACACATATTGGTAATAAACCAGCAGCCATTCACACATTGTTGTGAATTTACTTAGAATGGAGAATAGTTTGCAAAATATTGGTGGGACTTATCCTCATCTGACGTGAGGAAAGTGGTCTAGTGAAAAGGAGCTCCATCTCGAGCACAGGAATGGTGAATAAATGGTGACATGGCTATTACTCTCTTGGGTTCCTGTGTGCTAAGTCCATTTGTGTACTCCTGGCACAGATTAAGACTGATTCTTTCTCTTTGCCGAGCAGCTCCTGCATGCCAAGTGTGGACGGAAGAGCTGGAGACACGGTGGACATGAACTTCTCTTTATTGAGCTTGGAGTGCAGTGATGGAGAGGGTCAATGAATACAGAATGCAGCTAACACCCCCAACAGACAAAGCAACCACAGCTGCTGTGTGTTGCGAAGAAGGAAAAGGCACAGAGATCACAAGGGGAACTCGTTCTGATTGGGGGACCCAGGAGACTGAGGGGTGCCTTCCGGTTCAGATGTGGAGAAAGTGGGAGTTGACTTCTTCAGGGTCTCAGGCAAGCACAGACATGTCTTCAGCCTTGTTGCTTTTCAAGTTTGTTTCTCAGGTAGTGTCTCATACTTTTGCCCTGGCTGACAGTCAAGATGTTAGATACTGGACACTGGCTTCATTTCCCTCCATGAACTGTAGACCCAGGATTTGGGAGTGCTATGATATACTGGTTACATAGCTTCCTCTAAACACTTGGGAGGTTAGAATTCATCAGTTTACGTTCTCTTTGTGTTTTTCAGTTCAGACTGACCTTCTGATCTCCAACATTTGAACATTGCTACCTCGATGAGTTCATTTCAAGATCTTCATAGAATTCCCAACCATAAATTCTATCTTCGTCTCATTGCTCTGAAAAATACAACAGTTTGCCTGGGCCTGATTTCATTTTTCATTAGTGTATATTAATTGTGCAGAGTGCAGTCTTTGTATGTGATTTTTCCATGCATGCCTGTGGTATATTTTGATGACAGTCTGATTTTATTTTTAATATTTTTATTGTTATTATAAAGGTCATGTACAGAGGGGTTACAGTTACATAAGTAAGATAAAAAATGCATTCCTTTTTGGATAATGTCACCCCTTCCCTTGCTCTCTCCCAGTTTTTCCTTCTCATCTCCACCCACAAATTGCATAGTTCATTTTAACATAGTATCTAATGAGAACCACTGCTGCCCACAGTCTGATTTTTTTTTTTTTTTTTTGCCAGTCCTGGGGCTTGAATTCCGGGCCTGGGCACTGTCTCTGAGCTTTTTTTGCTCAAGGCTAGCACTCTATCACTTGAGCCACAGTGCCACTTCTGGCTCTTTCTGTGTATGTGGTACTGAGGAATCAAACCCAGGGCTTCATGCATGCTAGGCAAGCACTGTACCACTAAGCCACATTCCTAGCCTAGTCTGATTATTTTTAATGATACGTTTTGCTCTGTTTCAATTTCTGATGTGCCTAACAATTGCTAGACTCTGTGAAGTTCTTAAACCTCCACTAAGAGAGAATGAAATGGATACCATAAAAGGATCACTGGAGAAGTTCAATTCAAAATTTATTATACCATTCCATGGTTCCTTTCAGGGTACCATTATTATGGCTCCTACCCATATCCTTTCTTTCTTTCATATCTATTTACTTCAACTGTGAATTGACATATAGCATATAGATAGAGAAGAATGTGATATATTTTCAAATGGAATATACCTATATGAACCACAGCCACATGAAGAAATGGTTATTATCAATGTCCCTGAGATGCCCCTGTGGTCTTAAGTAACCAGTCCCTCTATAGAAAGGGTCATTATTCCGACTTCTGATAGCATATATCAGTTTTGTCTGCTTTTGAACTTATCATAAATGAGACTGTGCAATATGTATTTTAGTATTTAGCTTCCTTCTTGCCACATTAATTTCCATCTTCACTTAGGTTGTTGTTTGTGATTACAGATACATTTTCCCCTAACACTGAGGATTTAAACCAGGGTCTCAAACTTACTTACAAGTCTCTACCGCTAGAGACTTGCCTCCAGCCTTTTGCTTTTTTTAGTTAGGTTTCCCCCCCCCCCCCCCCCCCCCCCCCCCCGAGTGTCCAGACAGAGTCTCATGCTTTTGTCCTGACTGGCCGTGGGCCAAGATCTTCCTATCTGTTTCCTGAGTAGCTGTTATTCCGGGCACGCACCAACATTCCCTGCTACACAGATCCTGTATTGCAGTTGTTTCTTGTGGGGCTGATTTTTGTCTTTCCTGGAAGCATCTAATTTTGTCACTTACAATTACACAATTGCAGTTTTATGACTACGGTTTAACGGATTGAATCACTGTCCTACTAAGAATAAGAAATCACATGGTCATTACTGCACCTATACTCTCACTGTCTAATCTTCTGAACTGAGGAAGTAAGGTCAGATTAGACACCATCTCACTGATGGACAATTTGGCCCCAAGGAAGTACATCTTTTGCCTAAGAACCTGTTGGTTTTAAGAGGCAGAATGGGGAGTAAACCTGGAATACTGACTCTAAAACTAGCTATCCTTTCTATGATGAGGAATCAGTCAGTATGTGACACTGGCCTTGCCAAACAGTGCTAGCATTCTGCACCAGCATCTTGCTCTGCTTCTTAAGAACCACAGCTTGCCCAAGGGTCTGTACTTGAACTTGGCCTCAGTCAGCGCAGATTGCCACAACACAAAATTCCTGAACCTGAAAAGAGAGGGTAAATCTCCAGTGCTTCACAGTCCCCTCCAGAAGATACATTTGGGTGTTTGATCTTGCATAGTTATAGGAAAAATAATAATATATATTACATATAATTGGCCAAGTATGGTAGTACATACCTATAATCCTTGGAGAGGAGGCAGAAGGATCTTGAGTTCAAGGCTAGCCTGGGCTACATAGTAAGAGTTGTTTAAAGAAAGCCACAAATGCTATAGAGCAGCTAATTCTCTTCTGCCCACTCTCCAGGCTTAATCTGCTCTTGAGTTCTAAGGCTCAGAAAGTGATTCAGTTTCCCTTTCTCTTTTAGTTTCCTTTCTGTGCATGGTCACCTCTTTCCTTTCTCTGAAGACCCCAACATATGCTTCTGTTTATAATCTTAGAAATCCAATGATAATGCCAAGTGTCAGTGGCTCACGCCTGTAATCCTAGCTACTCAGGAGGCTGAGATCTGAGGATCACAGTTCAAAGTCAGCCCGGGCAGGAAAGTCGGTGAGACTCTTTTCTCCAAGAAACCAACAGAAAACCGGAAGTGGCGCTGTGGCTCAAGTGGTAGAGCATTAGCCTTGAGCTGAAGAGCTGAGGGACAGTGCCCAGGCCCAGAGTTCAAGACCCACGATCAAAAAAAAAAAAAAAGAAATCCAATGTTAATGGCCTCTCAGGCTTATGAGGTTTCCAGGAAAGGCTTCTTCGGTGAGTTATTTTGTATTTTGTAATTATAGGGCTTGAACTCAGGGCCTTGGTGCTGTCCCTGAGCTTTTTCACTCAAGGCTAGAGCTCTACCACTTTGAGCCACAGCACCACTTCTGATTTCTGATAGTTAATCAGGGATAAGAGTCTCACAGACTTTCTTGGTGAGGCTGGCTTCAAACTGTGTGTGACCCTTAGATCTCAGCCTCTTGAGTAGCTAGGATTGCAGGCATGAGCTACGCTGGTGCCCGCTTGGGGTGAGTTTTACACTCATCTTTACATTTATCCTGGGGCCATTTCCTTGCTGTACTCTAATTCATTTGAGGCATGGTGTGGCAAGAAGGAGGCAGCTAGGAGGAGAGGGTTTTGAGCCTTCACAATTCAGAGCACCCCAGAACTGGTACGCTTGAGTGATTCCTTTTTAGTATCAAAAAGGCCCCCTAAAAAGTCATAATTACTATTCCTGCTTTCTATATAAGATCACAGAAGTTAAGCAATATGCTCCACGTTCACTATCCAGAAAAGTGAAACTGGAACAGAAATAGAAAAGAAGATGTCTAAATTCCCTCCCTGAGCCTGACTTTTGTCTAGGTATTTATTGTAAGCCTTTGAGACTGGAATCGTCATTTCAGGTGATGATTATTTTCAAAGATATTGAAGTAGTAGCGCAAATAAAACAAGGTGGGTATTAGAAGCAGCTGAAATTGTTGAAAGGAAAGTGAGAAGAGGAGTCGTTGTATTTCTCAGAGTTCGACTTTAGGGGACCATAAGTGAATGTGGGCGGGACTCCACTCACTCAGTGGAAGACGTGGAGAGTAGATCTGTTTGATTGGACTATGGAGAAAGTAGGCTGCACAAAGGAGTTCAGGTCAAGGAATTGGAGTTTACAGACAGAGGGAAGAATTAAGGGCTCTAATGGCAGAGAAGGCAGACAGACAAGCTGACTTTTATAATATTGCCTGGATGAAAAACTTCAGCCCTGTTCCTGTCCTCAGAAGAACTTGAGAAAGAAGGCTAAATCCAAAGGTTTGTTTAAGACAGTGTCTCCCTATGTAAGCCAAGCAAGGCTAGAACTCCCCATGAAGCACAGGTTGGCCTTGAACGGATTCTTGGCACAGATTCTCCCACTCAGCCTCTTCAGTACTTTCCAAGTTCACTACCAAGTCTGGCTTCAAAGGTTACTTGAAAGAAAGATGTTCAGCCAGGCGCTAGTGGCTCATGCCCATAATCATAGCTGTTCAGGAAGCTGAGATCTGAGGATCACAGAGACTCTTATCTCCAATAAACTACTCACAAAGAGGCCCAGGGACAGTGCCCAGGCTCTGAGTTCAATCCTTAGGACCAGAGGGGAAAAATGTTCAGAAATTGATGGTAGTTTGAACGGAGGTAAGTAAAGAAGAGATTACAAGAAGTGAGTGTGTGTGTGTGTGTGTGTGTGTGTGTGAGAGAGAGAGAGAGAGAGAGAGAGAGAGAGAGAGAGGCAGACAGACAGACAGACAGACACAGAGATAGAGAGAGACAGAGATAGAAACAGAGATTGAGGAGGGAGAGGGCACAAGAGAAGATCTTCCAAGATTAAAAATCAAGTGGTTGGGGGGTGGGGAGAAGGAGTTTGGCAGAGGGAGGGAGAGGACACAGAACTTTCAAAATCAGCCCGGGCTCTGCATACTCAAATAAGGGGGACAAGTTGAAGAGAGAGAGAGAGAGAGTGTGTGTGTGTTCCCCAAGGAAACTTGCTCAGCCCTTTTAGTCTGGTATTTCCTCTGGGCCCCAGCTTCCGCTGGTCCTGTGCAGCTGTCTGGGCAGGTTGTGTGAAGCTAGCTGAGCGCCTGGCAGAGCGCCTGAACTTAGTGGCTGGCACAGAGCCTAAGCTTGCCCTTCCGTCTCCACGATTTCTGTTCTGTGCCTTCTGGCTTCGTGCACGGGGTTATTTCATGGATCCAAACTTTCATACCTAAAAGGAGGTCAAATGTACCCTCTTAAGATTTGGTTTTCACAGCAGGTGTGTAAAAGCCAATCCACTTCTAAGATGACGAAAATATTCACCCACCTCTAATTGCTCCAATCACATCTAAACCTAAGTTTTTGAATTTGTTTTGATTCAGGGATCAAAATTTACAGTGAGGACGTGCTCAGGTATCTTTTCATCATGTTTAATAAGTAGGACTAGTCCCCTCATTTTTAATGTTCCTAAAGAAATTTCCAAGCTACTCAGGAGGCTGAAATTTGAGGATCAAAGTCAGCCCAAGTGGACAGATCCTTGAAAATATTATCTCCAATTAACCAGCAAAAAGCTATATGTGGAGGTGTGGCTCAAATGGTAAAGTGCTAACCTTTGAGTGAAAAAGCAAAGGGGAGAGGGGAGGGTGTGAAGCCCTGAGCTCAAGTGCTAGCACCAGCAGGTTAATTAATTAATTAATTAATTATAATTACAATTATTCAGGCTTAGCCGGATGCTGGTGGCTCACACCTGTAATCCTAGCTACTCAGGAGGCTGAGATCTGAGGATCACGGTTCAAAGCCAGCCCGGGCAGGAAAGACTGTAAGACTCCTATCTCCACTAATTCACCAGAAAACCAGAAGTGGCGCTGTAGCTCAAATGGTAGAGCACTAGCCTTCAGCTGAAGAGCTGAGGGACAGCGCCCAGGCCCAGAGTTCAAACCCCACGACTGACAAAAAAAAAAACAAACAATTATTCAGGCTTTAGGCCTGACTTGGTGATCCACTCCTCTAATCTCAGAAGTAGGAAGATCACAAGTTCTAGGCCAGCCTAGACTGTATACAGAAAACCAGTCTCCTACAAACCAACCACAAAAGAATTTGGCCTTGCTCCACCTGCTTGCCTTCTGCCAGAGTGAGAGTCTATCTTCCACTAAAGAAAGTAGGTGTCATTATCCACATAGTTCTATTGATGGTCATTTGGTATGCTACTGGCAACACTTCATGCTTCTGAACTTTCAAAGCATCTTCTAATTCCCAGTTCATTCATCTTTGTCTAGTTCTTCCTGTCTGGGAACCATTCACAGCTCTCCTTTTCTCCCAGGGCAATGGCATTCTTGCTTACCAATGATACCATTTTTGACTAAACCATTTTATTCTGGAGGTCTAGGTTTCTTTTCACTATTGAGGATAATTAACAGGCCTTTTAACTAATTTCTTGTACGTGGATTATTTATTGATTTATTTATGTTTTTTTGTTGTCCTTAGTGGATTTTTGTTGTTGTTTTGTGATGATATTGGTGTTAGAACTCAGGACCTTGAACTCTGGATTCTTCTTTTTTTTTCTGCTCCAGGGTGGCACTCTACCACTTGGGCCTGACATTTTGCTGATTTGTTGGAGGTAAGAGTATCTCTGATTTGTTTACCTGGGCTGGCTCAGATGCTCAGATCTCAGTCTCCTGAGTTGCTCCGATTACAGGCATGAACCACCAGTCTCTGGCCTACATGGATTATTTCAGTTGTGAAATATAGCACTCACTCAGAAAAGTATAAAAATATGATCGTACAGTTTACTTTTTTGTTTATTTCTTTGCTAGCATTAGATCCTCCTATTTGCTCAGTTTTCTTCCTCGGGGCTGACACACTACAATTTTAGCCCAGTTTGCTTGCATTTCTTTCTTTCTTTCTTTCTTTCTTTCTTTCTTTCTTTCTTTCTTTCTTTCTTTCTTTCTTTCTTTCTTTCTTTCTTTCTTTCTTCCTTCCTTCCTTCCTTCCTTCCTTCCTTCCTTTTGCTAGTTAATTGGACATGGTGGGGGGTCTTGATGACTTTTCTGCTTGGGCTGACTTCAAACCTAAATCCTCTGGATCTCAGTCTTCCTACTAGTTAGAATTATAGGCTTGGCACCTGGCTACATTGTTTTTAAAAATAATTTTATTGTATACCTTTAAGGATTCTTTTCTTTCTTCCCTTCCTTCCCTCCTTCCTCCCCCCTCCTCTCCTTTTTTTCTTTTGAAATATTTTCTTTTTTTTTCTTTTTAATTAGAATTTTTTTAATTGTGAAAATACCGTACAGAGGGGTTACAATTACATGGGCAAGGTAATAAGTACATTTCTTATCAAGCATTGTTGCCTCCTTTGTTTCCTCTTCCCATCCCTTCCCGTCTCCCTCCCCTCCCCCTCCCCCTCCAAGTTGTAAAGTTCATTTTTTCTTTTTTTTTTTTGTCGGTCGTGGGGCTTGAACTCTGGGCCTGGGCGCTGTCCCTTAGCTCTTCAGCTCAAGGCGAGCGCTCTACCACTTGAGCTACAGCGCCACTTCCGGTTTTCTGTTGGTTTATTGGAGATAGGAGTCTCACGGTCTTTCCTGCCCGGGCTGGCTTTGAACCGTGATCCTCAGATCTCAGCCTCCTGAGTAGCTAGGATTACAGGCATGAGCCACCAGCGCCCGGCTAAAGTTCATTTTTTCTACAGGTCTTGTACATCCATTGTTGCAATGGGTCCACCTGTTATGTTGCCCAGGCTAGCTTTGAACTCATGAACTCTAAGAAACTTCTTGTCTCCATCTCTGCAGTAACTGGTGACATTATCACACTCAAATTTATTTGTTACCATTAAGAAATTATTATAAGCAGGGTGCTGCTAGCTCACGCCTATAATTCTAGCTACTCAGGAGGCTGAGATCTAAGGATTTCGGTTCAAAGCCAACCCGGACAGGAAAGATTGTGAGACTCTTATCTCCAATTAATCAACAAAAAGCCAGAAGTAGAGCTGTGGCTCAGGTGGGAGAGTGCTATTCTTGAGCTGTAAAAGCTCAGGGACTGTGCTCAGGCCCTCAGATTAAGCCCCAGGACTGGCATATAAAAAAAAAGCATACAAAAAAGCACAAACATGCATGATAATCACCATTTGTGATAGACCTGAAAAACCAGGTACTCTACTATAGAATCCCAGCTACCAGGGAGGTAGAGGACTTTCTAGAGTTCTGGGCTAGCCCAAGCAAAGACCTTATATAGCAAGAACTGTCTCAACCACAACTACCACCACAACAACAACTGTGGCTCAAGAGGTAGAGTGCTTGCCTGGAAAGTGGAAGGCCCTGGGTTAATTCCCCCCGGACAGTAAAACAAATAAACAATACAGACTCATCCAATGGGATGAGTCCAAGAAACAATAAAATGTAAAGTTAGTACTTGGGGGTCATAGGGGTCAACCTTGAGTGACATTTGTTTTTTCCCTTACATCAGAAATGTAAATAAGCCTCTGTAGTGTCTGGACTTCAGGGGAGAATTACACTGACATTAACTTGCCAGTAGCAAAGAAAAAAAAAAAAAGTAAGGTGCTGGAGTTGGTGGGGGAACCAGGAGGGAAGAGAAAGAAACCAACCCTAATGTTTTCCCAACAGGTGCGTAGCCAAATAAGTTGCAAACGGTTCCTTTGAGCTAGTAGGAAGTAAAAAAAATACAGATATATATTGCTTGTGATACAATGTTAAATGAGAAATGACACAATTTTATATACACTGCAAGCAGTTAGGACTTTTTTTTTTTTTTAAAGAAACACTCATTAACATTTTTATGTGGGTTAGGTGCTCAGCTTAAAAGAAATGAGCTGGACGTGGGGCTGTGGCTCAAGTAGTAGAGTGCTAGTCTTGAGCTGAAGAGCTGAGGGACAGCGCCCTGGCCCAGAGTTCAAGCCCTATGACCAAACCCCTCCCCCCCCCAAAAAAAAGAAAGAAAGAAAGAAAAAATGAGCTGGGTGCCAGTGGCTCACATCTATCTCCTAACTACTCAGGAGGCTGAGATCTAAGGATCGCAGTTTGAAGGCATTTCCGGCAGGAAAGTCTATGAGACTTTTACTTCCAATAAACTATTAAAACAGCCAGAAGAGATGATGTGGCTCAAGTGGTAAAGCATCAGCCTTGAGCAAAAGCAGCTCAGGAACAAGGTGGGGGTCCTGAATTCAAGCCCGTAGGACTGGCTTAAAAAAACAAAAAAGAACATTTTTTTGTGTTTTTTTTTTCACCCCAGTGTTCTAGATTTTATAGTGTGCTTAATATTGTGCCAATGAAAATTGTTTATTTTCAGGTTTCTTTGAAGTATTTATTGCAAGCATGTGAATGAGATTCCTTGTTGGAGAGGAGCAATTGCCCTACAGCCTCCAACTCAGCCTCTGTGCGTTGCACACAAGTTCTTGACTGGCGGATGCTCTGAACCTGGTCCTTCTAACCTTATCTAGTCTGCTTTTCAGCCTATTATTGATTTAATATGCTACTCCTGGGGCTTGAACTCAGGGCCTGAAGCTTTATGCTCAATGCTAGCACTCTGCCACTTGAACTCTAGCTTCAGTTTTGGCTTTTTGGTACTTCATTGGAAATAAGAGTCTCATGGACTTTCCTTCCCGGGGCTGGCTTTGAACTGACCTTCTAATCTCAACCTCCTAAGTAGCTAGGATTACAGGTATGAGTTGCTGGTACCTGGCCTTTTTCTTTTATTTCTTAGTTTTATTTTGAGAGGATTTAAGTCCATTATCAGGTCTATGAAAAGGCTTTTGGGGCTGGGAAGGTGGCTCAGTGGTAGAGTGCTTGCCTTGCATGCATGAGGCCCTGGGTTCATTCCTCAGTACCACATAAGCAAAAAAGAAAAAAGCCAGAAGTGGCACTGTGGCTCAAGTGGTAGAGTGCTAGCCTTGAGCTGAAGAGCTGAGGGACAGCGCCCAGGCCCTGAGTTCAGGCCCCACGACTGGACCCAAAAAGAAAAAAAAGAAAGGCTTTTGACTCTCAACATGTACATTCAAGAAAGGAGAAGGCATTATTAGTGAGATGTATATTCCCCCACCCCCAAGGTTGAAGTCCTGGGATTTCCCACTTAGGGAAGTGACTTTATTTCTAAAGAAGGTAAGACATAATCTCTGTCAGACATAACCAAGTTAAAATAAGGTATTGGTTTGGGGCTGGGCCAACAAATGAGCTCTACAAGAAGAGAAGAACTTGTTCACACATAGGAGAGAAGAGCCTGGCCAGCTAGGACGGTGGCACACTACTTCTGTTCACCTACAAGAGAAGCTGGAAGACACCCTGGACTTTTAGCTAGCATGGCCTTGCTGATCCCTTGGTTTCAGTCCTAGCACTGTGAAAGAAAAGGTTTCCATGGGTCTCAAAACACCCAGTGTATTGTATTAGAAAGCTAGTTAGGAAAGGATGGCAATTACATTCAGGCTAAAACATGCTCTAATCAAATGCGGTCCAGGCTGGTCAGGCAACTGAGAATTTTAGGAAGACAGCTTGGAACATTGGCTGGCATTGGCGGCACTGCCATCCCACAGAAGGATGACTGAATCTTCACAGATCACACGGTGTCAGGTTCTTGGCTCAATGAATCTCATCACTCTTAAAGCCACAGAGAATTCTAGAATCTGATCATAGCACCCACCTGCTTAAAACTTTCAGTGGTTCCCCGCCTCCCTCTCCCTCCAACTTCCTGGTGCTTTTCCCCATCCAGCCCCTCACCATTCCCACCTTACATTGTGCCTTGGGTCATCTTTCTTTCCTTGTCCCTGCTGCTGGCCAAATCCTATGAATATCAGGTCCTTTCCAGCTCTTTAGCCATTTCCCCCAGACAGTCCAGCAGTGGGCTGGAATTGCCCTTCACAGCACAGATGCTCAGTTTCGTTACTGCCCTCCACAAGCCAGAATCCACAGAATTCGCTAATGATGCTGAATTTCAGGTTGAAACAGCTCTAGAACCGTAAGAAAAATAATGGACATAAAGACAGGCTTGAACTCAGGCCTGAGTTTTTTTTTTTTTTTTTGCTCAAAGCTAGCACTGTACCACTTAAGCCACAGCCTGGCTTTTTTTTTTTTTTTTTTTTGTAGTTTATTGGAGATATATCTCATAAACTTTCCTGGCTGGCTTCGATCAGTGATACTCAGATCCCAGTCTCCTGAGTAGCTAGGATTAGAGGCGTAAGACACCAGAGCTCAGCTTATTTCTGGCTTTATGGTGGTTAATTGGAGGTAAGAGTCTCACGGACTTTTCTGTCTGAGCTGGCTTACTGCCATCCTCAGAGCTCAGCCTCTCTAGTAGCTAGGAACACAGGTGTGAACCACTGATGCCCAGAGTAAATTGGTTACAAGGATAAGTGAGAAACAATGCATAATTTTATTTACACTGCATGCAAATATGATTTTTAGAATTACTCACTGAAGATAGGGTTGAAAATATATGCCTTAAAATTCATACATGGTTGAGGTATTGAAGGAAATTAAAACTTTTTTCTCCTGTGTTCTACATTTTTTTTTTTTTGTTGTTGGTCATGAGGCTTGAACTCTGGGCCTGGCACTGTCAGGCTCTTCAGCTCAAGGCCAGGGCTCTACCACTTGAGCCACAGCGCCACTTGAGGTTTTCTAGTGGTTTATTGGAGATAAGAGTCTCATGGACTTTCCTGCCTGGGCTGGCTTTGAATTTTGATCCGCAGATTTCAGCCTCCTGAGTAGCTAGGATTACAGGCGTGAGTCACTGGCACTTGGTCCTGTGTTCTAATTTTGTAATGTGCTTATACATTGTGCCAATAAAGATGATATTGATTGTGGAGGGGAAGGGAAAAAACAAATTGTTTAAATAGGGATACAGGTGGACCCATTGCAACAATGAGATGTACAAGTTGTTATGTTGAAAAACCAAACGCTACAACTTCGGTGGGGGTGCGGAGGGGAGGGAGATGGGAAGAAGGGGTGGGAAGGAGAAACAAAGGAGGAGGCAACAATGCTTGATAAGAAATGTACTCATTACCTTGCCCATGTTAATTGTAACGCCTCTGTACAGTATTTTCACAGTTAAAAAATTTTGAATTATAAAGAAAAAAAAGAAAATATTTGAAAAGAAAAAAAAAAGATGATAGCCAGGCGCTGGTGGCTCACGCCTGTAATCCTAGCTACTCAGGAGGCTGAGATCTGAGGATCGTGGTTCAAAGCCAGCCCGGGCAGGAGAGACCGTGAGACTCCTATCTCCAATAAACCACCAGAAAACTGGAAGTGGCGCTGTAGCTCAAGTGGTAGAGCGCTCGCCTTGAGCTGAAGAGCTGAGGGACAGCGCCCAGGCCCAGAGTTCAAGCCCCACGACCAACAAAAACAAACAAACAAAGATGATATTGATACTTTATTTCTGTGCCAGGACTGGGGTTTCAGTTCAAGTCCCTGTGTTCTCACCCGCATTGAACAACTCCACTTCTAGGCTTTTGCAGGTTGATTGGAGATACGAGTACCATGGATTTGTCTGTGACGGCTGGCTTCGAACTGTGATCTTCCAACCTCAGTCTCCTAAGTAGCTAAGATTACAGGTGTGAGCCACTGGCTCCAGACTTCAATTAATTTAATTTAAGGGGTTCCTACTGAGCAGGGAGTGCAGTCTCTCTGAAGTGCAGTGTACTGTGTCTCCTAAGAGAGGCTGAACTGATCAAAGAATCACATGAACTTCCTGTTCACAACAGGCTTTGCAGGAAAAAAACAAGTCCTTTTTATTGGAAAAAAGCAAAAACATGTTTATGGCCTGTGCATTTCATCACGGGCTTCCCCAAGTGCCCCTCCAGTCAGCTCTCATACCCTCTTGTTTAGCTGACAAACCCTATTTTCTGCCTGAAATGTCTGACTCTTCTATTATTAATCATGTTGGTTGCAATTTTTTTTAAGAGCGTATCTATATAGAAACACTTAAATATAAAGTAACCTGGACAATACAGATAGAGCCAGATTTGCAGTCATTTTCTAACTTGGCCCATGAACATGGATCAATGAGTGGGTTTCAAAAATTTTTATCCTCACCAGTCACGCGCGTGTGTGTGCACACACACACAATTTATAGATTGTAGGGGATTATAAAGTTTCATGATAAATATTATTTTGTTAGCTCCTTGTGGTCAAAATAGTCCCATTCTTGGGTGAGAATGTGCCTTAGTGATAGAGTGCTTGCCTAGCATGCCTGAAACCCTGGGTTCAATTCTTCTAAACCACATAACCAGAAAGAAAAAGCCAGAAGTGGTGCTGTGGCTCAAGTAGCAGAGTGGTAGCCTTGAGCAAAATAAGCTCAAGGACAGAGCCCAGGGCCTGCATGTGTGTGTGCGCTCACGCGCGTGCGCGCGCGCGCACACACACACACACACACACACACACACACACACACACTTGTATTTCTTAAAACCCAATGTCAAGCCAGGTACTGGTGGTTCACGCCTGTAAACCTAGCTACTCAGGAGGCTAAGATCTGAGGCTCATGGTTGTGAGGTTAGCCCAGGCAGGAAAGACACTGAGTCTCATTTCCAACTAACCACCAAAAACCCAGCATTAGGGCTGCGGCCCAAGTGGTAGAGCGCTAGCCTTCAGCAAAGAAGCTCTCCCCCTCAAAAAACCCCAAACCAAACCAAACCAAAAACAAACTCCAAATCAAACGATACATCATTGCAAGAAAAAAATTGTATCCAATGTTGATAAACAACCTGTTTATAAAGATCCTGTTAGAAGTCAGGATTGCTACACCCTGGAAGGCAAACACTATTGTGATTTGCTTTCCTATCTCTCTCAGTGTTTGTATTTGTTATATTTCAAGGAACATAGCTTTAAAAAAGCCGACTAGAAACCAGCAGAAGTTAAGGAAGGAAAAGAAGTCAAAATAAGCTGCGAGGGGGTCGCCGAGGTGTGGGCCGGGAGGTCACAGTTTTTTCCTGCACGTTCTTCACGCTGCCTCCTGCGTCCCGTGGTAACACTAACCCTTACGTTTGCTTTGCGTTTGGTCCCCGCGTAACTACCAGGCTCCCGACGTCTGCCTCCAAACCAGGTTGTTTAAACTCGAGTTCTAGGCTTATCGTGTGGATGACTCCTTCTATGGGGCCAAGCCATAAATAAATATTTGCTGGCTCGTGTTGACTGAATGAATTCAGATACACAAACAAGCTCAAACGCCTCGTGGAGCCAGAGAATGCTAAAGCGAAAAGCAAACAGCAGAGTGGATGGGGAACCCGGGCACCGGTGGGAGAAGGCGCTGCTCGCACACCCTGCATTTTGTTTTTTCTTTTGGAAAATGCATCTTAAGTGGCCCAGGCTTCTCATTTCCTCAAAGCTGCGGAAATCCGGGCTTTTTAATCCTGCGATGGAAACATTTCTGGGAGATGCAGACGGCTGCACTTGGGGAGTTGTGCAGCAGACACCGCGGGTAATGCGCAGGCACCGATTGCCGGGGGGGGGGGGGGGGTGCGGTCCTGGGCTGCGCAGGCCCCGATTGCCACGGGGGGCCCCGGTGTGCGGTCCTGGGCTGCGTCGCGATCCGCGAGGGCTGAGCGGCTCGGCCACGGCGAACGCTGGCGTGTGACTCTCTATAAACGGTCTCTGCGCTGGCCGGGGCGTTCACCCAGTGTGCCAGCGCCTCCCAGCTGTTCTGGAAAATTCAAGCCCAGCTCCAAGCCCCCCTCGAACCGCTGCTAAAGAGTCGCAGGACAGTGCAACCCCCAAACTGCAAAAGCGTTCATGCTTCCAGACACCCCGTCCCCTCCCTCCACAGAAGCGCCCCAAGTTTCCCAGACGATGACGACGGTGGTGACGACCACGATGACGAGCAAGGAGCCCAACCTTCCCGAATGCATTATCTAGGCTCACACCTAGAAGCCCTGCTACTCGGGAGGCTGAGACCTAAGGAGCGAGGTTCAAAGCCAGCCAGGTTAGAAAAAAAAATCCCCCCCCCCGCCCCATTCCCTACCCCAAAAGGCCGTAAATAGGGCTGTGAGCCAAGTGGTACAGCGAAAAGAGCGAAGGGCACAAGAGGCCAGGCTGTGAGTTCAAGTCCCGACAGCAGCACACAGATACTCGGGAAGCCAGCTCCTCCTCTTGGCCACCGAGGCCCGCACAATCCGCCAGGCTTCCCCACCGGCTCCACACCCCGGATTTCGGACCCGGTGTGCTACGGTCCCGTGGCTTCTGGGGCCCGCGGGGCGGGGACAGGGGCGGGCCCGGCCGCGTCACGTTTCCCGACGTCACGGGGAAGTCCCCCGGGGCTCCCCGGCGCGCGCACCGGCATTAAAGCCCGCGGTGGAGCGGATCCGCGCGTCCCGCCGGCGCAGCCAGGCCGCCCGTCCGCCCCGCGCTCCGCTCCCGCCCGGCCCGCGCCGAGGGCTCGTTCTCGAGAGGGGAAAAGGAGGGGGGACCGGGCTCCCCCCAGGTGTGCGGCGGCGCTTTGGGCGATGCCGGGGACGAGCGCGCCGTCGAGCTCGGCGCCCACGCGGCCAGGTAGCCACCCGCGGCCCGCGGGAACCCCACCCGTCGGTTCGGGGGTCGGGGGTCGGGGGTCGGGCAGCTCGCCCTTTGGGTTTGGGGTTCACGGCCGGCCCTTTGATGCGCGCCCAGGATGGGGGGCGTCCAGGAGCCCCAGACGGCTCGCCATGCCGGGGGTGGGGTGTGGGGGGGCGCAGCTGCATCCGTAGCCCGTCCACCGCCGGCGGCTTCCTCTCCACGTCGCTCTCTTCTCCACCTGCTTTTGCCCGGCGCCACGGGGAGGAAAAAGTCCAGTGCGCCCCAAGACTGGCATCGTCCTGGCCGGCGGGGGCGGGAGAGGGTTCTAGAAAACACCCCCGTTTCCATCCTCCCCCCCCCCCCCCCAGTACATCTCGGAAATCGCTGATCGCTTGTAACTGTGGTTCCTCGCCTCCGACCCGAGCAGAAGCCGGGTTTAAACGTGGCGCCGCCGTAGCTCTCCTTCCCGGGAAGGATGAAGGCGTCCTGGAATCCCCGCCGGGACTCCTGAGATCCGGGGTCCCTGCTTCGGGAGCCGGTTAATCGTCTGCCTGAAGGGATGGAGTCAGGACGGGAGAATAGAAGTTGCCCTTTAATTCTTTTTCCATCTGTCCGCCTCTCCTCTGCTTCTACTGCGGGCGCAGCCTCTGCGTAGCTCAGGTCAGTCCGGGTCAGTTCGGGTCAGCCTTCCTGCAGATCAGAGGAGGCCGTGGGCCGCCCTGGGGCCGGGGGAACGTGGAAGGTTCTGGGCTGGGAATACCTGCGGGACGTGGCTTCTTTTGCCTTTTTGATAGGCTCCGCTCTCTTCCCTTGTTTGGGGACGCATTGTGCACGCAGGGGAAATAGTGCATTGCAAATGGTACCCCGGGCTAGCCGTCGTTTAGGGATGCAAAAGGCTCGTCCACCTTGGGTGATGTGCAAGACCCAGGTTTCTAACAGTTCTGGACGCAGATTATGGCACATAATTACCTAGTACCCAAGAATAAAGGGACAGTAAAGGCATCCTCTGACTTGTGTAAGTGTGCAACTGTAACCAAAGCAGGAGGTGCAGCTGTGTGGAGGAATGATGGCCTCGCACCAAGCATGAAAGGGAAGAAAAGAAAAGGGAGGAAAAGAAAAGGGAGCACCTGTTGTACCTGTTTCGGATGAAAAGGACACACACACACACGCATCTAGATCCTCTTTAGAATTCAGGAATTGGTGAACATTGTTAGAGATTGTAAGGTCGCACTCAAGAATATGTCTTTAAATATTTCTCAACATGTTTGACCCTGGATCCATGAAAGAAAAATGGCATGCTATGTGACTGATTTATTAGGTTTTCTGGTTTCACTCAGTACTTGCAGTGAGAGAAATGAGTTTAAATGCAGGCTTCAGTTTGTTTTACTGTGTATGTGTACAGGTTCTCATTCATTCTTGAGCATAAGTAGGATCTTATTTGCTTACAAAGGACTAGGTTTTTAATTTGTATTCATGATCTTGTTTTTGGTTTTTGGTTTTGGTAGCACGGATTGAATTCTGGGTTTTAGATTTAATTGTCTGGCTTGCTTGCTTGGTGTTGTACCACTTGAGCCACACCTCGGTCTCACATTTAACTAGTTGCTTTGGAAATGGAGTCTCTCAGACCTTTCTTACCAGGCTGTTTTCAAAGGAAGGGCCCCCAATGTCTCACCTTGAGTAGCAAGGATTATAGATGTGAGCTACTGGTGCCTGGCTCCTAGTCATGGTGTTGCAAAAGACCCCGAGTTGCCCTTTGAAATGGAAAAAGAATATATAAAGAAATATATTGATTTCATGTTAATTTTACTTGCAACGGTATTCACGTAGAAATTAAGCGCAAAGAATTATTGTCTTAACATAGTAAAGATGAGAATTAAGCTTATTTGTTTGGTTCCTTTGTTGTTGCTTTATCTTTGTATCTGCATAGGGGGGAGGATATGATTGTATCCTGAGATTGTAAGAGTGCACTACTATGTTGGGCTTTATGAGTCTTGTGAGAGAAATACCAGAAGTTTAAAAAAGAGAGTCAGAAGTGACTTGGGAAATAACGCCATTTATACACCAAATTACCTTAAAACAACACAGGAGTTTATTAGTATTGGACTTTGGTTCCTTGGCCAATTTTAAATGAGAGAAACTGGGATGACATCATCCAGGCTGGCTGTTTGTATTTGACATTCAGTTTCCATTTTTGAAGATAAGATAATATTGACTTCATCTAGGTTTTTTTTTTTTTTTAAAGATTTCAGAGTAAGTGCCTATAATAGTAACATTTTTGTTACTCCTCCTGTGGGGGGGGGGTGTGGGGGGGGGTGTAGGGGTGGGGGGTGCTGTTTTACACTTGGGAAACAGCGAAAGTTAAGAGAAAGTCTTCCTGGGGTGTTCAACTTAATGGCTCGCGGGTTTCAGCTTGGGCTCTTGTTTATCGGTATTAATATGGATATTTTGTTTCCTTTTCAGAGCTGGAAGTTGAGTGTGTGGCTCAACTCCGGAGAATTGGAGACAAATTGAATTATCCTGGGTGTGGCCCAGAGCTCCTTGGAACGCTGGCGGAGATGCCTGGGAAGAAGGCACTGAAGGGCGCCCCGCGGAGCCCCACTCCGATGCCCGCAGGTAAGCGCCAGGGGGGCCAGGCAGGGCCCCGAGAGCCGAGGGGGTTGTGAGCTGGGTTGTATACTCAGCCCTAGGCCAAGATGCGCCGCGTGGCTCTTGGAGACCTTGGAGACTCAATCAGGCGATTCTCCGGTTTGCCTCGTGGGGCCTTGGCTGCTTTTCACCTAGGCTGGAAAGCTGCTTTTCACACCCGCAGGGAGAGGTGCAGGTTGCAGGTGGGAAGGGAAAGTCCTTCCTTGCCCACCGTAGAGGTTTGGGGGCAGGTGGGGGCTGGGAGATTGTCCCGTCAGCCCCCCCCCCCATCCCTTCCTCCACCTCTGATTGTCCTGATTTCAGTTGTAATTGTCTCTACTTCCAACACAAGCAGTGTGTAAGCGTGATTACTGTCACAGCTCTCTCCCCCTGTGTCACTGACTCTTGGAGGGCTCCTGGATCCCCCCTCCCACCCCTTCCCCCACTCTTGGAGATGAGTTCTGGAACCCCAGAGATCTTCCTTAGTTAACATTTGAACAGTGGGCTGTAAAACGGGAGGGGGGGAGAGAAAAGGGGGGAGTCGGGGTGGGACTTGGTCCACGGTCCCAGCTTCCACTGGGCATCAGGCCAGCCAATCCCATCCCCTCTCCCAAACTCCTTTTCATAAGTCTTACTAAAGGCAGAAGTCACCTGCTGTGGGGTTGTTGGACCAGAAGCCCCCCCCCCTCCCTTACAAGCCATTGAGTTTGTAGGATTCTACTCCCCTCTTCCCTTCACTTTTTTGGGTGCCAGTACCAGGGTTTGAACTCAGGGCCCTGTGTTCTGGATGACTTGTATTTCTCCAGAATGAGACAACACGGAGTTGCCCTCAAAAGATATACAGGTATGCGTAAGTATGCAAATACAGAAAAATGAAAGAAGCATCAGGTTGCTATTCTCTGCCTTAAAAAAGTATTGTTATTATAAAAGTGGGTGTTTTTGTTCTTTTTTGCCAAAGACTGTTTCCTTATAATTCAGAACTTGCAAAATTGTCTGCTAGATGTTTTTTTTTTTTTTCCAAAAGGACAACTTGCTACTATAAATGTCTTTGTAAATACTTGTGTAAACGATATCTTGAGATGCAGTAAGGTTTCTTGGTGTAGGGGTTAAGAGAGTTCATTCACCTTTTGTTTGCAATGTAGGTTTGCAAATTTATCTCACTTAAATCTTTCATTTATTTTCAGCCATAACAGGGTCTTTCCAGAGTTTATTTAAAATGAAAACACCATATTCAAATTTTTAGGCTGATTTTAAGTGTTCATTTTTTTTTTTTTTTGTCAGTCATGGGACTTGAACTCTGGGCCTGAGCACTGTGCCTCCACTCTTCACTCAAGACTAGCGTTCTACTACTTGAGCCACAGCGCCACTTCAGGTTTTCTGGTGGTTTATTGGAGATAAGAGTTTCACAACTTTTCTTGCCTGGTCTGGCTTTGAACTGCCATCCTCAGATCTCAGCCTCCTGAGTAGCTAGCATTACAGGCGTGAGCCATGGGCGCCCGGCTTTACATTGTCTTAAAGTGGGCCTGAGTACTCTTTACAATAGTCAACAAAGTGGAAATTATGAACAGTAGAGATTTAGTGCTTTGATTTGTTATAATTGTCTCTCCTTTATTTGCTAAAAAATTTGCTTGAATGATATAAGCACATTATTTTTCCTTAATATCAAGCTAACTACCACAATTGTAAAAAAAGTGGTAAAGTGGTTATCCTTTGTAAACATAATGGATTTATAGATTAAGTTTGTAGGAAGAAGTTGATTTGGATGAAAAGGCAAACCTAATTTTAGCTGTGTGCAGGTATCTTACACCTGTAATCCTAGCTACTACTGAAGAGGCTGAGATCTGAGGATCTTGGAAGATCTTGGTTCAAAGCCAGCCAGGGCAAGAAAAGTCAATGAGACTTTTATTTCCAATGAAACACACACACACACACACACACACACACACACACACACACACAGAAATGGAGCTGTGGCTTAATTGGTAGAGTGCTAGCTTTTAGGGGAAAAATAAGAGATCTTGGGGACAGCACCCAGTCCCTGAGTTCAACCCCCAGCACACACACAGACTGTTGCCAGTAACATGGAAAACACACAGGCATGCCTGTAACCCTAGTTATTCAGGAGGCTGAGAGCTGAGGATGAAGATTTAAAGCCCGGCCAGACAGGAATGTCAGTGAGACTTTATCTCCAATTAACCACCAAAAAACTAGAAGTGGAGCAATGGTTCAGTTGGTAGAGCACTAGCTTTGAGTGCAAAAGCTAAAGGACATTTGCCCAGGCCCTGAGTTCAAGCTCCAGTACTGGCACTAAAATCTTTAGAGAGCAGACTTAATTTTGTGATAAGATTTTATGCGTTTTCTATGAGAAAGTATCAGTTTTCTAAATGAGAAAAATAATGTGTAGGTTTTGCCTACTAGAGGGAGGATATAATCTATGAAATGTTGCCATTTGAAAACCAAATCTACTTGAAATAATACATGTGTTAGAATTTCCCTTCTTTTACTGCCCAACTGAAAATGAGGCTTAAAAAAAAGATGTGGTCACTCTGAGTTTGGTAATGACTGATCTGATATACTATATATAGTATTATACATGAAATTTCTATATTTGATTTTTTTTGGGGGGGTCCGGTTGTGGGGCCTGAACTCTGGGCCTGGGCTCTGTCCCTCAGCTCTTCAGCTCAAGGCTAGCACTCTACCACTTGAGCCACAGCACCACTTCCGGCTTTTTTCTTTTTGCTTATGTGGTGCTGAGGAATCGAACCCAGAGCCTCAGGCATGCAAGGCAAGCGCTCTACCACTGAGCCACCTTCCCAGCCCGAAAGTTCTATATTTGAAAGATGTTACTCGCCTCAACCAGGCTGTTTAAAAAAAGTCAAAATATCTGGGCATCCCTGGCTCATTCTAAGCTTTGCTACTCAGTAGGCAGAGATTTGAGAATCACGGTTCAAAGCTATCCTGGGCAGGAATATCTTGGAGACTTACATTCAATTAAGTACTCCAAAAAAGCCACAAGTAGAGTTGTGGCTCAAGTGGTAGAGCGCTAACCTTGAGCCCAAAAGCTCCTAGGGCCCAGGCCCCAGGACACCACCACAAAAAAAAAAAAGAAAAAAGAAAAAAAAAGATTTCAAAGTAAATTTCTGCGTTCCTTTTTAAAAAATTCATTTATTTGTGCCTGTATTAGTCTTTGAACTCAGGATCTGGGTAATTTTCTAAGCTTTCTTAATCAAGGCTGAGTGAAAAGTAGTAGGCTGAAACTACCTCTACGTCTGGCTTTTTTGTTGGTTAATAATTTCTGCATTCTTATCTGAATTTAGGATGTATGTGATTCTTTTTTTCTTTCTTTCTTTGTCAGTCCTGGGGCTTGAACTCAGGGTCCGAGCAATGTGCAGAGCTTTTTCCGCTCAAGGCTAGCACTCTCCCACTTTGAGCCACAGCTTGACTTCCAGTTTTTCTGGTGGTTAATTGGAGATAGGAGTCTCATGGTTACTTTTCTGCCCAGGCTGAATTTCTGAACCAGATTGAAAATCTCAGCCTCCTGGATAGCTAGGATTACAGGCGTGGGTCGCCAGCACCCGACTGTGTGTGTGTGTGATTATTCTAAGTAGCACTTCTTACATTGGGAAAAGAGGTAGACATGAAGCTAAAGTTTAAGAAATCTTGGGGTGACTTAACTTAACTTCTATTCTGCTTTGCTTTTCAGAACTGGAAGCTGAGTGCATTCAACTCAGGAGAATTGGAGATAAATTGAATTTCCGGCAGAAACTTCTGAATTTGATTTCTAAACTCTTCAGCTTAATAACATGACTGCTTTTAAACGTTGGTGTGAGGGGACTCCTTCAAAGAGGAAGTTTCCCAGTGGGTGCAAATTTCAACAGAAGATGAAATTGCCTGGTCATTGACGGGAGTGTGAAGGAAATTTCCTTGCTGCTAGGTTGAGGGAAGACGGAATGAAGCAGACAGCAATTTCTGCAAGGAGGTTCCCAGAATCACTCCAGAGATGTGAGAATCTTGCAAAACCACTTTATTTTAAGTAAGCATGGAATAGCCTTGAAAATAGGGAAGCAATTATGAGCCCATGTCTTTGTAGGGACTTGTTTTTTTATCATTTTTGCTGAAGGTGGCTATCTAGTGTGAGGGTGTGACACATACTTGCAGCGGGCAGGAGGGAAATGGTTCCGTGTCTTTTACTTATTTGATGACAACTCCACAACACGGTCAACATACAACCCTTAGAAGAGGAAAAGAATTTCATTTTGACAACACTGAATGTCATAGTGAACATTCATTTTTCATAGGTCACTACAAAATGTAACATAATTTTTTTTTTACTTGAACTGTTAGATTTCTTTTCTGAGGACTGTTAAGTATGTTTCTTTGGCCTCAAATGGAAAATGTAAAAAGCTAGAAAAAAAAATGGAAGTATGGTAGGGTTTCTTGGTGCCTGTAAAATGCTTGTAGATTGAATATTAAGTGATTAAAAAAAACTTTGGTCTTTCGTATAAACAAGGGGAATGGGAAGAGAGGAATTTGACTTTAACTGATAAAATTAAAACTTAGTAAAACACATATAGGTTCCTAAAAACGTGTAAGATACCCTCTCTCCCACTAGTTGGTATCATTCTACAAGTGACCTTTTAAAAGAAATTAGAATATTTTCAAGATTGAGATATTTTTAAGAGTGAGCAGATATTTCTGAATAATGAAAAAGCATATGCATATATATATCTGTGAATAATTTATATTAGTCTGTATATTTTTAAACTGAATGAGTTTCATTTTTATTCTGGGGTATCTAAGAATGAAACTCAAAAGTAATCAATAACAAAGCATGTTGGTGTCTAGCAGATACATGGCAGAGAAACGTGAGTACAAATCATGAGTTGTCATCTTGCACATGCTACATTGGCTATTACCAAAAAGACAATGCCTGTATCACAGTGGTCATGAGGCTTGTGGATTGTGAGGTTTAGGTCAGCTTGCAATACATGGTTACCCCCTGTCTCAAAAAAAAAAAAAGATGAAAGAAGGATGTAGAGAAAACACCCTTACTAGTGTAGCCACTTTGGAAAACTGGATTTTTCTTTAAAAATTAAGAACAGTCTTTGATCCAGCAATCCCACCATTGGGTATCTAAATACTTAAAAGGATTTGAGAGTTTGCTGAGGGCCTATCTTCTGTATGCCTGTGTTTGTTGCATTATTTACAATAGCCAAGATATGGAAGCACTCTGTCTCCATGGGTGAATGGATTTGCAAAATGATAGATTAACTGAAATATTAGCATTAAAAAGGTGTCATAACATGATGGACATAGAGAACATTTTATTAGGAGAAATATGTCAGGAACAGACAAAATACCATATGTTCTCATATGGTAATCTACAAAAATCAAACAGAAATACAGTAGGGATGTGATTTCCAGAGTGGATGGACAGATGGGTGGGTAAGAGGAAACTCATTGGTTAAGAGGTACATCAGAAAGGTCTGACACTGGACAGCAAAGTAACTTGTTAATGTATATTTCAAAACAACTAAAAGGGGTGGTAGTGTTCTCATTGCAAGGAGATAGTAAACATGAGGTGATGAATATACTGATTATTGTGATTTGGGCATCCCACAGTACAGCCATGTATAGAACCACTGTGACCCATAAAATATATGCAATTTATCAATTAAAAATAAATTACCCCAGGGAGGTAATATCATGGAATAATGTCATGATTGAGTTTTACCAGGCGTATTATTTATTTTATCTATTTATAATTAAAATATTTTTTGTTTAGTTTGACATGTGTATTAGCTACATTTCTGTTAGGAGGGCTTCCTACATAACCACTTGGATTACAGTAAGAATGTCAATGTAAGCTAGTCACATTGTATAAATTACCTCAGCATCTGTCTTCAGTATTAAAGTTATTTGTTGCCAAGGTTTTTTTTTTTTTTGTTGTTGTTTTTGCCAGATGGGTATTTTGTATATGTACATATATGAAAGTTGATAATGTGGCAGTGAACTATTACCACCACTATTTTCTGTGTATATTCATATAAATCTTCTAAGGGGTCTCGATCAAGCCAGAGGATTTTAATTGACTTCCAGTGTTGATGGCCACACTGTCCCTGTTCTAATGGTAGAAGAGTGGAAAACACAGGAGTATTTAGTCAGGTTTCAGTTGTCCAGAGACTTGCACCTTAATTGGAAAGGGAAATGGTAAAAAGTAGGAAATTAATGCCAGGCCATAGGACTTGGGAGCTTCTGAATGGCTCATATGACAGTGATTTAAAGTAGCCTGGAGCAGTGGGGTCTAATTAGGCTTTAGGTCTTGTGTTTGCCTGCCCCTCCATCTATCCGCCAAGCTAGGGGAGCCACTGTGCAGTTCCCAGTGGAGGGACCTCCGGCTTCTCCCTTCCTCTGCCCCCCACGCAGTAGCCACGGAGATTGCTTCATCCAGACCAGTCATGTGCAGGAGTGGGTGTGACTTGCTGGCCTTCCTGTTTTGAGTGTGAGAACTAAGAGATAGCCCTGGTTTGTGGCCACATCTTGACTCCACCCCTACCCTCAAGAAAAGGTCTTGGAACATGAATTGCCCCCTTAGACACTAGTGGGGGGAGGAATTGTTACTGGGGAAGACTCCCCCCTCTCCCACTTGCCCCCTTCCCACCCGTGGATCCCTGAGGGGGAAGGTTTATGTATTGTAAGAACAGATACTGCCTTCAGAAAGTGGGGGTGGGGGTGGGTCATGGGCTGGGAAGGTGGCTCAGTGGTAGAGTGCTTGCCTTGCATGCATGAGGCCCTGGGTTCAATTCCTTAGCACTACATAAGCAGAAAAACCTGGAAGTGGCACTGTGGCTCAAGTGGTAGAGTGCTAGCTTTGAGCTGAAGAGCTGAGGAACAGTGCCCAGGCCCAGAGTTCATGCCCCATGTCTGACAAGGAAAAAAAAAGAGAAAGGGTGGGTCATTTGCATGCTTTCATTTAAGGGACTCTAGGAGTAATTCCTCCTACAGCCAGAATTGTTGGGCTGAAAGCACCCTTTATGCTCTCTTACCATAAGTGACTCATGGAAGCATAGACAAAGATTTCACAAGGCTCAGACAATTAAAAAAATTTCTTTTCTTTCTTTTTACGACAAGGTTTTGTGATGAAGCCCAAACTGGCACTGCATCCCCCTAGGTCAGTTTCCTGAGTGCTAGGATTACAGGGATGCCCCATTATACCCTTCAAAAAGGTCTATATAGTATCTATATGTCTATATGATTTTTTTGTTTTGTTTTGTTTTTGGGTCCGGTCATGGGGCCTGAACTCTGGGCCTGGGCGCTGTCCCTCAGCTCTTCAGTTCAAGGCTAGCGCTCTACCACTTGAGCCACAGCACCACTTCCGGCTTTTTTCTTTTTTGCTTATGTGGTACTGAGGAATCGAACCCAGGGCCTCAGGCATGCAAGGCAAGCGCTCTACCACTGAGCCAACTTCCCAGCCCTGTCTATATGATTTTTAAAATACTTTGTTATTAAGGTGTTGTACAGAAAGCTTACTGTTCCTTTACATCTATCTATCTATCTATCTATCTATCTATCTATCTATCTATCTATCTATCTGTCTGTCTATCTGCCTATCTATATATATGTATATGTATATGTATATACACATACACAACACAGATTGTGTGCTGGTTCTGGAGGTTGAACTCAGGTTCTAGGCTCTGTCCCTGAGTTTTTGTGCTCAAGGCTAGCACTCTACTACTTTGAGCCACTGTGTCATTTGCAGCTTTTGGGGAGAGCTAAGAGTCTTACAGACTATTGCCTGGGCTCACTTTGAACTGCAATCCTCAGATCTCAGCCTCTTGAGTAAGATTACAGGCGTGAGCCACAATGCCCAGCATATACCATATCTTGAACACCAGTTCTCTGTATCTCTCCCCTCCACCCCCCCCGCCCCAATCCCAGATCTAAAACATCATTCTGTAACATCATAAATATGGACTCCTATAAGATTTCCTCCAAATCAGTTCGATGCATCATCAAAACTTTTTTGTTGTTGTTGTTGGTCATGGGGCTTGAACTCTGGCCTGGGCACTATCCCTCAGCTCTTCAGCTCAAGGCTAGTGCTCTACCACTTGAGCCACAGCACCACTTCCAGCTTTTTTCTTTTTGCTTATGTGGTGCTGAGGAATCGAACCCAGGGCCTCATGCATGCAAGGCAAGCGCTCTACCACGGAGCCACCTTCCCAGCCTTCATCAAAACTTTTATGTGTAAGCCAGGCTTCACGGTGGGCATCTGCAGTGCCAGCACTTGGGGGCATGAGGCAGCTGTGAAGTTGAGGCCAGCCTGGGTTACATACAGACCTTGTCGTCTCAGGTCTGTGAAAACAGTGAGAAGCTGGTGGAAACAGCACATCCAATCTCTTTGTGTATGAGTACCAGTTTGGGGACTTGGACTCATGTTAGGGCATTGTCCCTGAGCTTTTGTGCTCATGGTTAGCACCCTACCACTTGAACCACAGCTCCTCTTCCAGCTTTTTTTTTTTTTTTTGATGGTGAATTGGAGAGAAGAGTCTCACAGACTTTATTGCCCCATTGGATGGTGATCCTCAAATCTCAGCCTCCTGAGATTTGGCTAATAGCCAGTCTCAGCACAGTCTCAGGTTTGAAGGTCCTGTTTCTCTCTTCTTTCTTTTTTCATCGGTAGGTTAATATCAACGAATAGCAACAGGGGTAAGCTGATATTCCTTAAAATCCAAAGTTTAACATATCATGAATTCAGAGTTAAGATTGTAAAAGTAGGTGAAGAAATTCTGGAATTCCTTAATTTCCTCTCAGGTGGAGGCAGCCTTTGGGACCTCCAACCATAGGACTCTCTTCTTCTTTTTCTCCTTGCTTCCACTCCACTTCCTATAAGGGCACCACACTGCTTTTTGTGGTTACTGGATTCTTTTGTTGTTGGTGGTGGTCATGGGGCTTGAACTCTGGGCCTGGGCGCTGCCCCTCAGCTATTCAGCTCAAGGCGAGCACTCTACCACTTGAGCCACAGTGCCACTTCCGGTTTTCTGGTGGTTTACTGGAGATAAGAATCTCACAGACTTTCCTAGCCCAGGCTGACTTTGAACTGTGATTCTCAGATCTCAGCCTCCTGAGTAGCTAGGATTACAGGCGTGAGCCACTGTCCCTGGCATGGTTTTGGATTCTTGGCACACCACAGAGGAGGCCTCTGTCTACCTCATGAACAGTTTTGGGGCTTCCTGGACTTTTGAGCAGATGCCTCACTCCTTCCTCTAGCTGCCACCATAAGAAGTGGGGTACATCTGGCCAATTACCTGGCCTCCGCTGGCCACCTGCAAGTTAGGAGGGCAGCTGCGATGTGGAAAGGCCTTTTGGCTTGGAGTAGGTGCACTGCTGTGGAGGGGCTGGATGGGGGAGAAGGTGGGTGTCGGTCAGACAACAGCTCTTTATCACTGACCTCATCCTGTTCTCCCAGCGGGTCGCGAGCACAGATGGGAGTTCTCAGGCTAGTTCTCAGTGCTCCTAAGAGACAGACCTGATGGCCTTTCTCCTGGTCCTGCACACAGCCCACACTGTCCCAGTTCCTTACATCGTGGCCACCAACCCTCTTGGTCCTGGAAGAAGTCTTCTTCAGTTTTCCCAGATACATTATAAAATGGAGGGGCTGGGAAGGTGGCTCAGTGGTAGAGCGCTTGCCTTGCAGGCATAAGGCCCTGGGTTCGATTCCTCAGCACCACATAAGCAGAAAAAGCCGGAAGTGGTGCTGTGGCTCAAGTGGTAGAGCGCTAGCCTTGAGCTGAAGAGCTGAGGGACAGCGCCCAGGCCCAGAGTTCAGGCCCCACGACCGACACAAAAAGGTGTTCCATCCATCAATGCTCCCCACTCCCTTCTTCATCTACTCTTCTTCCCCCTCCCAGCCATCATCTTCCTCCTTCTTGTCTTTCTCACCTCCACCGTTGAGTCTCACGTCCCAGGCAGAAGGTGTCTGGCCGCAGAGGATGCGGGCCCTGTATGTAAACCTGGAAGGTGGCACACCACCTCTTTTCGAAGGGTCTGCGTGGAACTGGGAACGGCTTGCGGGCCAACTTCCCTGCTCTGCTGTGAGCCCACAGCGTCCAAAGCCTGCGGCTCCTTTTCAGGCTCCAGAGCAGCCTGGCCATGCCCCGCCCTTCCCCAGGCTCCCTCAGTTCTGGGCTCTGAACCCCCAATATGGATACAAGGTGCAAGGACAGAGCCCCAGCTCCTCACAGGGAGACTCCAGCTCCCTGTGAGGTCCAGGATGACGTTCCCGACCCCCTCACACTTCGTCCTGGCCTTCGGGTGTGATCTTCTCAGCCACCACAGCTCTTCTGCTCAACCAGAGGAGACAGGAGATGACCACAGAATGGCCCCGGTGGGGTCAGGCTAGGCCTGTGGAGGACCCCATCTCCATGGGGTTTCTAGACGTGTGCCCACAAGAGTCTGTGAACCAGAGTTCATGACAAGCAAGCCTTATGAGGTTCCACATAATTGTAGCTAATGACAAACAAAAGTAGGATTTTATTTGTAGTCATAGTTAAAAATACCCTCAAATCTGTATATTGAAAGAGGTTTGTATGTATACATCTATCTATCTATCTATCTATCTATCTATCTATCTATCTATCTATCTATCTATCTATCTATCTATCTATATCTACAAATGAGATAACTTGTTCTTCAATCAAGGTTCTGTGTGATGTGGCTTGTGATTTATAATCCCTTGCAAAAACTCTGTGTCTTCCCCATCTTTAGACAGGGATAGCATAAATGGTGCCAATTCTGTCAGACTCCTCTAATCTTTGTTAGAAGGAATAATCCATTACGAAAATAATTAAGTGGGGGTTCTGGTGCCCATAATCCTACCTACACAGGAAGCTGAGATCTGAAGATCATGGTTCAAAACCAGCCTGGGCAGGAAAGTCTGTGAGACTCATCTCCAATTAACCACTAACCCCACTTTCCCCCAACCCCCCTGCAAAAAAAAAAAAAAAGCTGAAAGTGGAGCTGTGGCTGAAGTGGTAGAGTGCTAGCCTTGAGCAAAAACACTCAATGCCCAGCCCCTAAGTTCAAGCCCTAAGACTGGCGCATGTGTGTGCGTGCACGCACACATGCACGCACGCACGCGCGCACACACACACACACACACACAGAAAAAAAAGAACTAGCATCTTTTTTTGGTTGGTTGTGGGGCCTGAACTCTGGGCCTGGGCACTGTCCCTCAGCTCTTTAGCTCAAGGCTAGCGCTCTACCACTTGAGCCACAGCGCCACTTCAGGCTTTTTCTGCTTATGTGGTGCTGAAGAATCGAACCCAGGGCCTCATGCATGCAAGGCAAGCACTCTACCACTGAACCACTTTTCCAGCCCCAAGAACTAACATCTTAACAACAATGGTTGCAGTATGTAACACAAAGGATCCTCTACATTGGAACCCGAAGCTGAACTTTCTAGGCAAAATCACTGGGGAGCCTGTGTGACCCCGATTCAGGGCAACCTGTCCAGCCTGAATGACTTGGCAGTCAAAAGATACAGATTATTGTTAGAGTCTCTTGTGGTTTGAATCAGCGAATGAGATGATAAAGGGATTTAGATTTTTACCTCCCTCTAGTTCTAGTCTGATGAGACTCCACTGTTAATCTGAGTTCAGACAGTCCAGGAAGGAGTGGAAGAGTTTCCATGAAGAATCAAGAGAAGCCGGGTGCCAGTGGTTCACAGATGTAACTTTAGCTACTTAGGAGGCTGAGATCTGAGGACTGTGGTTCAAAGCCAGCCAGGCTAGGAAAGCCTCTGAAACTCCTATCTTCAATTAACCACCAGAATATTGGAAGTGGTGCTGGGGCTCAAGTGGCAGAGCACTTGCCTTGAGCTGAAGAGCTCAGGGCACTGTCTAGGTCCAGAGTTCAAGCCCCATGACTGACAAAAAAAAAATCAAGAGAGATATTTAAAAAGAAGAAAAAAATTAGACACTTGGTATATACCTATCATACTAACTAGGCAGGAGACTGAGATCTGTAGAACTGCAGCTCTAGACCAATCTAGACACCTATCCCCCCCAAAATGTGCACAAGCTTTCCTCTCAGTGGAAGAAGCTGAATGTGCTAGTGCGCATGTCATCTCAGGGACAATAGGATAGATAAAACAGGGGGATTTAGGTCCAAGTGCAGCCAGGTAAAATGAATGTGCCTATCTCAAAAATAATTAGTGCCCGGCTGGGAAGGTGGCTCAGTGGTAGAGCGCTTGCCTTGCATGCATGAGGCCTTGGGTTCGATTCCTCAGCACCACATAAGCAAAAAGAAAAAAGCCGCAAATGGCGCTGTGGCTCAAGTGGTAGAGTGCTAGCCTTGAGCTGAAGAGCTGAGGGACAGCACCCAGGCCCAGAGTTCAGGCCCCACAACCGGACCAAAAAATTAATGCCAAAAAAGCTAGAGGCTTGGCTCCAGTGGTAAAGCACCTGCCTAGCCAGCACAAGGCCTTAAGTCCAAACCCCAGTACTCACTTTGTAAAAATGAGAGATAACTGGATACTGGTTCATGTCTATAATCCTAGCTAATCATGGGGCTGAGATCTGAGGATCACAGTTCAAAGCCAGCTCAGGCAGCAAAGTCAGATGTCTCGTATCTCCAGTTAACTACCAAAAAGCTGAAAGTCGAGTTGTGACTCAAGTGCTCACTTGGAGTGCTAGCTATGAGTAAAAGATGCTCAGGGACAGTGCCCAGGCCTTGAATTCAAACCGTGGGACTGACAGAGAGAGAGAGAGAGAGAGAGAGAGGCAGGCAGAGACAGAGAGAGAGACAGAGGCAGAGAGAGACAGAGAGAGACAGAGGCAGAGAGAGACAGAGAGACAGAGACAGAAACAGAGAGACAGACAGAGACATAGAGACACAGAGACACAGAGAGAGAGACAGACAGAGACAGAATGACAGAAAGAGACAGAATGATAGGCAGAGAGACAGACAGAATAAAAGACAGAGAGACAGAGACAGACAGAGAGAGATGGAGAGTTTCTGAATTATTGTCCCAATCTCTGAAAACATTGGTCATAAATGTTAGAGGAGCTATGCTGGGAACTGGACCTGTAAGGTACTTTCTTGGAATGGATAGCTTCTCCTCTTGCACCTTGCTTCCCACTCTGACTGGGTTAACTGGTCATGCTGTCAGAGCTACTTATATGCAGCTGAAAATAGATGGGGTCACCTGCCAAGACACACCCTATGGGGTAAGCACTTGCACATTCTCTGGTAATAGCTCATGCTTATGGGGGAAAACCCTTGTGAATGCAAGCCAAGCACATGAGCTTCAGGTTCCCTTTTATGTATTCCAGAAACCAATTTGACCAGTTCTGAGAAATATTCATACTTACCTATAATTTCCTATAGTCTTTCTCCGAATGTGTTCTAAAACTCCAGAGAAATAGGAACCTTGATCTGTTTTGGGTGGAGATGTAGGATTCCTTAGTGTGTTATTAGCCTGCCCTGGAGCCCCACATCCCAAAGACAGTGTCTCAGTTCAGTATCCTGAGAAACTACATAGAGCAAGTAGCCTGTCATTTTGCTGCTTGCGCTTTTTGTGACTTTGGATTAACACTTGAACTCTGTTTTTGTTTTCGTTTTCTTTTTCTGCCTGCCTGCCTGCCTGCCTTCCTTCCTTTCTTCCTTGCTTCCTTCCTTCCTCCCTCCCTCCCTCCCTCCCTCCCTTCCTTTCCTTCCTCCCCCCCCCCCTCATTCCTTCTTGTTGGTCATGGGGCTTGAACTCAGAGCCTGGGCACTGTCCTTGAGGTTCTTTGCTCAAGGCTAGAGCTCTACTACTTTGAGCCATAGCTCCACTTCTGGCTTTCTGGTTGTTAATGGAAGCTAAGGGTCTCATAGACTTTCCTCCCCAAGCTGGCTTTCAGCTGTGATCCTCAAATCTCAGCCTCCTGAGTTGCTAGGACTATAGGTATGCGTCACTGTTGCCCAGCTTTGAACTGTTTTCTTATAAAATCAGATAAAATATATTTCAAGCCTCCATAAACATCAAACGAAATGAGAATGTGTATCATATCTAGCTCAAAATCGGTGTCCAGAAAATGCCAACTTCCTCTCAAGACAAAGGGTTAGAGATTAACTTCCTTATAGAGCTCTGGAAAACATTGCCCAATTCAGTGTATTAGGCTAAAATGAAACCTTTTGAAGGAAGGTGCCAGGATGTTGGTGGAGATGGAGGGGTAATGGCAGCTAGTCTCTTGATGAGGGCATCTGGTTTTAATTTTTAAACTTGTAATGATAGCAAACCATGTAATTCATTCTGTGTATAACAGATTTCATGAGTGCTGTTTCATAAATGAATGCAGGTACAGATTTACATGAAAAAATACGAAAAATAATGTCCTGTCTAGTTATTTGGGTTATTTGGGACTATTCCCACTGTTTTTTTTGTGTGAAGTCGAGATTGAGCTCATGGCCCTGGCATATTGAACAAAAACTCTGCCACTTGAATTATGATCCTAGCTCTTTTGTTTATTTGTTTGTTTGTTTTTGTGCCAGTCCTGGTGCTTGAATTCAGGGCCTGGGTGCTGTCCCTGAGCTTCTTTTTGTTCAAGGCTAGTGCTCTATAACTTGAATCAAAATTCCACTTGTGGCTTTTCGGAAGTTAATTGGGATTAAGAGTCTAATGAACTTTCCTGACAGGTTGGCTTCAAATTGTGGTCCTCAGATTTCAGCCTCATGAATTGCTAGGATTACAGGCATGAGCCACTAGTGCCTTGGCTTTGTACTTGTTTTTAAGGCAGGTTCTTACTGCTACCTTTGCTTGCTGGCCTGAAAGTCATGATCTTCTTGCCTCTATTCCCCTAGTAGGTGAGACATGTGCTACCATGCTTAGACTCTGTGAGGTCGCTTGAACAGCTCTCTCCTGAGATGGGGGCATTTGTCAATTTGGAGGATGAGGGGTCACATGCAGCCTGTTTTTGTTTTGACTTTGAGGAGCTTTAAGGCTGCTACTTGGAATCTTTATTCATTTGAAGAAAACTCCCAAAAGATTGACTACTGGTGATTTTCCAGGTACTTCAGAAACATAAAGTTATTCATTTGGAAACAGTCCTATTCATTTGGAAGAGATGGATAATTGTCTTTCTTTCTTTCCTTCCTTCCTTCCTTCCTTCTTTCTTTCTTTCTTTCTTTCTTTCTTTCTTTCTTTCTTTCTTTCTTTCTTTCTTTCTCTCTCTCTCTCTTTCTTTCTTTCGTTCCTTCTATTTTTTTATTGTGAAAATACTGTACAGAGGGGTTACAATTACATGGGCAAGATAATGAGTACCTTTCTTATCAAGTATTGTATCCTCCTCCTTTGTTTCCCCTTCCTGTCCCTTCCCAGCCTCCTCCCACCCCCACCCAATCCTCTCCCCACCACCAAAGTTGTAAAGTTCATTTTCGACATAACGACTTGTACATCTCATTGTTACAATGGGTCCACCTGTATCCCTATTTGTCTTTCTTATATATTGAGAAAAACCACCTCAGAGAATCAGCCATTTTCCCAAGTTAAAAGGTAAATTAAAGAAGGCTGGTGGCTCCTAGCTACTCAGGCTGAAATCTGAGGATCACAGTTCAAAGAAAGCCCAGGCAGAAACATCTGTGAGATTCTTACCTCCAATAAACTACTAAAAAAAAAAAAAAAAAAAAGACAAGTCATGCTGTGGCTCAGGTGGTAAAGTGCTAACCTTGAGCAAAAGAAGCTCAAGGACAGCACCTATGCCCTGAGTTCAAGCCCCAGGACTGACACATAAATAAATAAATAAAAATAAATAAATAAATAAAGTAATGAAAGACAAAGGATTTTACAACTGCCTCTACCCAAGGGGTGGGAGGGGGGTGAGGAGTCCCCATCCCAGAATAAGAGTGCCTAGCATCTCCTTAAATGCAGCCAGGTTTCATACCCCTAAGTTGTCCTTGTATGTGTGTGTGTGTGTGTGTGTGTGTGTGTGTGTGTGTGTGTGTGTGTGTGTGTGTGTGTGTGTGTGTTTTGGTACTGGGCTTGAACTCAGGGTCTCCTGGTCTCCCTAGGCTTTTTCACTGAAGACTGGTGCTCTACCACTTGAGCCACACCTCCACTTCACCACTTGAGCCACACTTGGGTCTGGATCTGTAAGCATCAAATTGTTCATCTTACTTACTCCAAGATAGGAGTGTATTAATCTGTAGCACTGGAGAATTTAGTGAAGGTAGATGCTAGTGGCCCCTACCTGTAATCCTAGAATTAAGTCTGAGGATCAAAGTTTGAAGCCAGCCAGGGGCAGAAAAGTCCCTCTGAGACTCTTATCTCCAATTAACCACTCAAAAACTGGAAGTGGACATTGAGGCTCAACGTGGTAGAGTGCTAGTTCTGTTCCAAAGAGCTCAGGGACAGCACTCAGGCCCCGAGTTCAAGCCCCACACTGCCCAAAACAAACAAAAACTAAGAGAAGTTGATGAACTTGTTTTGTATTCCCTGATGCTCTAGAGAGCTAGCTGGGGAAAATGATGTCTCCTCTTATCCCTGGGAGGCATTTCACAGGAGGGCAGAATTTATTCTGAAAGATACTCTGCCCACTGACTGGTTCTTTATCAGCTAAAGCCCTGAAGTCACCTACTGAGAAAGATACTGGAGCTACTTGCAAATGGGAAAGAAAAGGATTAAAGGGAGCCCGTGAAAACAGCAATTTGTGCACTTGTCACTGGTCTCCTTCATATTGCAGAGGCCAGGCAGAAGGAAGGAAGGAAGAAAACAATTGTCACCATTTTTTTTTTAACCAAACAATAGAGAACTAGTCAGAACTAGTCAGTCTGTATTGTTGATGATTCATTATCAACAAGTGTTGGGGCAGGCAGGGATCAACAGATGGTTGTATTATGAAATCCTCTGGTTTTTTTTTTTTTTTTAAGGTTACTTTTTAGTAAGGGATTCCCAGATGCTGTCTTCAGGAAATATAGTCCTCTATCAATAGGTCAGAAAAACACTCTGATTTCCTAACTAAAAAGCATGACACAACTAAGATGAAATAGCACAGTCTACTACCGTGAAATACTTCATTGACATCAGATTAAACAGATTGATGAGAATTACCTAATGCAAATGGCTGCTTCAGTCTGCAAAATGCAGTTATAAAATACTGTAGAAAAGTCACACTGATTCTTCACTGAGGATTGACTCTTTTTGTGCCCTGGAAGCCAGGGGCCTTCCCTAAGACCTGGAAAGTACCACGCCGGATGATACGTCTTTAAATCAACTAAACAAGGAAGAAGGTTGGTAATAAGTCATGCATGTACATACTGCAAATCACACTATGTTTACAATGAGATGGCTAATTTTATTTATTTATATTTGGTCAGTTGTGGGGCCTGAACTCTAGGGCTGGGCGCTGTCCCTCAGCTCTTCAGCTCAAGGCTAGTGCTCTACCATTTGAACCACAGCACCACTTCTGGCTTTTTCTGTTTATGTGGTGCTGAGGAATTGAACCCAGGGCCTCATGTATGCAAGGCAAGTACTCTACCACTGAGCTACCTTCTCAACCCGAGATGGCGCATTTAAAAGGTGTACATACCTCTTTACAAAAATACTCTGTTGTTACTTTTCAAGTTATCTTTTTGTTATATAGGAATTCTTTTCATAAAAATATTACAGAGCCTAGGCGACTAGCTCAGTGGGAAAGCACTTTAATTTTCCAGAGTACTCAGCACTGCAAATATTTAAGTTATATGTATTATATAAGTATAAACACACATATAAATATATATTTATAGATTCATATATAAATTTACTTACACATAGCATAGATGACATATATAACATGTGTCTACTTGTTATAGTATACATTTATTATATATACCATATATTTACTTATTATATATGCTGTGTATTTACATATTTATGTAATATACATAAAAAGTGGGTCATAGATATTGATCTTATCTTTCTTTTTCATTTTTGCCAGTCCTGGGGCTTGAATTCAGCTTCTTTTGCTCAAGGCTAGCACTCTACCACTTGAGCCACAGTGCCATTTCCAGCTTTTTCTGTTTATGTGGAACCCAGGGCTTCATGCATGCTAGGCAAGCACTCTACTAAGCCACATTCCCAGCTCTTGTTCTTATCTTTATAGCAACATTTTATTAGTTCATCTTTGAAAAATATGGAAAGTTCTAGCATGGAGCTGTCCTGGCTTTAAGACTAAAAGTCCTGTTTCCTGGAGATGATCTTAGTTCCATGCAAACCAGAATAGTTGGTCACTCTTGCATGATTGTAATATGAATCCTTGTGGACCTTTAGCAGATTTGACTGGAAGGGTTTCCAGCTAAATAAACTCCTCACTTCCCTTTTTCCCTACTTTTGACTCATTTGTGAGGGGGGATGATTGGAACTGATCAGTACTGTCTGGATCACAAAGTTCATAGGAGAGTGAAAGATTGTGTGGAGGCAAAGCTCTCAGGCCAGGGCCTGGAAGTTAGGACCCCAGTAAATGGTCACTGGAGTTACTGGGAAATTATTTTGGAGGATTATAAAGAAGCTTAAGAGAGTCTAATGTTGTCATGGCTGTTCCTGGATTCCTAACTCCTTACTGAGCAAAGAGATGAGAAAAATAGTCCCCTCCCCTGAAACTTGGTAGTAGAGTTGAGGAGACACATGAATGCACCAGAGAAAACAGCTGGAGTTGGCCCAGCTGTTTTAAACAAACAAGGTGTTAACTTGGAACAAGACAATGGTAGGCAAGATTCCCTTCCCTTCCCTTCCCTTTCCTTCCCTTCCCACTTTTGAAGTCAGAGCCGCATACTTGCTCAGCGTAATGCTCAGCTGACATTCTACCACTTGAACTATACCTCCAGCCTGGCTTTTTTTTCTGGTCATTTTGGAGATGGAATTTCATGAACTTTCTGCTTGGACTGGTTTCCAATCATGATCCTTCAAGTCTCAGCCTTTAGACTAGCTCAGGATTACAGGCTTGAGCACTGGCACCAAGCTATGTTTTATTTCAAATAGATAAGTGTTTTGCTTTCAATATCAGATAAATTATTTTGTGATCAAAATCACCAGTGACTAAGACTTTGTTGTTGGTGTAGAACTCAGGGCTAGTAACATGGTCCCTTAGCCTTTTCACTCAAGGCTAGTGCTCGACCACTTTGCAGTGCCACTTCCAGTTTGGTAGTTAATTGGAGATAAGAGTCTCACAGACTTTCCTGCCCTGGCTGGCATCAAACTGTGACCCTCAGATCTCAGCCTCCTGAGTAGCTAAGATTACACATGTGAGCCACCAGTGCCTACAATAACAAGCTAATCTAACAATTTAAAACTGGCATTATTTCTCAGTCTTCATCTCTGTTTTTTTTTTTTTTACTGTTTGTTTCCTTACAGGTCACTAGTGACTCGTTTACACCTCTCCCCACAAAGCCTCTCCCCCAGCCTGCTTTTTTTTTTTTTTTTATTTGATCGTGGGGCTTGAACTCATGGTCTGGGCACTGTCCCTGAGCTTTTACACTCACTTTCAATTTTTTTTGTGTGGTTAATTAGAGGTAAGAGTCTCATAGATTTTCCTGCTCAGGCTGGCTTTGAACCTCAATCAATAGATCTCAGCCTTTTGAACAAGTAGGATACAGGCCACTGTGAGCCACTGGCGCTGGGCTTTTAAAATCTTGCATCATGCTAATTCTTTCATTATCACTTCCCTTTTTAAGCTGCTATAAAGTGATTAGCATATGCTCTTCTTAGCAAGTTCCTCTTCCTTCTTGTTCTTAAAATATCAGTTCCACATGGTTCTGCTTCTATCCAAGAGTAGTGACCTCATGTGTCCTCCTTAAATTAGTGTGGTTTTTCTCCCCTGACTCTGTCCTCTTATCTCTCTGGTACTTTTCTCTCTCCCTCCCTCCCTTCCTTCTTTCTTTCCTCCCCCTTTCCTCCTCTTTTCTTTTCTTCAGGTACTGGGGATTAAACTCAGGGCCTGGGTGTTGTCTATCTCTTAGCTTTGCCATTCATGCTTCTACCACTTGTTTCACAATTCCATTTCTAGCTTTTTGGTGGTTAATTAGAAATAAAAGCCTCATGGCCTTTCCTGCTCAGGTTTACTTTCAACCACAGTCCTCAGACTTCAGCCTTCTGAGTAGCTAGGATGTAAGACTAAGCCACCAGTGCCCAGCTTCCTTCTTGTTTTTGGTATTTGAAACTCTGTTACCTTTCAAGACAATCCAAAATCCATTTCCTCTTTTCAGCTTGCCTGGATAGGGAAGAAGAGTCTGCTTTAAGAATCTCACAGTAGGGCTGGGAAGGTGGCTCAGTGGTAGAGTGCATGCCTGAGGCCCAGGGTTCGATTCCTCAGCACCACATAAGCAAAAAAGAAAAAAAGCCGGAAGTGGTGCTGTGGCTCAATTGGTAGAGTGCTAGCCTTGAGCTGAAGAGCTGAGGGACAGCGCATAGGCCCAGAGTTCAGTCCCTACAACCGGTTCTAAAAAAAAAAACAAACTCACAGTATACATATGTAATGATTCAACATGTATTTCACTCATACTAATCTATTTCCTATCTACTCTAATGTGCTTGTAAGTTCTTATAGGTATAACTTAGATGTAATTTACTTTCTTTAACCTCCTGTTTCAATTAGCAAAATGGTATTCATTCATTTACCCATAAAATAATTTATACCATATATGCTAAGACCTATTTGACATTAGAGATACAAGATAGAATAACCTAATGCTATAGTTTTAAATATTTTCAAGTACAGTGGGTATAAAAATTTAAAAACAGCCAATTCTTTTAGTAAAGTGCTAGGAGGCAAGCACAAAACACTCTGGGATCTCAAAGAAGCTCACAAAGTGTGTGTGTGTGTGTGTGTGTGTGTGTGTGTGTGTGTGTGTGTAAGTACTGAAATCTTCACAGAATAAATACTGCCTGAAATAATTGTACTAGTTCTGAGTGTTTTTTTCTTTTGTTGTTGTTGTTGTTGGTTGTGGGGTTTGTTCTCTGGGCCTGGGCACTGTCCATGAGCTCTTTCACTGAAGGCCAGCACTCTACCACTTTGAGCCATAGCACCACTTCTGAATTTCTGGTGGTTAATTGGAGATAAGAATTTCACAGGAGGGGTGGTGGTGGGGAGGAAGAGTTTCATAGACTTTCTTGCCTGGGCTGGCTTTGAATAGAGATCCTCAGATCTCAGCCTCCTGAATAGCTAGGATTACTGGTGTGAGCCTCCAGTGCTCAGCTGACTAGTTTTATGTTATATAACAAAGTACTAAAAAAATTTAGCACTTCTTCTTCTTCTTCTTCTCTTCTTCTTCTTCTTCTTCTTCTTCTTCTTCTTCTTCTTCTTCTTCTTCTTCTTCTTCTTCTTCTTCTTCTTCTTCTTCTTCTTCTTCTTCTTCTTCTTCTTCTTCTTCTTCTTCTTCTTCTTCTTCTTCCTTCTCCTTCTTCCTTCTCCTTCTCCTTCTCCTTCTCCTTCTCCTTCTTCCTTCTCCTTCTCCTTCTCCTTCTCCTTCTCCTTCTCCTTCTCCTTCTCCTTCTTCTTCTTCTTCTTCTTCTTCCTCCTATTATTATTATTATTGTGCCAGTCCTGGGTCTAGAACTCAGGGCCTGGACACTGTCCCTGAGCTGCTTTTTGCTCAAGGCTAGCACTCTACCACTTGAACCACGGCACCACTTGCAGCCTTTTCTGTTTATATGGTACTGAGGAATCGAACCCAGGGCTTCACGTATGCTAGGCAAGCACTCTACCACTAAGCCACATTCCTAGCCCCACATTTATTAATTTCTAGTTCAAATGAAACAAGATTTCAGACCCATTAGCTGGAGATTTTGCTGCAGTCTCTCATAAAATTGGAGTCAAAAATAGCTTCTTTGGTCAGATATGGAGCTAGAATTGAAAGAATTAAAATTGACTGGTTAGCTCTCCCCTGCTCGTTAGCTGCTTCTTTCCACTTCTCTAACTTCCTTCTGCCTACTGAGGATGGATAAGCCAGGTGTCTCTTGGGCACCAACTCAAAAGCCATGTCTGGAAGAGTCGCAGACAAGACAGCCGGCTGTAGCTGATGCCAGACACCCGGAAACACACATGTTCTCTGCTCGCCTTTATCTCTTCACAGACAGGAAAGCTCGATGTGGGTGTGCAGTGGATGGGCCAGGGACATGGCCTTAAAATTGCCCGGCTGGCAGCTGAGATGAGTCAGCCTGCGTTCTTCAGACAGCACAGCAGGGCTAGCAGGGCGGGGCCCAGCACAGTTGAGCAGCAGAGTCCCCAGTGGCTCTATTTTAAGCTTCATGGGTTTTCTAATCAGTTTGGTAGCAACTGAGTATTGACTGAGGAGTGAAGAGAGATTAAATTGTCTCTGGCTTTTGTTTTAATAATAGTTTACACTTTCTGATTACTTGATTTGTGCTAGCTCCTGGGATTAAGTGCTTTGTAGACATAATTTCATTTAATCTTTTCAACAACTGTGAAGGCTAAGTATGATTATCCCCATTTCTGTTTATTTTTCCCTATTCCCTTTCTCTTCCCTTTTCCCTCTCCCTTTCCTCTTTCCTTTCTTTTCCTTACCTTTCCTTCTCCCTCCATCTCCTTTTCTCTTTGAACCTAGTAGAAAATTCAAGATTAGGAGGCTTTGAAATCTGCTCAAAACCAGAGGACAAAATGCATAAATTAGGAGAGAACTTAGATCAGTCTGATTCCAAATCCTCTGTCCTACTTCACAATACCCCTGCCCATGGGGACTCCATTCACTAAGCATTTGCTGAGATCTCACCGTGTGCCAGGTGCTTTGCTGGGCCTGGTGGAGAATACAATGCTAACAGACAAGACCCCAGTTATCTCAGGATCAGTAGCCTGTAGAACTACCAAGTGAAATGGAAAATGTTTGTAATAGTCTCAGTTCTGTCTCTCACCAATGCTGTGATTATGTCTGAGAATGAGCTTACCATTATTCTATGGAATTGTTTAAGTTTGAACTGTAAGTTGAAGAGCAATAGATGATACAAAAGCAAAGTTTTATTCATCTATCACAAATGATCTGGATTTTAGTGAAATGGGTTCTGAAGCCAAGTAGACTCAGGCCAAACTAATGTGTCTTGGTTCATTTGTGACACTGCTTTCTATCTATCTATCTATCTATCTATCTATCTATCTATCTATCTATCTATCTATCTATCTATCTACCTGTCTGTCTGTCTGTCTGTCTATCTACCTATCTATCTATTATATCACATTTTGTCATTCTATCAACAAATCCTAGCAGGTATACCTTCCAAGTATGGACAGAATATGACCTTGCTCTGTTCCATTCTACTTGGAGTCACCATTATTCAGAAGTTTTATTAGAAAATCAACTCTTCTATGGTCCCTGTTTTGTCCTAGCTCCTCTCTTTAAGCTCTTTTCCAGGTGGCATCTTAACACAAAAGGAGTCTTTGAGTACTATTTAAAAATTGTTCTTCCTACTTCAATCACTGTACCCTCGACCCTGCATTGTTCTTTATTACCTTCTAATAGAGCTTTGCTAATTTGTTGATAGTGGACTCCCTTCTCTAGAATGTAGAGCTCTGAGGGCTGGGGCATCAGTCTTCCATGCATAGCTGTCTTGGGCATGTGGCAAATAATAGATGCTTTTCAATATCTAACTCCTTTCATTCATTTCTGCCCTTCTTAAGTTACTTTTTTCATATGAAAACATTCAATGTATAGACACACATGGGAAAAAAGAAAGAGGAATTCACCCATAATGTCAGTCTCCGCAACAATAATCACTGTTAACACATTGAAAAAATTAGATACTTTAATATATAGAGTAGTCTAATTATCAAGATTAATCAACCCTCCTTGAATCTTACCTGATTTGATTTTTGCTATTTTATTTAAAGTAATTGAACATTGGAATGGCCCTAACATCAGAGCTATGTTTATCATTATGAATATACTTAACCAAATGTTTTGAGAGTGTTAGATATAAAAGGAAGTCCACCATACATTGTGTCTGTTTATTGCGTGCACAAAGCCCTGGCAACTTTATTTACATTTTCATTCATTACTAGAATACTTCACACCTGTTAACTGCTGTAACCTAGTTCCTGTCTCAGGACATTGCTTTACTCTGCTGCTGTGATTCTCATGAGTTTCTATTGTGCCAATCAAGTAGGGCCATAGTGCCAAGGCTGTGGCTGGGGTAATGGGGAAGAAAGATGGCCTGGCTCACGGCTGGTATGTAGTTTTTATGATAAAGTAAAGGAGGCAATATTTTAAAGCAGGAACAGTCTCGGACTCAGAGACAGAACTGAGTTCTTGTCAAAATGGAATTTGTGCCTATGGTATATACAGAGAAGTGTCCCAAAGGCCAATAATGTACAAGCTTGGTCTTCAAGGTGGCTGCGTTGGTATGTGCTGTTGGGCTTTTATTGCTGGAGCCTAATGGGAGGTCTTTAGGTCATTGGAGGCACAGCCACCTGGCTTGATGTGTGAGTAGTTTGCTTTGCTGTGTGTTTCTTGCTATTGCCATCTGGTCATCTTACTAGAGGCCCAAAGCCATGAGTGTGCCCAATCCTGGACTTAAGCCTTAGGAACCATGAGCTAAATAGCCCCTTTCTCTTTATATAGTTAATTGTCTTCATTATTTTGCTGCAGCAATGCAAATACACTTGGTGAGAGACCACAGAAAGTCACCTGTCTTCTAGTTGCCAATTTCCACATGTAGAAGATGTTAGAGTGGCTCTATGGATTCATAATCTGGCCTAGTTTTCTTATGATTGCCACACATCCTGTCAATTGAATGCACAAAAGAATTAAAGCAAACCCTCTGCCTCCTGACCAATCCAAGCAACCCAACCATTAAAAATTTTTCTCAGCATCCTGTTTTCTACCTCTCTGCTTATATTCCCTGATATTCCAGCAGAAAAAAACCCCACTCTGTAGTGCCATTTATTTAGTTTTTGCTTATGCTAATCTCTTGCTAGTTCTAAATTCTAGGAGTATTCTCTGGTCATTTTCAAGTCTTCCATCTGTAGAGAAGTGAAAGAATCTGTGGATTCAACTTATCCTAAATAATACTATGAGCTTGGTCATATATTGAGTTTCTTCCTGATGGCTCAAATGCTAAATGTCCAAATACTCTGGCCTTTGAAATTTGGTTTCTACTTGCTACTGAAATTGAATTTTATTAAAAATTTTAAGCATACTATGAGACTGCTGCCAGTATATCTCAGTGTGAATGCATGCCCATTATACATAACCCCTAGCATGTGTGCACGCACACACACACACATACACACACACACACACACACACAAGCAAAGTAAGTTCAACCTTCTATAAAGCAGGGTAATGAGAAACCTAGGAGTGGCTGGTGTTGAATATTACAGCAAATGTATTATTTCTAAGTCTTGTTCCACAATGCCTTGTAATCTAAACAAGAGATTCCTTCTCCATAGCTACAGCTCAGACCTGAACACCCAGGTGACGCATGCCTTTGGATGGACTAATTACGAGCAGATGTGTTTGTGAGAGGACACCAGGTCCGCCTGCTAACCATCACCCTCACTTGTCTCTTTGGAGTCTCATTTCACCTGATGGCAGGCGACCTGTCTGTCAAGTGCAGTATGACCACAGCAGTGTCTGTCAAGTGCAGTATGACCACAGCAGTCTATCTGAATCTTTGCCAAGGGTTCCCACGGGAGGACAGATTGCCTCTGGCTACCATTGTGTTCTTAGAAAACATAGCACGATTTTTTTCCCCATTGCTTTCTCCAACAACTAAACATGAAACAAGGGTGATATTTTTTTCCATCTCTTTATTTTTGCTAGTGCGACAGGAAGATGCTTTGCGATACTCCCTGCCTTGTTGGTGTGTATGCCAGAGTATTTGGACATTTAGCATGAACCTCCTGTTGTTGGACAGAGAGAAAGAGGAAGGTTCTGGAACCTTATGGGAGAATCATCACAGCAGAAACAGAATCAAGAATCAGGTTCTTTGCTTAGTTCCCAAAGACAACAGCTAGTGTAAGATGTCAAAGCTTTGGAAGGATAAGCAGAGTCAGGTTCCCATCGCTAAAAATTAGATGAAGTTGTCCAAGATGAAAGTGACTTGAAGTAGGAGAGAGTCGAGTGATCGGGAATAAGTGAACCAGACAGCTCAGACACGGCTGAGCTGTCACTGCCCAGCACCAGAGTGCGAAAGAGCTCCCACGGAGCCACTCTAGACTGCGAAATCTCTTTAGGTCCCACAAAGGTTGCCCTTGAACAACCCTTGCCTGTAGTCCAAGAATTTGTTCAGGATTTTCTTCCTGCTGGTGCTAGCGGATCCATTTTCTACAGCCTAGCCTAAGTGGTCAGAAAGATGCCTGTCTACTTCCTCTTGTTCTTTGGTTGAAATTAAAATTTACTAAGCAGAGGAATATTGAGCCACAGAGCTAGTAGAGATCTTAAAACTGTCAATGGGTTGGATCAACTTGCCAGACAATTACAAATTAATTAATCCAGACATGTTAACTCTATCATCCTTTGAGGCACACATAAGAACTAGCACTGTTTATTGCACTTTAAAAAAATGTAATTCAAATTATTCATGACGCTTAGTATTCATTACTGTGTCAACTCAGAATAGAGCCAGGTCAATTCATGGCCAGTTTCACCAAATCAACCAAAAATTGTTCATTATTTTTCTTTTTCTATATCTCAAGAACTAAAGTTAGTAGATTAAAACCTGATTTCTCCATTTTCTCTCCTTCCTTCCTTCCTTCCTCCCTCCCTCCCTCCCTCCCTCCCTTCCTTCCTTCCTTCCTTATTATGTTTGTACTAGTGTTTGGACAGGACTGTGCTCTTGCTTGTTTTCAATTAAAGCTGGAGCTCTACCACTTTAGCCACACCTCCACTTTCAGCTTTTTGCTGATTAATTGGAGATAAGAGTCTCATAGACCTTCCTGCCCAGGCTGGCTTTGAACTGTGATCCTCGGATCTCAGCCTCTTGAGTAGTTAGGTTTATGGTATGAGGCCCTGGCACCAGGCAATATATTATTATTATTTAAGTTGTTATGTACATTTAAACACACTGATGTTTCATACATGTGAAACCCCCTTCTCAATAAGTAGCTGGGCATGGTGGCACATGCCTGACATCCCAGCTATGTTGGGAAGCCTATAAATGGGTTATATTCTGGGTGAAAGTCTGGGACAGGAAATGGAAACTGTATCTAAAAAATAATCAGTACCAAAAAAAAAAAAAAAGAGTTGTGGGCATAATTCAGTAATCAAGTGCCCGCCTCGCAAGCCAGAGGTCCTTAGCTCAAACCTCAGTACTGGGATAAATGCATGTGCTGGGCATTGGTGAGTCACCCCTCTAATCTAAAGCTACTTAAGAGGCTGAGATCCAGAGGATTACAATTCAAGGTCAGCCTGAGCAGAAATGTCTGTGAGATTCCTTCTTCAGAGTAACAGGCTAAAGACTGGTCTAGAGTCATGGCTCCAGGGGTAGAATACCTAACTAAGCCAGAGTAAAGCCTTGAGTTCAAACCTCTGTACCAGAAAGAAAGAAAGAAAGAAAGAAAGAAAGAAAGAAAGAAAGAAAGAAAGAAAGAAAGAAAGAAAGAAAGAAAGAAGAAAGAAAGAAGGAAGAAAGAATGAAAGAAAGAAAGGAAGAAAGAAAAAAGGAAGGAAGGAAGGAAAGGAATGAGTAGTTGCACAAAACCCTTTTAAAATCTTAAAAAAATTGTTTTTTTTTATTTTTCATTTTTATTGTGAAAATACTGTACAGAGGGGTTACAATTACATATATTCGGAGTCTGTCATATCTGTTAATAAATGGAGGCCCACGAAGTGCGAACTATGCTTTCCTCTGAAGCTTGAGACTAAGGGGGCAGCTGAAAATATGAGCGTTAAGGGCAAAGATTCTGACTTCAAAGCCATCACAGCTTCACTCTGTGGCTTGGTTTTCCTATTCACCAAGGAGGCAGGAAAACAGAACCACCCTAAGAAGCTCACAGAAAGCCTGGCACACAGTAAGTGTAACTTACCTGCCCTCTTTTATTATTAATACCCAAAGAGTTTTTAAAATGATTTTTTAGAAGTGACCTTTTATTTGCACGCATTAGTTGTATGGGGAAGGGTTCACGTTGTGACATTTCCATATGTGCATATCATTTATCCCCTCAACCTTATTCCCTCCCTCATTCTCCCTATCTCCTTACTTGTAAAGCAATTCAATGGGTTTCATGATTCTATTTTCATATATGCAAATAAGGTCTTTCAATCATCTTCATCCTCCTGTGTTTACCCTTCCTCTTCCCCTGGAACTGAGACTGCTTTCCTCTCCTGTGTGTGTGTGTGTGTGTGTGTGTGTGTGTGTGTGTGTGTGTGTATGTCTATTAATTGTACAGGGGGTTCCACCATGGAATTTCAGATATGCATAGATTATATTATCCAGAGAGGTTTTTATCTTCTTCAGTGGACATACAGATGCCTTTTTCCCTTCATCCTATTTCCCAGGAAGTGAAGAAATTATCAGTGTGGAAAAAAGTTACTATGTTAATTTAAAAAAAAAAAAGGAGAGGATAATCGGCCAGGGCTGGAATGAGATAAGGAGCACCTGTCATGAGAGTCACAAGCCCGGGCATGCTCCGGCAAGTGTCTCAAAACTTTTTCCTTCAGGAAAGAGTTGCGCTTATAGTCCATTGTCCTGACTGCAGCTCCCGACTGTCCTCAGCGCTCCAGACCTGTCCCACAGGAGGGTCTAGTCATGGGGTTGTAGTTCCACTGTGAGAAAGAGTATTGTTTAAACTGGAGAAAAGCAACCATAATTGAGGAGAAAGATCCAGCTTAACCTCCAAGCAAAGTCTGGAGGTCAAAGCCAAGCCTTGCCAAGTATACATGGGAGTGTCCATGACCTTGATTCAAGGGTTGAGGAAACCTATAACTTGTTGCTGGAAGGAGGGGACTGGGATTCCCGCAGAGCAAGACACAACTATTCACCATGTTCTTTTCTTCCAAGAGTTCATGAGAGCTCTGGTGGACATGTCCATGAGGTTGAAAGCTTAAAAATGCCTACCTTTGCCCCTTCCAGTGTCCCTTCATGCTCTGGGGAGGGTTTCCTGCCCTCTGCCTTCTCTCTTCTCCTCTGCTCTAAGTGACTGCATGAGGAAAGACATCTCAGCCTGTGTGGTAAAATACTGAACTACAATAACTGACCTGACTTGGAGAATGGGTGTGTGTATGTGTGTAGGTAAATGGTGGCAGACATAATGTACGGAGTGATTCATTGGTGGTCACCCAAAGCAGAAATCCCTCCCTAAAGCAAGTTGTCTTGAATTACACTGAGTGGAGGGCATAGACAGGTAATGGTTGTAGTGTACCTCCGTGGTAGGCCTTGTTATTGGATTGCTGGAGGTGATGTAGGCTAATTAAGCTTTAATTTCAAAGTCTCAGTGTGCTCACTTGAAAAACAGGTATTGAAAAAGCTACTGACCTCACTGGATTAAGGAGACACTTTGTGGTTTCACAGTACAAGCAGAATCAAGTTCCTTTTCTTCTAGGCTCCCGGGCCTTTCCCCAGAGACCCAGCAGGCTAGGGTGAGTCAGAGAAAGCAAACTTCAGGGCGGCCTCCCTCCAGTCTTTCCTGCTCCAACAGGGAAGAAAGAATGGGGAAGGGGTTCTGGTTTCTTCTCAGAGGGGTCTGCCCAGCAATCCAAGGAAATGGACAGCTTCTTCATGTCTCAGAGAATCTGGCTTCTGAACTGGTTTTCTTCATAACATTTTGGATATCACATTTCTTTGTTGAACCCCTGTCTGTCCCCCACATATAAAACAATGTTCCAGTTGTCTGGATACTGAATGAGTTACTACTATTCAACTAAAATTTAAGAATAATCACCTGGAGTTATTATAGACACTGCAAGACTGCCTTCGACTTTAAAATTCCTGGAATTCCCAGATGGTCACTTGCTTGCTTCTGACTCACTAGTTATATATCTGGAGCCCTATACCCCTTTGACTTTGCTGCCAACCTTAAGCTACCAATTGAAGTTACAGTAGCCATAGAGAGCTGAGAGAGTTCTGTTGAATCATCTGTGGAAGTCAAAGCTGACATTTTTATAACTGTTATGGTAATATGCTTCTAGTGGAACCTGATTGAATCCAAGACAATTCCTGCTGAAAGAGTGGAATTCATAGGTTCCTCTGTTCAGAGTTCACAAAAATGTAGCCAATAGATTTCCTTGAGATGGAGAGATAATTTTCTATTTTAAATATAGATGGGTTTTGGTAAGTTTCATGGTTAGTTTAACTTCAGTATAAGGAATCTTGCTTAGGAATATATCCCATATTATCACTTCTGAAAGCATACTTATTATTTGTTTGCCAAGATGACCACATGACTTCAGAAAGCCATTGACAGGAAAGGGAACTTTGTTAACACGGCAGAGTTAGATCATCTGAAACTTTGCTCTGCCTATGAAGGGAATGCTTGACATGTTCCAGGAAACGCAGATCACTTTCATGCCGATCAATTAAATCTAAAACTTAAGTTTATTATCTAGGTAACGCAAGGCATGTATTAGATTTACATGCTTGAGTTATAGAATTTGTAGTATTTAGGATGTCACATGAGGGCAGCTCCAACTGATAATTGTTAAATATTGTAACTGTAGGGAAAATAGGGAGAAAGAGAGCTGAGTTTTAGAAGCTACTGTTTGAATATCTTTAACCATTGGGGAATGTTGTCTTGAGGGGCCAGTGGCTTCTTAGGTAATCAACTTTGTAGATTCAATACAAGAATAAAGTGAACAGTTAAAGACATCAAAAGCAACAAAACAAAAAGCAGGGCTACAGATCTCTCTCTTGGTTATAAAAAAGCACCCAGTATTTCATTGGTCTAGGCATCCTCTTTTCTTTATATTGAGTTTCTTTAGCTGGAGACGTTTCCTTCCTTTCAGTTTCCACAGAAAACAAATTATTTTCTAGAAGTGGGAAGTTATATTTAAGATTTTAAGACCTAAGATTCTAGTAGCTGGGCACCAAGGGCTCATACCTATAATCCTAGATACTCAGGAGGCTGAGATCTGAGGATCTCAGATTGAAGCTAGCCAGGGCAGGAATGTTCATGAGACTCTTATCTCCAATTAACCAGTAAAAATCAATGAGTGGAGGTGTGGATCAAGTAGTAGAGCACACCATCTTTGAGTAAAAAAGCTAAGCAAGAGCACAAGGCTCCACGTTGAGGCCCCAGTACTGGTGTACACATGTGTGTGGGGATGTGTGCGTGCACACACACACACATACACACAAATGACTTAAGATTTTAGATTTTATACTTCTTTATGGCAGTTTAGATTTGTTTACCATTGTTGTTGTAAAAACTTAAAAAAATCCTACAAAATGATTGTAAGTAGAACCTAGCCACACACATTTGCATCCCAAATTGTCAACTCATTGTGGGGAAAAGCATGTGAAGGAAACACCTTTTGCCTGCCAATGTGTGACGTTATTGCTGATAAACTCAGAGCTCATCTCACCAAAAACATTACCCAACTCCCATATCTTTCTGTCATTTCAGGATCTCACTGAACCACAGCACGTCACTGTGGTACAAAATCAAAAAGGGAATTGAAACAAGGGGGGCTTTATAATGCAAAGAAATGTAAGAGCCTGGTGTGGTGGTTCCTCATCTGTAATGTTAACACTTGGGAGGCTGCAGCAGGAGAAACATGACTCTGAGGCCAGCCTGGCTTTACAGTAAGACTCAGTCTCTACAACCTCCCAAAAGAAGAAATATAAGTGCTTGATTTTATGATTTCTGAGCTTTCTACACAGTTGGAATGGTAATACTAGCAAGAGCTTTATCTTCCTTTTCTTTGGCTCAGCTTTTGGGCAGCCATTACTGTGACTATCAATATAGAATAAAGGTTTAATAAGAAGACAGATGCCTAGATAGTCACAGTGTTCACTACTTAGTATGAATGAGACAGTCTTTTGCCACAGAACATGGCTTATTTATTTTGTTTTTAAAGAGTTGAGCTATGTAGTTTGTGTGTATATATATGTGTGTGTGTGTGAGTGTGAATATATTTATGTGTGTGTGTGCATTTCTGTTTTTTTGTTGTTGTTGTTTTTGGTTGATCATGAGGCTTGAACTCTAGGCATGGGGACTGTTTCTCAGCTCTTCAGCTCAAGGCAAACACTCTACCATTTGAGCCACAGTGCTACTTCCCTCCCTCCCTTCCTTCTTCCTTCCTTCCTTCCTCCCTTCCTCCCTCCCTTCCTTCCTTCCTTCCTTCCTTCCTCCCTCCCTCCCTTCCTTCCTTCCTTTCTTTCTTCCTTCCTTCCTTCCTTCCTTTCTTTCTTTCTTTCTTTCTTTCTTTCTTTCTTTCTTTCTTTCTTTCTTTCTTTCTTTCTTTCTTTCTTTCTTTCTTTCTCTCTCTCTCTCTCTCTCTCTCTCTCTTTCTTTCTTTCTCTTTCTTTCTTTCTTTCTTTCTTTCTTTCTTTCTTTCTTTCTTTCTTTCTTTCTTTCTTTCTTTCTTTCTTTCTTTCTCTTTCTCTTTCTCCCTTTCTCTCTCTCTCTCTCTTTCTTTCTTTCTTTCTTTTTTTCTTTCTTTTTTTCTGTCAGTCAAGGGGCTTGAACTCTGGGCCTGAGTGCTGTCCCTCAGCTCTTCAGCTCAAAGCATACACTCTACCACTTGAACCACAGCACCACTTCTGGTTTTCTGGTGGTTTATTGGAGATAAGAATTTCACCAACTTTCCTACCTGGGTTGGCTCTGAACCATGATCCTCAGATCTCAGCTTCCTGAGTAGCTAGGATTGCAGGTTTGAGCCACTGGTGCCCGGCCACATTTCTTTTTTTTTTTTTAAATGCAAGTTCTAGGGGTTGAACTTGGGGCCTCTGGCTCTTACTCAGCTATTTTTGTTCATAGCTGGCACTCTACCAGTTGAGCCATGCCTCTATCCTGACTTTTCCTTGGTTAATTGGAGAATGAAATTGCTATGACTTTTCTGCCCAAGCTAGCTTTGAACTGTGAACCTCCATGTCTCAGCTTCCTGAATAGCTAGCATTATAGATAGTAGCCCACAGCATTAGGCAACATATCTATCTATCTATCTATCTATCTATCTATCTATCTATCTATCTATCTATCTATCTATCTATCTATCTATCATCTTAGTGCTGGGGGATCAAACCCAGCGCCTTGTGCATGCTAGGCATTCTACCACTAAGCTGCAGCAGCAGTTTCTCATTTATGCTTGAGCTACAGTCCTCTTTCTTGCACTTTCTGGTGTCACTGAGGATGATAGGCTTATGTCACTCTACCTAGATATTGCTTGAGATAGAATCTTTAAAAGTCCTATGGACTTGGAACCTCAACATTTCCTAATCTCTGTCTCCCAAGTAACGAGGATTACAGGCTTGAACCATTGTAGCTAACTTTACAGTACCATTTTAGAATTGCATGGAATTGTGCTAAGTTTCAAAGAACATGGTGCTGTAAAAAGAATATTAAATAACAACCCAATTATTATAGTCTCAAGTTGCTTAGTAAAATTCATTAGTTTTAAAAATTGTTATTATAAAGTTGATGTACATATGAGTTACAGTTACATAATGCAGATAAAGAGTACTTTTCTTTTTGGACAATGTTACCCCTCCCTGCTTTTTAACTCATTTTTCCATATAATGACACAGACCTCATACTAGCTGCTTAGAAAGATGTGAAGTAAGCTTTCATATGAAGTATTTCACTGACTCTGAGAATTAGTTTGAAGGGCTGGAAAGATCCCTAGTCTGGGAGATGGGGCACCTGGGATAAGTCTAAATGCTGCTTTCCAGTCTTTTCAACAAAATAGAATTGTGCTCATCTTGCAAAAAAGTTCTCAGCAGCAGGTGTGATTACATGGGGAAATATAATTGTAAGGCAGCATTACTTGAAGAGAATTTCCTGATTAGATAATTAAAATAGACCTTTCTTAATTATTAGCAGTTTCCCTGTACTTTGAAGCATAGTCACCTTGCTAGAACCTCAAACTTGAAATTGATCTAAGATCTTACCAAACAAAGGAGTCTACAGAAACTGGTTTAAAAGTACAGAGATTAAAGTTTATGCTATTAACAAAATTAAGTTTCAAGTTCATGAACAGAAGTCATATTTCATTACACTTACCTAGATCTAGCTCATCAGATTACACTTAAACACTTCTGGAAATCTGTTTTCCATTTGAGGCTTTGCTTTTTGTTCTGCTCCTAGGTCCTTTCCCCAAAGAGTTGTGTGTTATTTGAAAATGGTAAGGGAAGGAAAAAGAAAAAGTTATTCCTGCTATTCTACTCTATATAGAAACTTGGATCATCCTGACCTAGCCAAAATATCCCAATGCTAAAGTCATGTGAGTCGGAATAGAAATATGGGTACATAGTACGAGCATGAATGATTATGTAAGTCTTCCTCAAAATCCATAATTGAAATTGAGATCTTTAGTCCTTGAGACAATGTACCAGCATGGAAGGTTGGCATCTTTGTAAAATGAGATTTTGCTTGAGGCAGAGAGGGTGAGCATACAGAGCGGGTATAAATACGAAACACAGCTCTCAGGTAGGTATTTTAGGAAAGAAGATATTCCCACAGAACCCTTTGTGTTTGTTTACCTCTTGTTCAACCGTTCTCAGAGGGGGTACATGTGAACCCCCAATTTGTGCACCAAAGATGTGGCATTTGTGACTTCAAGCAAAATAAATACCAGCTGATTATATTTAGAACTCATGACTGGCAATTCTTAGATTGAATCATTCCAACTTCTAAAGAATTGAGTCATTTAAAAACCACATTAAGCCTTCACATTTGTTTGGCAGGACATTTTTTTTTCTAAATGTATTGGCTTTTTTCAAATGGAAACCATTAGTGGTGCAGTGAACCATATGTAGAAAGACATCAGGTAACAGAATCATTTGTTAATTTTCCTCAGGACATGGATTTTAAATAATCCTCTAATAAACAGGGCCATATCAATATGATTGCTTCTCCCTTGTGGAAGTTGAAGTCTAGGCCTGGCCATATCTATACAAACTCTCTCTCTCTCTCTCTCTCTCTCTCTCTCTCTCTCTCTCTCTCTCTCTCTCTCTCTCTTTCTCTCTCTCTCTCTCTCACACACACAGACTTATTTCAGATAACCCATTAGAAAAAAGAGACTCCAGATTCCAAGATCATGGCTAAGATGAAAAGCCAAAGGAAGGGTCCAGCCTCGGATTCTGCACTAGAAAGGTTTTTCCCTGGATGAGCAAAGCATACTTCATTCTCTGGGCTAAAGGGCAAGAAAAGAAGCCTAGAATTGTTTGAGATGTAATCTTGAAAGCTTTGTAAGGTTACAGTCATAAAAAAAAAGAATCTTTGAAACTTCCGAGACAGAAGATGCCAAGGAAGGTTGTGGATGGTGAGTTTCTAAGGTAATTACAAAATCTGCACCTGACACTGAGCCAGAGCATTCTAGAACCTCAAACTTTAAGTCATAGGGTTTGTAAAGCTGACCCAGGTTTCTAGTTAGGTCTCTTATCATCTTGTATTCTTGGAAAGCAGGAATGAATAAGAGACTGGTGGTTTTCCAGCTCTAAATGTCCATCATCTTTGATCAAAATGTTTCCAGGATGGTCATCTCTAAACTGTTCCCTGATTCCTGGGGTATAGGAAGTCATGGAGGCATCTATCTGTTTCTATGGAAATCTGGAGCTATGTTACGGGATCAGTGTTAATCTTCAGGAATGCAACAGGAACTCCTGGGTCTGTTAATGATTACTCTGAACAGTGTTTCTCTTACACTCTAGCAACAGACTTTGAACTCGCATTATGTATTTATTGTCTCTGACTTTAGGGACAGTGGAGAAGTAGCACATTCTTGCAGCGTAATAAGAAGCTGCTGGAATCTCTCCTGGTTCTGGAAGGTTTCCACAGCTCCATTTTCATTGTGATGGTCTCAGTTCTTCCTCTAGTAGAAGGTAGCTCCTAGTTAGCAGAGGACTAGGCCCATTTTTGTTGTGTGGTAGAAGACATTCAGGACCTCTCTGTGGATGGATTGAGCCACAGCATATCGCTCTTCGACCTGCATGGAAGAGGAAAAAGGTAATAAAATCCAAATCCATGGGTGACCTTAGCCAAAGCCAAAGTGGAGGAGGGGGAGTCAAGAAGATGAACTACCAGTCAGTTCCAAAGGGAATATGTTAGGGGGCTTGTTTTCCCACATCAACTTGGTGCATGCTAAAGAGAGGGGTACAGATTTCTAAATACTACTGGTCAATGCCAACACATGTCTGTATTTTCACCCCTTGTTACTTTTCAGAAATATAAGAATGAGTAATGCATGTGTCTTGCCAAGAAAAGATGTACATTTTCAGAAAAGTGGTCTTTGGAAATGTCAGTATAGAACACACACAAAGGCTTTTAGTGCCCACATGAGCATTAAGCTGTTAGCCATATTGATTGGTGTTTAGTGGAATAGTTCACAGTAATTTATTAGTAGTAATCTGCTAACAGCTGTGTGTTAAAATGAATTAATCTTTATTAATAATTTTTTTTCTATTTTAGAGTTAGTTGGCACAAAGAACTAGCCTTAAAAAGGCTTCTTATAGCTCACTGAACTGAATTGGATGCATAAAAATGATCACTTGACTAAATACTGGGGTTATTTGAAAAGTAACTTTCTGAGAAACATTTTTTATAGGAATCAGTTTTCAGATTGTATCTCTACTTTCTGCTGCAATGCGTACAATACGCAAATACCTTTTGCAACTATATATATATTATTATGTGTAAGAAAAAATATATAGTATATATGTACTGGGATTTGAACTCAGGATCTAGGATGCTTCCTTATTTATTTATTTATTTAATTTATTTTTGCTTAACACTGGTGCAGTATCCCTTGAGCCTTCACTTTCAGCTTTTTGCTGGCTCATTGGAGATAAGAATCTCACAGACTTTTCTGCCTGGGCTGGCTTTGAACCTGGGCCCTCAGATCTCAGCCTCCTGAGTAACTAGTATTGCAGACAACCATTAGTGCCCAGCTCCTTTGTAAATACTCATTTGCTCAAATAAAAGAGAAGCTAAAAAAAGAAAAGACTCATTCTTGTACTAAGAATACAGAAGTCCATGGACATAGATCATTTGGAGGTGTCAACAAGGACACACGGACTTTTGACGTCAATTCTGAATGCTGATGATGGCTGAGTGGTGACTGAAACAGCAGTGGGAAGATCCGCCCCCCCCCCCCCCCCCTTCCCATCAGAGCTGCTGACATCTGCATGGGTGTATACACTCCACTCTCTAACTCTACAACTTGCGCTCAGGGAGCTGAAGGCTGTCTCCTGCTTTAGGTCGAAGACAAGCCCAGAGAAATGATTAGAATTCTTGAGCATTAACAAGCTGTTCTGGCCTCTGGTCTGGTTTTCCCCTAAATTACATCATGCAGTAGAATTTTAGCCCAGAGCAAAACCTTATTCTTTAATTTTCAAGTTTAATCGCCATCCTCAATGCACGATGAGTTAGCTTCTACGATATTGAAGTACTCAGGGTCAATTGTAAAGATGGCTCAGGCCTGGAATCCTAGCTACTTGGCAGGCTGTCCTTGAACCCTGATCCTCAGCCACCTTTACAAATGAGAGACTTTTTAAGACTGAATAGAAGTAGTTAATCCAATGTGCTTTAGCTCTACAGATAATTGTTCTCTTTTCCCCTTAAGCCCCATAAGCTTAATATTTGGAGAAAAACAAAATGTAAAGCATTTATTCTCCACTGGCCCTGAGTACTTCAATATCGTAGAAGCTAACTCATCATGCATTGAGGGATGGTGATTAACTTGAAAATTAAAGAATAAGGTTTTGCTCTGGGCTAAAATTCTACTGCATGATGTAATTTAGGGGAAAAGATAGATCATTTGGAGGTGTCAACAAGGACACACTTGGATTTTTGACGTCAATTCTGAATGATGATGGCTGAGTGGTGGCTGAAACAGCAGAGGACAGAGTTCCCCCCCCCCTTCCCCCCCCCTCGCCCCCTTCCCATCAGAGCTGCTGACATCTGCATGGGTGTAACACTCCACTCTTTAAATCTACAACTTGCACTCAGGAAACTGAAGGCTGTCTACTGCTTGAGTCATAGCTCTACTTCCAGCTGTGTGTGTGTGTGTGTGTGTGTGTGCGAGCGTGCGCGCTTAATTGGAGATAAGCATCACACAAACTTTCTGCCAGGGCTGGCTTTAAACCAAGATCCTCAGATTTCAACCTCCTGAGTAGCTAGGATTTTAGGTGTAAGCTACTGGGTGCCCAGCTACACTTTGATTTTAAAACCTTGATTTTAAGTACTGTCATAAAGATGAGAAGGAAAAAGAAGGCTCTCAACTGTAATTTAGAGTGTATCATAAAATAATGTGTCAAGCCTTAAATGTTAATCAAGTTACTTATTAGACATTTTTATTTGTGTTTATTTATTTATTTGGTACTGGATTCAAGTTCAGGCCTTGTGCTTGCTACAGAGTTGTTCTATGACTGACCCACAGCTCCAGATCTTTACTTTTGCATGGGTTATTTTGAGATGGGCTCTTGCTTTTTGCTAGGGCTTTCCTGGACTGTGATCCTCCCATTTATGCTTCCTTCCCTAGCTGGAATGCTAGGCACACACACCACCATGCCCAGCTGTGGATTGGGAAGGAGTTCTTGAAAACTATTTTTGCCTGGGTCAGCACCAAACTTTTTTTTTTTATTGTGAATATACCATACAGAGGGGTTACAATTACATGGGCAAGGTAATGAATACATTTCTTACCAAGCATTGCTGCCTCCTCCTTTGTTTCCCCTTCCCATCCCTTCCCATCTCCTCCTCCCCCCCTCCCCCCCACCCGGCACCAAACCTTGATCCATCTAATCTCAGCCTGCTGAGAAGCCGGGATTGTAGATATGTCCCACCATGCCTGGCTTAGAGAAGACACTTAAAAATATTATTGTTTATTTATTTATTATTGTAAAGGTGATGTACAGAAGGATGAAAGTTACATAAGGAAATGAGTACAATTGGAGAAGACATTTTAAAAGAAAGAATTATTCATGTGAGTCTGCTGAATGAGACCTCCCTGGAGGCACACATTCATTCATCTTTTGTGGGTAATGGAAGTCCAACACTGGAAAGTTTTCAGAGTACATTTACCAAGGATTTTAGTCTGAAATAAGTCAAATGGGAAAACAATTCTTTGGTGGTGATGCTTGTCCCCTGCTTTGATGATAGGAGGTGTGGATGTTGAGCCAGAAATGACCACTTCAGAATTATCCAGAATCCTACATAACCTTTACTGTTTTAAGAAACATAGCACAGGGGCTGGGAAGATGGCTCAGTGGTAGAGCGCTTGCCTTGCATACATGAGGCCCTGGGTTTGTTTCTCAGCACCACATAAGCAGAAAAAGCCAAAAGTGGTATTGTGGCTCAAGTGGTAGAGCGCTGGCCTTGAGCTGAAGAGCTGAGGGACAGCGCCCAGGCCCCACAACGGGCCAAAAAAAGAAAGAAAGAAAGAAAGAAAGAAAGATAGCACATACATGTGGCTCAGAAGAAAGGTGCTCAATATTACAATTAATCACAAAGGACCTACCATGACATTTTTGCTATCTAAAGGTGCATATCCACTCTGCTGTGGTGGTGCATCCCTGTAAACCCAGCACTAGAGAGGCTAACACAGGAAAACCATGGGTTTCCAGCAAGCCTGGGCCACATATCAAGATCCTGTCTCTTGAAACAGAAGCCAAATAGGGCCAAAAAAAGAGCATTCACCTTTGAATATACTATATTCTGATGGTTCTGATTTGTATGTACTAAAATTGCTTTCACATTTCTTGAAGATTGGAATACTGACTTGCTAAATTCTTAAGTGTTCAGAGAGAGACAGAAGTTTAGAGACATTGTGTCAGAGAAAGGAGGACAGAACTATTTCCTGGGGTTGAACTCAGGGCCTGGGCACTGTCTCTGAGCTCTTTTTGCTCAAGGCTTGTGCTCTACCACAGCACCGTTTTTGGTTTTCTGGTGGTTAATTGGAGATAAGAGTCTCATGGACTTTCTTGCCCACACTGGCTCTGAACCAAGATCCTCAGACCTCAGTCTCCTGAGTAGCTAGAATTACAGCCATGAGCCACTGGTGGCCAGCAAACAGATCTTTTTTAAATGCATAAGAGAACATGTAGGTGACAAAGTATATTGCCTTTGATGTCAGGGCGGTGTAAATTCTATTTAAATAAAATTCTATTTAAATAATTTTAAATAATAGGGCAGAATTTTTTTATTTTAAAGAATTATCTTAAGTAGTTGTCCAAAGAAGTGTTGTTATTTAACAAAGCAGTTTTCATCATTTGCCAATCGAAGATAACTAAACTCTTTTACTTCTTTTTTTGGGGGGGGGTTCCGGTTGTGGGGCCTGAACTCTGGGCCTGGGCGCTGTCCCTCAGCTCTTCAGCTCAAGGCTAGCGCTCTACCACTTGAACCACAGTGCCACTTCCAGCTTCTTTTTTTTCTTTTTGCTTATGTGGTGCTGAGGAATCGAACCCAGGGCCTCATGCATACAAGGCAAGCGTTCTACCACTGAGCCACCTTCCCAGCCCAAACTCTCTTTACTTCTAATGCTGGGGAACTTGTGTGTGTGTGTGTGTGTGTGGTGTGTGTGTGAGAGAGAGAGAGAGAGAGAGAGAGAAAGAGAGAGAGAGAAAGAGAGAGGCAGACAAATGGATGGACGGACAGACAGAGTGTACTGGGTCTTGAACTCAAGACCTCACACTGTCACTTACTTCTTCACTTTTGGCTGTCACTCTACCATTTGACCACCCCTGCATTTCCAGCTTTCTGCTGGTTAATTGGAGATATGAGTCTCACTGACTTTCCTGCACAAGCTGGTTTCAAACTGCGATCCTTACTTCTCCACCTCCTAAGTAGCTAGGATTATAGGGTTGATCTGTAGGTGCCTGGCCTTTATTCTTTTGTTTGTCTCTAGGAATTTGCCTGTTATAGAGCCCCTCATAAAATCATGCAATATTTGTCCTTTCATGTTTGCTGATTTTACTCAGTAACATGTGTTTAAAGTTCACCCATATAAAAATTGATTCCTTTTCATGCCTGAGTAATTGTCTTGGGCTCTTCATAACAGAAAAATTTCTTGCAACAGCTTTGGCTAGATTCAGGGGTGCGAAGGATTACAACACACCGTGAGGTCTTCTGCTTCCTTTTCAATGTTTTCCATCACTTTCAGTCCCAAAGCACTTCTCATAAATTCTTTTTGAGTTATTTTATTAATGTAATCTGTAAACTGTGCTGAACATTATCTGCGAAGGTAGGATATGAGTTCCCTATCAAGGCTCCCAGCTTTGAGGCCATGTTTGCTGCCACTGCTGGGGGTGGGATAGGAGGCAGTCAGAGGAAATGGCAGCTGGAGAGCCAATAGCTGCTGCTTCCTGACCGGAAATAGGGCCAGCCCCATAGGGGGCCCACAAGAAACAGTTTGGGTAATGGGTTCCATAATTTTCCTAGGAAATGGCCTTAAAGAAAGTCACACACACACACACACACACACACACACACACACACACACACACACGAGAACAAGAGAGAACAAATTATAGTGGTTGTATTCTATAGCGCTTCACATTCGCTAGATGACCTTGCAAAATTTGAAAGGCTTGAATTCTGTAGTAAAAACATGTAATGTCATTTGATCACTTCATCTTCAAGATTGTCACGTTTTGGAAGAAATATGGAAAAAGAACAGATTCTTTTCTGCAGAAAAGCGAATGTTGAAAAATGGTTCCTAGAATTTCCACAGAGCACAGAATTATTTTACTTTTGTGCTGTTTACAATTACATATGCTTTCCTCCCTCCCTCCCTCCTTCCCTTCTTTCCTTTTTATCTTCCTTCCTTCCTTCCTTTTTTTTGTTTTTTTTTTGGCAGAACTAGGGTTTGAACTTAGACCCTCAAGCTTGCTTCTGGGCTAGTGCTCTAGCAGTGAAGCATGACTTCAGTCTGGCTTTTTGCTAATTCATTGGAGATGGAGTCTCAAGGACTTGAGCTCAGGCTGGCTTTGACCCAAGATCCTCTGTATTTCTGCCTCCTGATTAATTAATCTGGCTTCTTGAGTAGTGCCACAGACACTACTTTCTGTCAGAAAACGTGTAACTTTTTCTATAAGCAGATATGATCTTGCAACAGTGTGGACAGAGCTGGGGAGGGGCGCTGCGCTCTGCCACTGTCTGGCAGCTGGGGTGGTTTCATCTGTAGAGCAGAGAATGACGTAGTAAGAACCTCAGCTCACAGGAAATCACGTGGGGCCAAACTGCTAGCCTGCCAGGGAGGCCTGCCACTGTCAGCCCTCACAAGCAATCTCAATTACTGCTCTGGCTGCTAGAAAACCTCAGAGCACAATTTGCAGCCACAAGATATTATTTGAGGGTTTGGCACATTCAAGATGTGCGTGTCTGTAATGCCAGCCCTTGGGGAGGTGGAGATGGGAAGATCATGATTTCTAGGCTGGTCTGGGCTCAAAAGTGAGTGCCTGCTCAACACACAAAAATCCGAAAGCAAACAAAAGAAGATAGGATTAAGCACATTTCTGCTTGGTTCTTGTCCTGGGTTTTTATCTATGCTTATTATTCATCTCCCTCTGCCTAACCACATTTTTCCCCCTATGGTATTTGAGTAGTGTGTGCGTTTTCACAAATGGCTTCAAAATCCTTTAAACCAAACCCAAAGGAAATGTAATTAAAAATATACACTTCTAGCTGGGCAACGGTGGCTCACACCTAGCTACTCAGAAGGCTGAGATCTGAGGATCGCAGTGTGAAGCCAGCCGGGGCAGGAGGAAAGTCCATGAGACTCTTATCTCCAATAAACTACTCAGAAAAAGATAGAAGTAGCACTGTGGCTCAAGAGGTACAGGGTTAACTTTGAGTAAAAGGTAGCTCAGGGTCAGTGCCCAGGCCCAGAGTTCAAGCCCAGGACCAGGATAAACAAACAAACAAACAAACAAACAAACACATATTTCTGTCCAGTGTGTGTTTTTTAAAGCTGGTCTACAGATTTTCTTTTCCCACCTTCCCAACGTCCTTCACTTTCTCCTTTCCATTCTTCTTTCTCCTCTCTTCCCTTTTCTCCCCTCCCCTATGTTTCCCTTCTTTCCTGAGCTGCTGTAGATTCAACCCAGGGCCTCACGCTCGCTAGGCAAGTGCTGCACCATGGAGCTCCAAGTCCAGCATTTGCTTCTTTCTGCTGCCTGCTGAGCTCCATCTCTAGCATCCTGTGTTCTCATCCCGCACTGCCGCAGTCTTGTCCCGCTGCATCTGGAAGGTAAGCTCTGTGCTTGCCTGCTCGCTATCTCAGCCTCAGCTGGCTTTGCCTCCGGCTAGAAGGCTGGCGGGATATTTTCTCTCTTTATCTTCAAAGACAGGTAAGCCTGACTTTGAATTATCTTGAAAACCAAACTTGTTTCTTTGGTGCTAATTTTGTTCAGCTCTGCCTGATTCTCCATCAGCTAAATGGAGCCCTTCAAAGTTGCCAATTCAGTGGCTTTTAGTATATTAAATAGATATGAATACTTAGTACCAGTACATTTCCTTATCCAACAGAAACCTGATTTCCCTATTCTAGGCATGATATACACATACTCATTCATCAATTAAATTTTTATTGTTATTATAAATGTGATATGCAGAGGTATTACAGTTATATGTCAGGTAAAGAGTATCTTCTTCTTTTCTTTTTTTGTTGGTCGTGGGGCTTGAACTCTGGGCCTGGGTACTGTCCCTCAGCTCTTCAGCTCAAGGCTAGCGCTCTACCACTTGAGCCACAATGCCACTTCTGGCCTTTTCTGCTTATGTGGTACTGAGAAATCAAACCGAGGGCCTCATGCATGCAAGGCAAGCGCTCTACCACTGAGCCACCTTCCCAGCCCCAAGAATATATTTCTTTTTGGGCAATGTCTTCATGTTCATGTTGTATCATGCTTTCTTTCTTTCTTTCTTTCTTTCTTTCTTTCTTTCTTTCTTTCTTTCTTTCTTTCTTTCTTTCTTTCTTTCTTTCTTTCTTTCTTTCCTTCTTTCCTTTCTTTCTTTCCTTCTTTCTTTCTTTCTTTCTTTCTTTCTTTCTTTCTTTCCTTCTTTCTGTCTCTCTCTCTCTTTCTTTCTTTCTTTCTTTCTTTCTTTCTTTCTTTCTTTCTTTCTTTCTTTCTTTCTTTCTTTCTTTCTTTCTTTCTTTCTTTCTTTCTTTCCTTCTCTTTGAGTCAGGGTCTTATTAGATGGCCTGGGCTGGCCTTGAATTGCCTATGTAACCAAGGCTGGTCTGGAACTCAAAATTCTTCTACCTCAGCCTCTCAAGGGCTTGGCTCCTAGCTCCTTTCTTGAAAATGCTAGGTCGGTCTTGTTATTATAATGCCTGTTTTACAGATAAGGACACCGAGCATGAAAATTTAAATACATTGCATCAAATTCTGCAGACCTCAGCCTGTGTGGCTGTGTGTGGAATCTGCAGTTAGGAGAAATAAACTCTACATAAACCTGCTTCGCCGTCTGCCAGTGCGCTTTCCAAGGTGGATCTGTTTTATAATTTGAACAGAGGAGATGGTGCCAGGACAAAGGGTGGACTCTGAGCTGCAGAAGCTGCATGGAGTGAATGTGTTTTCTTCCGGGGGAACGACATGATTTATGGGCGAGGGAGGGTCCGTGAGGGACTCTTGGGACCAGGCCACTCCACCCTTGTGTTGTTCCCTCCCACATTGTTCCAGAACATTCCTTTGTGCGAGGAATAGAACATGGCAGAAGTAATCACGTGTTACTTCCAAGATGAGGGTAGAGGAGTCATTTAGCGTCCATCTCTTAGCCTTGGCTGCAGGGAAAGCCAGTGGCCAGGCGATGGGAATGGCGGGGAATGAACGCGGCTGCAGATTCTCTGGTTCCTTTCAATCCTCTAGAAGACCTCAGCCCAGGGTGACAGTCGGCTGGATGATCATTTTATACATTAGGACCATCACTCCACCTAAGCGACCCCTGCGTTCCTGCCCCCAGAGACTCTGTAAAATGAATAAGATCAGTTCAAGCTCGAAGAAGAAGAAGAAGAAGAAGAAGAAGAAGAAGAAGAAGAAGAAGAAGAAGAAGAAGAAGAAGAAGAAGAAGAAGAAGAAGAAGAAGAGAGAAGAAGAAGAGGAAGAGGAAGAGGAAGAGGAAGAGGAAGAGGAAGAGGAGGAAGAGAAAGAGGGAGGAGGAGGAGGAGGAGGAGGAGGAGGAGGAGGAGGAGAAGGAGAAGGAGAAGGAGAAGGAGAAGGAGAAGGAGAAGGAGAATAAGAGGAAGAGGAAGGAGGAGGAGGAGGAGGAGGAGGAGGAGGAGGAGGAGGAGGAGGAGGAGGAGGAGGAGGAGGAGGAGGAGGAGAAGGAGAAGAAAAGAAGAAGAAGAAAAGAAGAAGAAGAAGAAGAAGAAGAAGAAGAAGAAGAAGAAGAAGAAGAAGAAGAAGAAGAAGAAGAAGAAGAAGAAGAAGAAGAAGAAGAAGAAGAAGAAAGAAGAAGAAGAAAGAAGAAGAAGAAGAAGAAAAGGATCTTAATAACTGCAAATGTCTGTAGAGAATTCCATGGCTCCTTCAGGTTCCTGCCCCCAACTCTCTGTCCTCTCCTACTTGTTACCAGGTATCCCTTTCCTTTGATCCCCTCAGGTCAAAATTACGGAAGTCACAGCTGGCACACATAAAGACATCTCAAAAGAACATCATCAGCCGCTACTCTGACAGTGAGGTAGCTCTCAGCAGGGCCTGATAACACTGCAGACAACAGACAGACAGCATTTTGTGTGGAGTTCTCTCTGCCCTCGACTCACTGGCACAGCTCTGTGTGTGTAGGGTAGAAGAGGTGAACGCAGATCTTGTGCTCTAACACAGTAAAGCATAAAAGGAATAAAACACACACACACACACACACACACACACACACACACACACACACCAAAAACCAAGCCTTTCATCCAAAAGGTCAAAAATGAACCCAAAGTGGTAGAGCATCTGGAGTACTGTCACTGCGGGGAAACAGGTCCTTTCCCGAGATGTTAGGTGAGTGTGATATTTCTATCTTTTCTTTACCTCTAGTAAGGAAAGCGAATGGCCCTAGAGGCCCCCATCAGGGTTCCCCTCAGAGCCTTAGATTTCCTCTCCATACTCACTTCCTGTTGTAGAGGAAGGACAGAACTATTCTGAAGGGAGCAGCTGTGCTGCCCCTCCTCAGCTGGCTACCAAATGGCTTCTGCTGCACCACCCAGTTTTCCATTGCCAGTGTCTTTTCTAGGTTCTTCCCACCATTATTCCCTTCTGTGTGTGTGGCACCATTGTCCACACATATTGCTACCACTAGATTTGTTGTTGTTGTAGGGTTTGAAGTCTGGGCCTGGCCACTATCCCTGAGCTCTTCAGCTCTACTACTTGAGCCACAGTGCCACTTTCGGTTTTCTGGTGGTTTATTGGAGGTAAGAGTCTCATGGACTTTCCTGCCTGAGCTGGCTTTGAACTGCGATCCTCAGACCTCAGCCTCTTGAGTAGTTAGGATTACAGGCATGAGCCACTAGCACCCGGCTCCAGAACTAAATTTTGCACTCCCCCCCCAAAAAAAACCCAAGCCCCGACCAAAACCCCCAATGTCCCCTCACCCCCAACGAGTGCAAAAAATGGATGAGATGTCTTTTTAACAAAAACTGGTTGTTCTAGGGTACAGCTGTAATCCCAGCTACTGGGAGATGTAGGTACAGGATCATGAACTGAAGCATTCCCCTGGTAAAAATGTAAAACCCTCTCTGAAAAATAATTAAAGTAAAAAAGGCTGGAGGGGTAGTACAAGTGGTAGTTTAAGCCCTAGTAACACACACACACACACACACACACACACACACACACACACACACACACACACACACAACCAAAATACAAACCATCGTGTTTATAAATTCATCCTCTTTTAACATGGAAAAATTTTCAATAAATACACAAGTAACTGTGTACTTCAGTCCCTAAGACATTGGAGGAAACAGTTAATACTGAGACTACTTAAAAATAGCTCAGTTCGTGTTAATAAAGCTTATAGTTTACTGCCATCTAGTGACTGAGATGCTGAACTGTACATGAGATTTCAGAGTGGAAAAACGGTAAAGTCTATTCATTTCCAATGATCATTGTAATTGAATTGAATGTGTCTTCTCGTGGAATGATCAGCTGTCCATTTTTTCTGGGTCTGAGGGACCTGCCATGACAACAGCCGCTACATTTCAAAGCCAGGACAGTCTCAGGCAGGGAGGGAGCAATCAGTCACTTTTCAAAGCACTGTTTTAGCACTCATGACACAGTACATTGGATAAGGCTGTGGATCTCGTGGAGCACGTGTTATTGGCAGTAGGAAGACGGAGCATATGCAAACAATAGAGTAGCAGACAGCTGAATATTATGAAGGGAGTAAAACAGGTTACGATACTAGGAAGTGACGTGCCAGGCACCGGTGGCTCACATTTGTCATTCTAGCTACTCTGGTGGATGAGATCTGAGGATCATGGCTCAAAAACAACCTGGGCAGAAAAGTATCCAGGAGACTCTTGTCTCCAATTAATCACTCAAAATTTGGGAGTGGCACTGTGGCTCAAGTGGTAGAGCTCTAGCTTTGAGCATGAAGAGGCTCGGGGACAGTACCCAGGCTCCAAGTTCAAGCCCCACAACTGACAGAAAAGAAAAGGAAAAGGAAGAGACAGCATGTTTGGAGGCAAGGAGGTGACATGAATGGTACAGAAGAGCTGGCTGCATGATACTGAGCTAATGATATGCAATGAAAACCCTTTAATATTGAAAAATGTAGACCCAGGACCATGTGAAGGCAATCATGAGTTTCTTTTTCTTTTCTAGGCAAGTAAGTGGTCTTAGGTTTAAGTTTCCAGAGCAGAGAAGGCCAAAGGAATTCCAGAACATGACCTTTGTGAGTAAAGGAGGAGAGACAAGGGGAAGGGAAAGGGTGAGCACCCATCTCTTTCTTTTTCCTTTAGTTTATTTTTCAGAGTGGATGGCATACAGGAGTGTGAGGATCAGCAGTCCCTTCAGAAGCCAATGTGCACGGGAAAGATAGAGCTACTAAACTAAAAGTACAGCCTAAAGGAAGCAGATCTGTGGCAGCTATACCAGCTAGACAGGGGCCTAATAACCAGAACATACAAGGAGCTTAAAAAACAAATCCTGAGAACCAAAGAAGGAGGAGAATGAGGAAGAGGAGAAGAAGGAGGAGGAGGAGATGATGACGTGAAGAGGAAAGGAACCCTAACAAGCTGTTGGTGGGAATGTAAACTGATGCAACCACTGTCCAAGTCACTGTGGAGATTCCTCAAAACACCACGACCCAGTGGTACTACTGCTGGACATTTATCCCAAAGGTAAAAAATTAGGATACAACAAAGACACCTACACACCCATGTTCACTACTGTACTGTTTACTGTAGCCAACTTGTGGAAACAGCCAAATACCATTCGATGGATGAGTGGAGCCAGAAGAAAACAAAAGGTCACATTTATAATAGCATTTTATTCATCAGGAAAAAGAACCTGCCATTTTAGAGAAATAGATAGACCTGGGCAAAGCTTAACCACCCCCCCCCCCCATCGTGGGGTTTGAACTCAAGGGCCTGGACACTATCCCTGAGCTTCTTTTGCTCAAAACTAGCACTCTACCACTTGAGCCACAGCTCACTTGTGGCTTTTTCTGCTTATATGGTACTGAGGAATCAAATCCAGGGCCTCATGCATGCTAGGCAAGCACTCTACCACTAAAGCCACCTTCCCAGCCAGTGGGCAAAGCTTTATTAGGTGGAGTAAGTCAGACTCAGAGAGGCAAAGGGTTCGTGTGTTATCTCAGATGTGGAAACCAGATACAAATTCTAAACATATATGAAAATATATACGGGCTAATATATACGGGGTACTATGTATATGTACACAGTCGAACTGAGTAAAATCTGGAATACACAGGAGTAAATTCCAATGGTGTAACTATTTTGAGCAAATGACTTACTGTTTAACAAACAAGAAAGCTGAAACATGGTTTGTCTAATGGGAAGTGGGGGTGAAAGGGAGGGAGGCAGATGAATGGAGAGGGGAAGGGTGGGTGAATACAGTTAGAATATTCAACATACATATGTAAAGATGAAGCCAGTGGACCATAAGGGGCTGGGGAGGGGGTTGGGACAGAAGATGGGAGAGACTGGAAGGGTGACACTGTGCAAGATCATTGCACACTGACTGGAAACTTCTGTCTTAGATGAACAAACCATGCTGTATAATGCCAGAAGAAATTCTTTCCACTGGGGGCTCTCTATTGCTAAGCCACATGAATTATACAGCTTTTATGCGTCAAAATTCCTAGAATTTTCATAATTCCTAGAAGGCCAGAGTTTTCCCTTCGTTACTACCAAGTGATCACATGATTCATCTATTATTTATTTCTCATCTTGAGTTACTTTTCTTTTTTTTTTAAGGCTAACACTGGGGCTTGAACTCAAGGCCTGGGGTCTTTTCCTTAGGTTTTTGTTTTGTTTTTTAATACTAAGGCTAGTGATCTACCACTTGAGCCATAGCTCTAATTCTGGCTTTTTGATGGTTAACTGGTGATGAGTCTCTCAGGCTTTTCTTTTTTTTGCTTAAGCTGGTTTGAACTACAAACCTCAGATCTCAGTCTCTTGAGTAGCCGAGATTACAGATGTGAGCCACCAGCACCCAGTGATTTTCTTTCACTTTTGCTGTTATTTTTTTTAAAACAGTCTTGCTTTGTCTCCCATATTTGTCTTGAACTCACGATTACTGGTTCCTTAGCCTCTCAAGGGTTGGGATTAAGGGTATATATTGCCAATCACAGCTATGACTCTTGATTAGTATGGGGCTAGACATCTAGCTTTCATTGTATATAAAGTGGTAGGAGAGAAAGAATATCTTTAGTTATGTCACAAAGGTAATTTTGGGTCACCATCGGGAGACCTATGCCAGTCTGCGATGCCATGCCTCCTTATGTTAAGTGATCAGAAGAGACTCATTTTCAACCCTGAAGCTCTTTAATTTTCTATTTTGCCTGTCTTTTAAGTTGTATTTTATGTGTTCTGCAAATAATTGCAATCAGTTATAATAATTGCCATTAAAATATAAGACCATTCCAAAAGGAGCAAGGGAGCCTTCTCCACATAGTAACTTTTACATCTGAGCATTACTTTCTAGTCATTTTCACTTAAGTCCATCTTTCTTAGGAAAATAACATCAGTTTATACAACTGAAAAGACCTGTAGTTACTGCTTCTGCTCAATAGGTGGCACCAGATACCTCTGACCCAATTAGACCATCTTTAAACTTAAAAAAAAAAAGTTGATCAGAGTTTGTCAGTTTGATAGTATCTTCCATTTCTTTGAGGAATATAATAAAGGTATAGATCTCACTTTTTGTTCAATTGTTAGTAATATGTGTGTGTGTGTGTGTGTGTGTGTGTGTGTGTGTGCCAATCCTGAGGCTTGACATTGTTCCTGAGCTTTTGTGCTCAAGGCTAGTGCTTTGCCTCTTGACATACAGCTCTACTTTCAGTTTTTTTAAAGTAGCTAATTGGAGAGAAGAGTCTCAAGGACTTTCCTGCCTTGGCTGGCTTTGAACTGCAATCCTCAGATCTCAGCCTCCTGAGTATCTAGGATTACAGGCATGAGCCACCAGTGCCCAGTGGTATATTACTTGTTCCTTTTATATTTTTGTAACTTTTATGTAAGTTAAAAATATTTACAGGGGCTGGGAAGGTGGCTCAGTGGTAGAGTGCTTGCCTTGCATGCCTGAGGCCCTGGGTTCGATTCCTCAGTACCACATAAGAAAAAAGAAAAAAGCCAGAAGTGGCACTGTGGCTCAAGTGGTAGAGCGCTAGCCTTGAGCTGGAGAGCTGAGGGACAGTGCCCAGGCCCAGAGTTCAGGCCCCACGACTGGACCCAAAAAAAAAAAGTTTACAAACAACAATGTAGGAGAAAAGAATTAAAGATAAGTGTTTATATAGTGTATTATTAATGTATAATATATCATATAATATGTATAATACATCATATAATATATATGACATATAAAATATAAAATTCCTTGCTGTAAATAGTTATGCTTTTCTGACTAACTTTATAAATGATCTTAAACTTTTTAGGAAGACTCTCATCTTTTTTTGTTGTTGTTGTTGGTCTTGGGGCCTGAACTCTGGGCCTGGGCACTGTCCCTCAGCTCTTCAGCTCAAGGCTAATGCTCTACTGCTTGAGCCACACACCACTTCGGCTTTTTCTGCTTATTGTGGTGCTGAGGAATCGAACCCAGGGCCTCACGCATGCAAGGCAAGCACTTGTGCTCTACCACGTGAGCCACAGTGCCACTGGCTTTTTCTGAGTCGTCTACCAGAGATAAGAGCTCACGAACTTTCCTGCCCAGGCCGGTTTTGAACTGTGATCCTCAGATCTCAGCCTGCTGAGTAGCTAGGATTATAGGCATGAGCCACCAGCACTTGGCAAGAATCCCATCTTAAGTAGGAAGAAACAAGGTGTGGCAGCAAAACCTGCTTTGAAGCTGTCTCCCTGGGCAGCAGAGTGGCTCTGGTTAGTGAGTGCGAATGCTCACAGCCCCCTCACAAGGTGGTTGTAGGTTCTACTGACAGAATGCTAAGGGAAGGGGTGCCACTGATCAACATTGTACTCACTAACTGCTTTGCACTAACTGGAACCCCTTTGTACAACCACTAAAAGATAATAAATAATAAAATACAAGGAATACTAATGGAGACGCCAGGGGACTCAGTACACTCAAGATGCTTTCAATGCTGGAGACAATTGACATTTGAAAATACAAGTGCCGTTCTGTCACCTCATTCTTCATTCCAGTGAGTAAATATTTAGTCTTCTTTGTGCATGTTTTGAGACTATGAAAGGCATTTTCTTACATATGGGTAAGCAAATTTCTTCTTCAGGAAGTATTTATAGTGATAGAGAAAGATTAAGAATCTGATGGCTAAACTGGTGCCGGTGGCTCAAGCCTGTAATCCTAGCTACTCAGGAGGCTGAGAACTGAGGATCGAGGTTCAAAGCCAACCCGGGCAGGAAACTCTATGAGACTCTTATCTCCAATGAACTGCCAGAAAACTGGAAGTGGTGCTGTGGCTCAAGTGGTAGAGCTCTTGCCTTGAGCTGAAGAGCTGAGAGACAGCGCCCAGGCCCAGAGTTCAAACCCCACAACCAATGGAAAAAAAAAAAAAGAATCTGATGCTTGTAATATAACATGAAGGAAAGTATGTGGGGAGCGCTTTCTTGGAGAGGGGAATTTCCCTCAGGTAGAAAGCCTATACACTGGGAGGAGTCTGAATCTGTGTCTGAGTCTGGGTGTGTGTGTGTGTGTGTGAGAGAGAGAGGGGGGGGAGGGGAGGGGGAGGAGGAGGGGGAGAGGGGGAGGGGGAGAGAGAGAGGGAGAGCTGGGCACTGTCTTTGAGCTTTTGTACTCAAGGCAGGCACTCTACCACTTCAGCCACAGCTACATTTCCATTTTTTTTTGTAGTTAAGCAGAAATGAGAGTCTCTTTCCTGTTTGGGCTGGCTTTGAATTATGATCCCCAGATTTCATCTTCCCTAAGTAGTTCAGATTACAGGTGTGAGCCACTGGCTCGTGGCTGATTGTGTATTCTATATTCTCAGGTGCAAGAATGTTGTGCTACTTGCTACTCAATGTCTGAAAGTAGTTATTGCTGACATTTTTGTCTTTTAAAAATCTGTTTATAGGGGAGGAGTAATTTAAAGACTGGATAAAGAGTACATTATTAAAAGTATATTATTAAAATCTTTGAAGAATTAAAATTTAGTGTTAAATTTTCTGTATGGCATCTCACCAAAATATTTATCTTTGGGGATTTGTAGAAATAAGTCTCAGAACCGTGAGCCTCATGTAGATTATTCCATGTGTTTAACGGGAGTAGGTGAGCGTCTCCTAGGCAGTGCCATTTTCCTGAACACAGAGCAAATGTGAACAAAATAGACCCACTAATTAGGGGCTAGGTGATCTCAGTTTTACTCCTCAAATAGCATCCAGTTGCTGACACAATCCTCTCTTGTAATTAGTTAATCTGTTAATGGACAAACACATGATAGATTCTAATTATGAAGATTGTGTTTTAAATGATACCTGTCATCTTACTTACCTAACATATGGGGAAAGGAAATTGAAAGATGCTTTCCTAGAGCTACAGAGAATTTTTTTAACACTCTTATATTGATTGGAAAAAAATTCTTCAAAGGGTGATGAGGCTAGAGTCAGTGAGAAAGCTATCCAACCCACAGTTAAGAGAGCAGCTACTATATTCCATATATACTATATTCTGCTCTTTGGTACCGCTGTGATTATTTGTAGCCATGAGTAACAAGAGCAGTAATCATGAACCACTATCCAGATCCATGCCTAGGAGTCCAGGGCAGTGTGCTTCTGTTCAGAGAAATGAAGGGTGGATGTACTAAGTTGCATGCCACCATGAGTAAGTAAAGCAGGGCTCTTTGACAAGGGATATGCTATGGGAAAGGTCAGGTGGGGGAGGGAGGAGCACAGGAGTGATTTCAAAGGCAGCGACCACAGCAAGCAGCCTGCATTGAGAAGGAGATCTTTTAGCAGACTTGAGTGAGAGAGGACTCTAACTGTATGAGGTCATGGCAGCCTGTTCAGGCAGAGGAGCTCTGCGGACAGCGTTTCTCAAGTGTTTATGGAGAGAACATCAGACAGATTAGTGTGGGGGAGGGGGGAAGAAATGAGTTTGGAAAATGGAACAAAGCAGACAGATCACATAGGGACTCCCTAGCTTGAAAAATATAGTACATTTAACTTCTGCGAACTGTTTTTTTTTTTTTTTTAACCATTCACTCTATTTTCTACTTTTAATCTGTAATAACAAATACTTAGGATTTCACCATCATGAGGCAAGAGTCCTTACACTTTCTCAAACAGGTTTCTGAAGCCCGGTGCTGGTGGCAATCCTAGCTACTCAGGAGGCTGAGATCTGAGGATCGTGGTTCAAAGCCAGTCTAGGTAGGAAAGTCCATGAGACTTTTATCTCCAATTAACCACCAGAAAACTGGAAGTGGCACTGTGGTTCAAGTGGCATAGCACTAGACTTGAGCTGAAGAGCTCAGGGACAGTGCCCAGGCCCAGAGTTCAAGCCCTACAACTGACCAAAAAAAAAAAAAAATAAAATAAAACAAAAACAAACAAACAAAAAAACCCAAACAGATTTCTGAATAAAGTAAGTAACACCATTGACTTTTGGAATAATTAGATAAGCTCAGAAACCTAATTGTATGGTGACAGATTCAGAATAATCATTCATTTAAAATAAAAGTTGTGGTAACTTGTTTAAATGCTCTTAAGCTTTTTCTTCCTTAATGGAACAAACATGAATGATTAACATTGTATTATCAAAAGTATATATGTGATCTAGGTGCCAGTGGCTGTAATCCTGCCTACTCAGGAAGCTGAGCTCTTTTGATGGACAGGTAGAAAGTCATGAGAGGGCTGAGAATGTGACTTAGTGGTAGAGTGTTTGCTCATGCACAAAGCCCTGAGTTCAGTTCCTCAGAAGCACATAAACAGAAAAAGGCAGAAATGGTGCTGTGGCTCAAGTGGTAGTATATTAGCCTTGAGCAATGAAGCTCAGAGACAGTGCCCAGACCCTGAGTTCAAGCCCCAGGACTAGCAAAAAAAATAGTTTTAAACTAGTAAACTAGTAAAAAGCCAGAAGTGGAACTGTGGCACAAGTAGTAGAACATTAGCCTTGAACAAAAGAGCTTAGGGATAGTGCCTAGGCCCTGGGTTCAAGCCCCAGTACTGGCATAAACAGAAATATTTTTATGATATATTTAATAGCTTCTTAAGGATTGCCATTAAGGTCTATAGACCTCAAATAAAAAAATCATCATTTAGAACTAGAACTAAGCATGTTAAGTGAGGTAAGCTAAGCTCAGAGACAAACTTCATGTTTTCTCTTAGATGCAGAAACTAGATCTAAAATACCCTGGGATAAGATTAATGATACAGGATTGTAGACACACACAGTAAAACCAAAAAGGGATCCTCTTCAGGGAAAAACATAAAGGTGCAATGCCTGTATGCCTCTTGATATTTATATAAAATAAATAAATAAATCAAAATGAACTCTAAAAGATCTCTTCTTCCTTGATTGTTCTTTTAATTGATGGTTATTTGTTTCAATGTGTATATCTGTGTGAGAGCTGGAGAGAGTTTGGAGGAAGGGCACAGAACTCAAGGGAAAAAGGGTAAAAAATGCAGCAGTGGAGCTCACTGGACATTGATGAAAGTGAACTATATAATTCATGGGTGGAGATGGGAGGGAGGGACTGGGAGACAATGAGGGTATAGGAATGGTAATGTACTCATTACCTGACTCATGTAATTGACATCCCTCTATGCATCACTTCTATAATAACAGTAAATTAAAAAATTAATCATAGCTAAATTAAAGAACTTTGGCTTATAGTAACTTGTTTTTACATTTCCTGACTTCTCATCAAATATGGAAGATGTTGGGAAAAAAATAAGTCAAAAGAGATGCCGAGGAGTCAAATAAAAGAAGTTCCAAGGAAATAATTTATTTCTTGACATAAAAAGACTAAATGTGTCAGTTGTAAGAAGAAAGCACATAAAACACAGAACCCTTTTTAAAGGATTAGTATTTGAACTTTCAGCAATTCAACAGTCTGAGTTTATGCAAATAGGCCATCTTACAAACATGTCCATGAGTTCAAAAGACTGTAATCACCAGCACTCAAAGCAAAGGAGAAATCAAAAGAAGAAGAGAAAAGCTAAGGACCACAGTGTGGGAGGCTGAATGTCCAAAGACGAAATGGTGGGCCACAGCTAGGACTGAGGATCACGTGAGAATCTCTGAGTGATGATGGGAAATGAGTTACTAACTGGGGAAAAAGTAAGAAGAAATCAGGTCTCATTTGGGTTGTAAACATAAAACTTTTCCCATTACCCAAAGTTATAGGGCACTACAGAATAGTCTCAGCTAACAAGACTTTAATAGTAATAATATTAATAACAGGAATAATAATAGTAATAACAAATCTATAATGAATACATATATCAAATTTTCCATTGGCTCTCATAAATATAAACTTGTCAATTAAATATCAAAAAGAAGCCTGATGCCCATGGCTTCATACCTATAATTCAAGCTGTTCAGGAGGCTGAGATCTGAGGATCATCGTTCAAAGCCAGCTTGAGCAGGAAAGTCCGTGAGATTCTTATCTCCAATAAACCAGAAAACCGAAAGTGGTGCTGTGGCTCAAGTGGTAGAGCGCTAGCTTTGAGCTGAAGAGCTGAGGGACAGTGCCCAGGCCTGAGTTCAAGCCCCATGACCAACAATAAAATAAAATAAAGTAAAACAAAATAAAATAAAATAGAATCAAGTGAAGAAGCCAGATAGTGCCACAAACATACGTTAAGTGTATAAGCATCAGAACAATTTGCTGCTGACCTAAAATATTTACAATGATAAAAAAAAGAAAGGAGAAGTAGATTACATGTGAAAAGATTAAGAGAAATTAAACAATAAAATGTTACGCATAAGATGTAGAATTACTGAAATCAAATACTCATTGAATGAGTGAATAACAAGGCCAATAGAGATAAAGAGGGGGTGTTACCCTAGTGTTGGCTGTGGTCTGTCATCAGCCTGTCATGAACCTGTCATCAGCCAGGACCTCACAGGCCCCATGGCTCCTGCAAT